>NC_053022.1:259501813-259840654 GCF_003073215.2 Triticum urartu
GGTCATATGTGGATATGGGAAAGTAGTTGAGGGTTTTTGGAGCATATCACTAAGCACATGAAGCAAGAGGCTCATTAAGCAACACCTCATCCCTCCTTGATAGTATTGGCTTTTCCTAAAGACTCAATGTGATCTTGGATCACTAAAATATAAAATGAAGAGTCTTGAGCTTTTGAGCTTGAGCCAATCCTTTTTCCTTAGCATTTTGAGGGTTCCACTTTCACATCCATGCCATGCCAATCATTGAGCTTTCCTGAAATAATCATCTTGGAATAGCATTAGCTCAATGAGCTATATGTTGTTATGAATTACCAAAACCACCTAGGGATAGTTGCACTTTCAATCTCCCCCTTTTTGGTAATTGATGACAACATATAGATCAAAGCTTCGACAAATGATAATAAGCATGAAATATATCGTCGCTTTGAGAAGTATGTGATAAGTAAGAGCTCCCCCCAAATTTGTGCATATTTAAAATTTGCTTTGGACTGCAAATGCACAAGGAGTTAGAGTCATGGGTTACTCTTCCATGTCACATACATCTTGGTGGAGCGCTTAAAATGATAAGAATGAAATACATGCACTCATCACCAAGAATAGTGAAAGATCACATAAGATAGATAAGATAATAGCATTAAGTGTAGCTTATGATCAAACACATGATCATCAATGTCTCACAAATAATGACGTAGTATCTCAAGCACTCAAAAGCAAACAAGTTTGAAAAACCACCAAATAAAGCAAGAGAGAAAAGCAACACTCTCTCTCTCGAAGCCTATGATCTATACATTTTTCTCCCCCTTTGGCAACAAGTTACCAAAAAGTTCCTAGAAAATGCATAGTACTAGATCGACGCTCAGGCTTGATCTTCTGGTGGTGGTGGAGTCCGGATCACTCCAAGGACGAAGGCTTCTGTAGACGCTAAAGTAGACGCTGGAGTTGGAGCTGAAGTAGATGCTAGAGCTGGTGGAACTGAGGCTGTAGCTGGTGCTGAGGTGGTGGCTCTTGTGTCAGCAACTGGCACGGCAGACGACCTCGGACCTCGTGGCACTCTGGCAAAGGCATGAGTGGTAGTCCTGCCTCTCCTCTCCTGCATATCATCTTGGAGCTGCTCCACTGCAGTCTGAATCTCCGTTACCTTGACATCCAAGTCACAGAACTTCTGTTCCATGATTCTCTCTAGGCTTGCCTGGTTTTGAGTTAGGGTGGCTAGTCCTTGCTCAATCCGCAGGGTGGATGCAATCAGGTAACCAAGCTGCTCTTGTTTGGTCTTCAAGAAATACTCAGATGCCTCCTCTTGAGTTGGCATCTTGGCAGCTTTCTCCTTCCTTGCCTTCTCCTTCTTTGCATATGCTTGGGCAGATGATGGCTCGTTCTCAGTCATGACAACTTGATTGTCCTCAAAATCTGGACGGATGGGCAGGTGTTCCTTGTCCAATAAATATATGCCCGTGCCCATCTTGGAGTTAATGAGCTCCTGGATCTGAGGGGCATATCCGCAACTCCTCTTCTGATCTGCTGCAGTCCTTTTGATAGTTTCCACTATGAGGCTCATCACCTTGAACTTCTGAGGCACATCAAATACATGTAGCAAGTTGATAGCATGGCCTCTGATCATCTTGTGATCTCCATACTTGGGCAATAAGGTGTGCCTCAAGATCCAATTGATAGTTGGCAGCCCTGACAGAAGGTAATGCACAGACCCAAATTTGAAGGTGTCAAGAGCTTCATTGGGAATTTCCTTGTACATATTGGACATAGAGTTATGGTCCATCTTCTTCTTGGCATATATGTCCAAGTCATCATCATGCTCCTCTGGGGCATTAATGATCTGTGCCCACTCAGCAACTGTGGATTGGTACCTTGTACCCTCAGACATCCATGTGATCCTCCCATCTGAATAAAAATGTGCTGTGGAGTAGAACTGCATTATAAGCTCCTCATTCCACTTTGTGAGCTTCTGCCCAACAAAGTCAGCTACTCCACAAGCTATGAAGCTGTCTTGCACTCCAGGATAGTGCTCCTCATTGTCCTTGATGTACTGCCAGTCAACCCATCTCATATCACAGACTATTGGCTTCTTATCAAGCAACACTGTCTCATAGAAGTCCTGTTGTTCCTTAGTGTGGAACCTGTAGTCAACAGCAGTCCTCCTCCTTGAAGCATACGGGTCTGTTTCTCTCCACTTCCTCAGCCCTGAATCTCTCCTGAGCTTCATGTCCTCAGCCACAGGATGCGCATCGTTGTGGCCTGGGATCTTGGGCTTGAGCTTTCTCAGAACTTGCCCTTCATCCTCTTCTTCAGCAACAGTCTCAGGCACTGGGACCTTGTTCTTCTCAGTTGCAGGAATGCTCCTTGTATTCCTCTTTGGTTTTGGCTTGGAGGCAGCTTTGGGCTTAGATGCAGTAGCCCCTGCTCTTATGGCATCACCCATCAGCTTGGGTGCCTTGGGTGCTGGTGCAGCTACCTATTCTTCCTCTTCCTCTTCCATGATGGAAGCCTTTCCTAGCACTCTGGCTACGGTCTTCTTGACCCTTTCCTTACTTTTCTTTCCCTCAGCAGCAACTGGCTCTTTAGGTGCAGGCTTCTCAGTTGAAGCTCTTGCCTTTGACATGGGCTGCCTGCCTGCTGGCCTTTTGATTTTCAGCCCTGGCTTTGTGCTTTGAGCTGGCTCAACTCTCTTTGATGTGGCCTCTTCCTCTGCCACATAATCTTTATCTTCGGAATCAGAAGTTCTCTTCTTCCTCTGTCTGGTGGCAGCTTTTGGCAAGTTGCTAGGGGTGCTCCTGCTGCCCTCATCTGAAGAGCTGAAGGGACTAGTGCCCTCACTCATGTGCACCTGCTGCTCTGACATGTTCTGGCTGTCACTTTGATCAGACATGCTGCAAGCTCTGACTGCTGACCCTGTGAACAGTTTATAGATGAGGTAGAAAAGATGAGCATCACAAAATGCAGAGATTTTTGCAAAAGAATGATCCAAAAACTTAGTTTTAGTTTCCCACTAAAATCATCTCGGATCTACCGATTTTCAAACTCGGTGATACCGAAGCAGTTTTGGAACCTAAACTAGTGAACTCGGTAGGACCGAGTCACAGTTCGGTGGCACCGAGACTGCTAGGGTTTCACAGAGTTCCAAAATCGGTCACACCGATAAGTAATTCTCGGTCAGACCGAGTCTCACTTGTGCAATGTCATAAGCCAAATCGGTGGGACCGAGTTTTTCAACTCGGTGGGTCCGAGATGGTTTCGGCGGAAACCTAACCCTAAAATTTTCGAATCAAAGCTAATCTACGGGCGTATTGACTGGATAGGAGTGTTTCAATCGTGGCAAGAATCATGAAGAACACAATGTGCTAGGAATCGGACGGGGAATAGCACTGTGATCGAGTCCATACCCTAGTTCGACAGAAACTCGCTACAGCGGCAACGGCGGGGCAGAATTCCTGTTGACGGCGACGGAGACCAGCGACTGGAGGCAGCTGGCGGCGAGAAGACGATCCGGAGACCACGTTGGCAGAGCAGGCTATCGCGCGGGCGAAGGGGTTCGGAGAAATTTCCAAATTTTTCCCGTGACTATATATAGCCTGACCCTGTCGGTGTGACCAAGTGGAACAACTCGGTGGCACCGAGATTCATAACTGCAGGCAGTTACTGAAACTCGGTGTGACCGAAATGTTCAAATCGGTTGCACCGAGATCGAAAACCTAGATCAACTTAATGATCTCGGTAGGACCGAAAGTGGGGTATCGGTCAGACCGAGAATCATAAAGAGGTTTTGGAAGTTTAAGTCTATGACGAATCGGGGACTCCGAGCGCTCCTCACACAGAGTGGTTCGAATCTGACTTGATCAAATTTTGTGATGCAGCATGAATAGAGTTTGAGACGAGAAAAGCATAGGTAGCTAGAGGAGGTACTTAGGCATTCTTGTCCATCCACTTGGAAAAAGAAAATAAAACCAAACAATCGAAACAACAAGTGGATGTCCTCGAATGAGTAAAATATGCAACCAGCATGCTCACACAATAAGATGGCAAATGAAATATGTGGCAAGGCATGCACAACCAATTCTAGCATCTATCAAGCAATTTGCGATGACAAGGTCATCTATATATGAGTATATTGACTTAGGAGTCAAGTGAGAGCACTTGATCATAGGTCATACTCATCGTTTAAGCTCAAGTGGGGTTACCACTTTTACATAAAGCATTGTTGTGTTCACATCTTTAGAGTTGCTTTAGCTCAAGTCTTAGAGTAAAGCTCCCCCTAGATGTGATATCCCCCCTAAGAGGGATGAACTAACCTTGGGTTTTGTCGATGATGACTTCATGTAGATGTTGAAGATGTGGATGCTCAATGTTGATGTAGATCACTTGGAGCTATCCATTTGAGTTAATTGCACTTTCAATACCTACATGGGTTAGTCCCATAAGGAACAAACAAGGATATCCATAGACATAGAGTGATGCACACAAAAGATGATGTCCATGAAAACTTTTAGGTTACCTTGTTCCTTGTCTTACCAACAAGAGGGTTTGTGACTCCTTGAACTAGTGCAAGATGTGGAAGTTGATTGCACTTGTTCTTGCCAAAATGATAAGAGTGAAGTATGTTGGCGGAGCCACCCTCAAGAACTCTCTAGTTCTTCTTCTTTTGGATCCACATCATCTTGATGGGAATCCTTGGAGTTGTAGTCGTACTTGATGAAGTGGAACTTGAAGTAGTCTTGGGAATCCACTTGACTAAGGTCTTAGGAGCTTCTTCAAATGCGTCCATTTCCTATTGAAGCTTGTCCTTGCCTTTTTGCTTGTAGTCTTGTGGTGGAAGATCATCTTGAGCTTGTGTCCCCTTGAAAGAAGTATACTTCTCTTGTTGAGGAACAAACTTTGTCTTGGGGTATTGATCTTCTTCCCACTCAACTCCATTGGCATTGAACTTACGTTCAAAACCAACACCTTGATTCTTCCGGTGCATTCCTTGCTTGCGCACAATTTCCTCGAATTGCTTACTCCCGGCAAGGCTTTTGTACACTCCTTTCTCTATAATTCCCTTCAATAAACTATTTTCTTGCTCAAGTGAACTTGGCTAAGAGAATCATTAGTGGAATCAAGAGAACTACTAGAAGCAACAATATTGGATTTAGCATGATCATTGTTACTGCTAGAGGAAGAATCTTTCTTGTTCTTGTTAGTAGACTTGACTTGAGGCATGTAAGTGGATAAGAGTACACGCTTGGCAATGTAAGAAGAGCTTTTCTTGCGGAGATCATCATTGATTGCTTTTAAGAACTCATGCTCTTTCTCAAGATTGAGCTTTTCAAAGCGTAATTTCTCATGAGCTCTTAAAAGTTCTCGATGATCTTCGAAGATAGTTTCATGAGCTAACTTAAGAGTGCTTAGTTCTTTAGTTAGAGCCTCAATCTTCTCCTTATCATTGTCATTCGTTTTATCTTGATTAGCGTGTTTAATTGACGTTTCATCATAGTATTCATCACTAGAGTTGTCAACAAGCAAATCATCACCTAACAAGTCATCTTCATCACTATTGAAATCAACATACTCGGGGTGTGTTACCTTAGGACCTTTGGCCATGAAGCATCTTCCAATTCCTTCATTTGGTGAGTCAAATATGTCGTAGGAGTTGGTTGACACAAGTGCTAGACCGGCAACACCTTCATCTTGAGTATCTTCGGAGTCGGAGTGATAACTTCTCTCGGAGTGGCTGTCGGAGTCAGAGCCGGATACCCATTCACCAACATGAGCTTGATGTCTTCGTCTTGTGTAGCTCCTTGATGATTTTTCCTTCCTTTCCGAATCCTTGCTTCTCCGTGAGTATCTTCGTTCATAACGATCATCTCTACTCCTCCTCTCTCTTGGTGGTGATTCTTTGCTTCTTCTTTTTGGAGAATCTTCTCTTCTCTTGTAGGGAGCCGTACACTCATTGGAATAGTGTCCGGGTCTTCCACAACTGTAGCAGTTTCGCTCTCGACTAGAAGATCTTTTGTCATTGTAGGACCTTGACTTGAAGCTTCTATCTTTGCTTCTACTCTTGTAGAACTTGTTGAAGTTCTTCACCATTAAGCTCAATTCTTCATTGAAGTCTTGTTTCTCACTTGATGATGTAGGGGCTTCACATGAGGCTTTATAGGCACCACTTGATTTGTTGTGAAGTTCCTCTTTGTCCTTAAGTGACATCTCATGAGCAACAATTCTTCCAATCACCTCCGTTGGCTTGAGATCTTTGTAATTGGGCATCATTTGGATCAATGTGCACACGGTATCATATTTTCCATCCAAGGCTCTTAGAATCCTCTTGATGATGAATCTGTCGGTCATCTCTTCACTTCCTAAGCCGGCAATCTCATTTGTGATGAGAGCAAGCCTAGAGTACATTTCAGCGACACCTTCACCATCCTTCATCTTGAACTTGTCAAGTTGGCTTTGAAGCACATCCAACTTGGATTCCTTGACGGAGTCGGTACCTTCGTGCATATCAATCAAAGTGTCCCAAATTTCCTTCGCATTCTCAAGACGGCTGATTTTGTTGAATTCTTCGGGGCACAATCCGTTGAAGAGAATATCACAAGCTTGAGCATTGTATTGCAACATCTTCAACTCATCCGCGGTAGCTTCACGGTTTGGTTCTCTCCCATCAAAGAAGTCACCTTGCAAACCAACACACACAATAGCCCAAACGGCGGGGTTATGTCCAAGAATATGCATTTTCATTTTATGCTTCCAACTAGCAAAATTAGTACCATCAAAGTAGGGACCTCTACGGTGGTAATTTCCCTCGCTAGATGCCATACTCTCCTAGGTTGTGAAACCAAGGCTATAACCACCAAAGCTATGGAGATCAAAGCAAATGGACACCAAAGCTCTGATACCTTGTAGGATCGAAAGTATGTCTAGAGGGGGGGTGATTAGAACTACATGACCAAATAAAATCTTAACCTTTTCCCAATTTTAGTTCTTGACAGATTTTAGCTATTGTAGGACAAGTCAAGCAATCATCACACAATTCAAGCAAGCATGCAAAGAGTATATTGGCAGCGGAAAGTAAAGCATGCAACTTGCAAGAATGTAAAGGGAAGGATTTGGAGAATTCAAACGCAATTCGAGACACGGATGTTTTTCCCGTGGTTCGGATAGGTGGTGCTATCCTATATCAACGTTGATGGAGACTTCAACCCACAAAGGGTAACGGTTGCGCGAGTCCACAAAGGGCTCCACCCACAAAGGGTAACGGTTGCGCGAGTCCACACAGGGCTCCACCCACAAAGGGTCCATGAAGAAGCAACCACCCACAAAGGGTCCACGAAGAAGCAACCTTGTCTATCCCACCATGGCCATCGCCCACACAGGACTTGCCTCACTAGCGGTAGATCTTCACGAAGTAGGCGATCTCCTTGCCCTTACAAACTCCTTGGTTCAACTCCACAATCTTGTCGGAGGCTCCCAAGTGACACCTAGCCAATCTAGGAGACACCACTCTCCAAGAAGTAACAAATGGTGTGTAGGTAATGAACTCCTTGCTCTTGTGCTTCAAATGATAGTCTCCCCAACACTCAACTCTCTCTCATAGGATTTGGATTTGGTGGAAAGAAGATTTGAGTGGAAAGCAACTTGGGAAGGCTAGAGATCAAGATTCATATGGTAGGAATGGAATATCTTGGTCTCAACACATGAGTAGGTGGTTCTCTCTCAGATACGAGTTGGAATGGTGTATGTGTTCTGATGGCTCTCTCTTCGAATGAAGAGGAGGTGGAGGGGTATATATAGCCTCCACACAAAATCCAACCGTTACACAGTTTTCCAATCTCGGTGGGACCGAATCAACAAACTCGGTCGGACCGAAAATGTAAACCTAGTGACCGTTAGAGATTTTCGGTGGGACTGACATGCAACTCGGTAGGACCGATATGGTTAGGGTTTGGGCATAACGTAATCTCGGTGAGACCGATTACACAAACTCGGTGAGACCGAATTTGGTAATTAGCTAACCAGAGAGTTGGTCAGGCAAACTCGGTGGGACCGATTTGCTCTTTCGGTGAGACCGAAAAGTTACAAAGGGGAAACACTGAATTTACATTGCAATCTCGGTGGGACCGATTCGCTCTTTCGGTGAGACCGAAAAGTTACGAAAGGGAAACAGAGAGTTTGCAATCCCATCTCGGTGAGACCGAGATCCCTATCGGTAGAACCGAATTGCTAGGGTTTGGCAGTGGCTAATGACAAGTGAAACTCGGTGGCGCCGGATAGGAAGAATTGGTAGGACCGAGTTTGGCTTAGGGTTTAGGTCATATGTGGATATGGGAAAGTAGTTGAGGGTTTTTGGAGCATATCACTAAGCACATGAAGCAAGAGGCTCATTAAGCAACACCTCATCCCTCCTTAATAGTATTGGCTTTTCCTAAAGACTCAATGTGATCTTGGATCACTAAAATATAAAATGAAGAGTCTTGAGCTTTTGAGCTTGAGCCAATCGTTTGTCCTTAGCATTTTGAGGGTTCCACTTTCACATCCATGCCATGCCAATCATTGAGCTTTCCTGAAATAATCATCTTGGAATAGCATTAGCTCAATGAGCTATATGTTGTTATGAATTACCAAAACCACCTAGGGATAGTTGCACTTTCAGTCCGACAATCGTACTGCCGGAAAGGGCTTCCAGATAGTTAGGTCTTGAAAGAGAAAAAATGATAAAGGTATGCAGCCCCTAGGGCGGTTAAGCCGCATTGCGGGACGTGCCCTGATCGTGCCCCCGCCTATGCCCATGGTATTTTTAGTGCGTAATTATGTACGCGCGGCACGGATTTCGTCGCTTGACTGGGACTGGGTCGGGGGCCGAATTGCTAGGCGAGCTCTGAACATGCCAAGCGATCCTGTTGAAGTTTACTCCGTACTCGCTTGACGGTGTCCGGGGGCTGTATCGCCGAATTGGTGATTTGCCGTAAAAGGCTGCTTTGTGCTTCTGCTGTGAGGGTCGCAGTGTGCTCTTCCGTGCGGAGCGAGCGTTCTGTGTTTCCATTGACTGTTATGACCCCCCTAGGTCCTGGCATCTTGAGCTTGAGGTATGCGTAATGCGGTACCGCATTGAATTTTGCAAATGCGGTTCGCCCGAGCAGTACGTGATAGCCACTGCGGAACGAGACGATATCGAAGATTAACTCCTTGCTTCGGAAGTTGACCGGAGATCCGAAGACCACTTCCAGTGTGATTGAGCCCGTGCAATGGGCCTCTACACCTGGGATGACGCCCTTAAAGGTGGTTTTGGTGGGTTTGATCCTCGAGGGATCTATACCCATTTTGCGCACTGTATACTGATAGAGCAGGTTCAAGCTACTGTCGCCGTCCATAAGGACTCGAGTGAGGTGAAATCCGTCGATGATAGGGTCTAGGACTAGTGCGGCGGGTCCGCCATGACGGATACTAGTGTGGTGGTCCCTGCGATCGAAGGTCATCGGACAAGCGGACCATGGGTTGAACTTTGGGGCAACGGGCTCAATCGCATAGACGTCCCTTAGTGCACGCTTATGTTCCCTCTTGGGAATGTGGGTTGCGTATATCATGTTCACCGTATTCACTTGTGGGGGGAACCTCTTCTGTCCTCCCGTGTTCAGCGGCCGGGGCTCCTCGTCGTCATCACTATGCAGCCCCTTGTCCTTGTTTTCGGCATTTAACTTGCCGACCTGCTTGAACACCCAGCATTCTCTGTTGGTGTGATTGGCTGGCTTATCGGGGGTGTCGTGGATTTGACACGAGCGATCAAGTATGTGATCCAAACTAGACGGGCCCGGAGTACTTCTTTTGAATGGCTTTTTCCGCTGGCCGAATCTAGAGCCTCTGAATCCGGCATTGACTGTTGTATCATCGGTGTTATCGCTGTTGTTGCGGCGCTTTTGTCTGTTACGACGTGGTCTGCCATTGGCATCTTTGGTATCCGAAGTGCCCAGATTCCTTGATGTGTTGTTGCTGCGAGCCAGCCAGCTATCCTCGCCCATGCAAAAGCGGGTCATGAGTGTCATGAGGGCTGCCATAGACTTCGGCTTCTCCTGGCCGAGGTGTCGGGCAAGCCACTCGTCATGGATGTTATGCTTGAATGCCGCTAAGGCCTCTGCATTCGGACAGTCGATAATTTGATTTTTCTTAGTTAGGAACCGTGTCCAGAATTGCCTGGCCGATTCCCCTGGCTGTTGAGTTATATGGCTCAAGTCATCAGCATCCGGTGGTCGCACATAAGTACCCTGGAAGTTGTCAAGGAATGCGTCCTCCAAATCCTCCCAACTACCGACTGAGTCTGCTGGCAAACTATTCAGCCAATGCCGAGCTGGTCCTTTGAGTTTTAGTGGGAGGTACTTGATGGCATGCAGATCATCACCGCGAGCCATGTGGATGTGAAGGAGGAAATCCTCAATCCATACAGCGGGATCTGTTGTACCATCATATGATTCGATATTTACGGGTTTAAAACCCTCCGATAATTCGTGATCCATAACTTCATCAGTGAAGCATAGGGGGTGTGCGGCGCCTCTGTGCCGGGTAATATCACGACGCAGTTCATATGAGTCTTGTCTGTTGTATTCGGCCCAGCCGGATTTACTTTCAGTGTATCCGGCACGACGGTCATCGTCCCGCATTGGCACGCGCCCCCGTGACCCGTATATTGACCTGGCATGTTTTGCCCTGCTGTCCAATACGTCTCGCAGGTCCCGTGTGTTGCCTCGGGCCTTGGTATTTTTGATTGAGTGGTGGCGGGGTGCAGGCTGAACTTCAGGCTGAAACGCCTCTCTGGCTCGGCCACGCGGTGGCCGGTTAGCCGCATCGTACACTGGTGATGGAGGTTTCAATACTTCCTCCTCGAGGTGAGGTAGCAACCTGCGCTTTGGGTAACTCTTGGAGGGGCGCTCGAGTTCGTATTCCTCGGCCGCAAGGACTTCGGTCCATCTGTCTGCTAGCAAGTCTTGATCAGCTTGAAGCTGCTGTTGCTTTTTCTTCAGGCTATTTGCTGTGGCCATAAGCCGGCGCTTGAAGCACTCCTGCTCGACAGGATCCTCAGGCACGATAAATTCTTCGTCGCCGAGGCTCACCTCATCTTCGGAGAGAGGCATGTAATTGTCCTCCTCCGATTCTCCATCTGCTGCCTGCTCTAGAAGGCTAGCTTGTTCACCCTCCCGCTCTACATCGTGCTTGAGGGGATTGTGGTTGTGTTCGACACTATTCGGAGTGTTATTGTCTCTTGTGCCGGTATCACTACTTTTGCTATGGTGGGACTTAGAGCGGCGCCGCTGACGTCGGCGCTTGGGTTGCTTCTTGGAGGGGTCATCCTCCGCTGTCTCCTCGCCATTGCCTTCTTTGGGGGTGTCCACCATGTATATATCATATGATGAGGTGGCGGTCCAGCGCCCTATGGGCGGTAGTTCCTGTTCGTCTCCTGCATTGTCGTCCATACCGTCGATGTCTTCGGAGTCGAAGTTGAGCATGTCGGTTAAATCGTCGAAAGTGGCTACTAAGTGGGTGGTGGGTGGGCAACGAATTTCTTCGTCGTCCGCATCCCATTCTAGCCGGACATAGATCGGCCAAGGTTCTCCTGTCAAGGAGAGAGACCTTAATGAATTTAGCACATCGCCGAAAGGCGAGTGCAGAAAGATATCCGCGGAGGTGAACTCCATGATCGGCGCCCAATCGAATTCGATAGGCATGGATGCAGGCGGCTCGGAGTCCGTGGCCGGAGACGAATCCAGTGGTTCGGCAACACAGCTCTCGTAAGGGGTGAAGTCAGTATCCGGCTCCATCGCCACTGAGAGTGCGGCCTCCATGGCGGGGTCTATCCCTTCATCCTCGGATGGCGCAATTTGCTCCGGATTGAAGGCCGGAGTAGTTGCAAATGCGATCTCCCAAACACTGTCCGGCGGCAGAGTTACGTCATGCTCATTGTGATTGTGCGGCGCACCTGACATGGGCTCGAATCCGTCGAAGATCAAGTCTCCGCGGATGTCGGCAGTGTAGTTTAAGTTTCTGAACCTGACCTGATGCCCAGGGGCATAGCTCTCGATCTGCTCTAGATGGCCAAGCGAATTGGCCCGCGGTGCAAAGCCGCCGAATACGAAGATCTGTCCGGGGAGGAAAACCTCACCTTGGACCGCATCGTTACCGATGATCGAAGGGGCCATCGAGCCTTATGGTGACGGCACAGTGGAACTCTCAATGAAAGCACCAATGTCGGTGTCAAAACCGGCGGATCCTGGGTAGGGGTCCCGAACTGTGCGTCTAAGGCGGATGGTAACAGGAGGCAGGGGACACGATGTTTTACCCAGGTTCGGGCCCTCTTGATGGAGGTAATACCCTATGTCCTGCTTGATTGATATTGATGATATGAGTATTACAAGAGTTGATCTACCATGAGATCGTAGAGGCTAAACCCTAGAAGCTAGCCTATGGTATGATTGTTGTTGTCCTACGGACTAAACCCTCCGGTTTATATAGACACCGGAGGGGGCTAGGGTTACACAGAGTCGGTTACAAGGGAGGAGATCTACATATCCGTATCGCCAAGCTTGCCTTCCACGCCAAGGAAAGTCCCATCCGGACATGGGACGAAGTCTTCAATCTTGTATCTTCATAGTCCAACAGTCCGGCCAAAGGATATAGTCCGGCTGTCCGAAGACCCCCTAATCCAGGACTCCCTCAATGATCAAGTTTATCTATGAACAATACTTGAATCTTCTCTAAATTCTTTTATGTATGATTGGTTATCTTTGCAAGTCTCTTCGAATTATCAGTTTGGTTTCGCCTACTAGATTGATCTTTCTTGCAATGGGAGAAGTGCTTAGCTTTGGGTTCAATCTTGTGGTGTCCTTTCCCAGTGACAGTAGGGGCAGCAAAGCATGTATTGTATTGTTGCCATCGAGGATAACAAGATGGGGTTTATTTCATATTGCATCATGTCATCTTTCTTAAAGCGTTACTCTGTTCTCTTGAACTTAATACTCTAGATGCATGCTGGATAGCGGTCGATGTGTGGAGTAATAGTAGTAGATGTAGGCAGGAGTCGGTCTACTTGTTTCGGACGTGATGCCTATATACATGATCATAGCTAGATATTCTCATAACTATGCTCAATTCTATCAATTGCTCAACAGTAATTTGTTTACCCGCCGTGAATACTTATGCTCTCGAGAGAAGCCACTAGTGAAACCTATGGCCCCCGGGTCTATCTTCCATCATATTAGTCTTCCAATACTTAGTTATTTCCTTTGCCTTTTATTTTACTTTGCATCTTTATCATAAAAATACCAAAAATATTATATTATCATATCTATTAGATCTCACTCTCGTAATTGACCGTGTAGGGATTGACAACCCCTTATCGCGTTGGTTGTGAGGATTTATTTATTTGTGTAGGTACGAGGGACTCATGCGTGGCCTCCTACTGGATTGATACCTTGGTTCTCAAAAACTGAGGGAAATACTTACACTACTCTGCTGCATCACCCTTTCCTCTTCAAGGGAAAACCAATGCAAGTGCTCAAGAGGTAGCAAGAAGGATTTCTGGCGCCATTGCCGGGGAGGTCTACGCAAAAGTCAACATACCAAGTACCCATCACAACCCTTATCTCCTGCATTACATTATTTGCCATTTGCCTCTCATTTTCCTCTCCCCCACTTCACCCTTGCCATTTTATTCGCCCTCTCTCTCTCTCTATCCTCCCTCTCTTTCTCTATTTGCCTCTTTTTGCCCGTCCCTCGTTTGCTTGTGTGTTGGATTGCTTGCTTGTCACGATGGCTCAAGATAACACTAAATTGTGTGACTTTACCAATACCAACAACAATGATTTTATTAGCACTCCGATTGCTCCTCTTACGGATGCTGAATCTTGTGAAATTAATGCTGCCTTGCTGAATCTTGTCGTGAAAGATCCGTTTTCTGGCCTTCCTAGTGAAGATGCCGCTACCCATCTAAATAGCTTTGTTGATTTGTGTGATATGCAAAAGAAGAAAGATGTGGATAATGATATTGTTAAATTGAAACTATTTCCTTTTTCGCTTAGAGATCGTGCTAAAGCTTGGTTTTCGTCTTTGCCTAAAAATAGTATTGATTCGTGGAATAAGTGCAAAGATGCTTTTATCTCTAAGTATTTTCCTCCCACTAAGATCATCTCTCTTAGAAACGATATTATGAATTTTAAGCAACTTGATCATGAACATGTTGCACAAGCTTGGGAGAGGATGAAATTAATGATACGTAATTGCCCTACGCATGGTTTGAATTTGTGGATGATTATACAAAAATTTTATGCCGGATTGAATTTTGCTTCTAGAAATCTTTTTGATTCGGCCGCGGGAGGCACTTTTATGGAAATCACTTTAGGAGAAGCTACTAAACTCCTAGATAATATTATGGTTAATTATTCTCAATGGCACACTGAAAGATCTACTAATAAGAAAGTGCATGCGATAGAAGAAATTAATGTTTTGAGTGGAAAGATGGATGAACTTATGAAATTATTTGCTAATAAAAGTGTTTCTTCTGATCCTAATGATATGCCTTTGTCTACTTTGATTGACAATAATAACGAATCTATGGATGTGAATTTTGTTGGTAGGAACAATTTTGGTAACAACGCATATAGAGGAAACTTTAACCCTAGGCCGTATCCTAGTAATTCCTCTAATAATTATGGTAATTCCTACAAAAATTATTATGGAAATTATAATAAGATGCCCTCTGATTATGAATCTAATATTAAAGAATTTATTACTTCGTAAAAGAATTTCAATGCTTTGATTGAAGAAAAATTGCTTAAGATTGATGAGTTGGCTAGGAACGTTGATAGAGTTTCTCTTGATGTTGATTCTTTGAAACTTAGATCTATTCCACCTAAGCATGATATCAATGAGTCTCTCAAAGCCATGATAATTTCCATTGATGAGTGCAAACAAAGAACCGCTAGGATGCGTGCTAAGAAAGATTGTTTTATAAAAGTGTGTTCTTCTAGTTTCCATGCTAATAAAGATGAAGATCTAAAAGTTATTGATGTGTCCCCTATTAAATCTTTGTTTTGCAATATGAATCTTGATAATGGGACTGAATATGATCCACCTTTACCTAGACGGCGTTCCAAAAATTTGGAGTCTTTAGATCTTGATGCTAAAATTGTTAAAAGTGGGATTGAAGAAGTCAAAACTTTAAATATTGATGAACCCACTATTTTGGATTTCAAGGAATTTAATTATGACAATTGCTCTCTGATATATTGTATTTCCTTGTTGCAATCCATGCTAAATTCTCCTCATGCTTATAGTCAAAATAAAGCTTTTACTAAACATATCGTTGATGCTTTGATGCAATCTTATGAAGAAAAACTTGAGTTGGAAGTTTCTATCCCTAGAAAACTTTATGATGAGTGGGAACCTACTATTAAAATTAAAATTAAAGATCATGAATGCTATGCTTTGTGTGATTTGGGTGCTAGTGTTTCCGATTCCAAGGACTTTATGTGATTTGTTAGGTTTCCGTGATTTTGATGATTGCTCTTTAAACTTGCACCTTGCGGATTCCACTATTAAGAAACCTATGGGATGAATTAATGATGTTATTATTGTTGCAAATAGGAATTATGTGCCCATAGATTTTATTGTTCTTGACATATATTGCAATCCTTCATGTCATATTATTCTTGGTAGACCTTTCCTTAGAACGATTGGTGCGATTATTGATATGAAGGAAGGGAATATTAGATTCCAATTTCCGTTAAGGAAAGGCATTGAACACTTTCCTATAAATAAAATTAAATTACCTTATGAATCTATTATGAGAGCCACTTATGGATTGCCTACCAAAGATGGCAACACCTAGATCTATCCTTGCTTTTTATGCCTAGCTAAGGGCATTAAACGATAGCGCTTGTTGGGAGGCAACCCAATTTTATTTTTATTCCTTGCTTTTTGGCTCCTGTTTATTAATAAATAATTTATCTAGCCTCTGTTTTGGTTGTGTTTGTTGTGTTTAATTAGTGTTAGTGCCAAGTAGAACCGTTGGGAAGACTTGGGGAAAGTCTTGTTAATCTTGCTGTAAAAAACAGAAACTTTAACGTTCACGAGAACTGCTGACATTTTTATTTGGAAAGTGATATTTAGGTAATTCTTTTTGCATACGTTTAATAGATAAATTCCTCACGTTCAGAAATTTATTTTAGAATTTTCGGGGTTCCATATCTTGCGTTAGCTACAGATTACTACAGATTGTTCAGTTTTTGACAGATTCTGTTTTTCTTGTGTTGTTTGCTTATTTTGATGAATCTATGGCTAGTAAAATAGTTTATAAACCATAGATAAGTTGGAATACATTAGGTTTAACACCAATATAAATAAAGAATGAGTTAATTACAGTACCTTGAAGTGGTGTTTTGTTTTCTTTCGCTAACGGAGCTCACGAGATTTTCTACTTTAAGTTTTGTGTTGTGAAGTTTTCAAGTTTTGGGTAAAGATTTGATGGATTATGGAACAAGGAGTGGCAAGAGCCTAAGCTTGGGGATGCCCATGTAACCCCCTAGATAATCTAAGGACACCTAAAAGCCAAAGCTTGGGGATGCCCCGGAAGGCATCCCCTCTTTCGTCTACTTCTATCGATAACTTTACTTGGAGCTATATTTTTATTTACCACATGATATGTGTTTTGCTTGGAGCGTCTTGTATTATTTGAGTATTTATTTTTTAGTTTTCCACAATCATCCTTGCTGCACACACCTTTTTGAGAGAGACACACATGATTCGGAAATTATTAGAATACTCTATGTGCTTCACTTATATCTTTTGAGTTATATAGTTTTTGCTCTAGTGCTTCACTTATATCTTTTAGAGCACGGTGGTAGATTTGTTTTATAGAAACCATTGTTATCTCATGCTTCACTTAGATTATTTTGAGAGTCCTACAAAACAGCATGGTAATTTGCTTTAATTATTTGAGGCATTCAAGATTAATAAATAAAAATTTTCTTATGAGGGTGTTGAATACTATGAGAAGTTTGAAACTTGATAATTATTTTGAGATATGGAGATGGTGATATTAGAGTCGTGCTAGTTGAGTAGTTGTGAATTTGATAAATGCTTGTGTTGAAGTTTGTGGTTCCCGTAGCATGCACGTATGGTGAACCGTTATGTTAAGAAGTCGGAGCATGATGTATTTATTGATTGTCCTCCTTATGAGTGGCAGTCGGGGACGAGCGATGGTCTTTTCCTACCAATCTATCCCCCTAGGAGCATGCACGTAGTACTTTGCTTCGATAACTAATAGATTTTTGCAATAAGTATGTGAGTTCTTTATGACTGATGTTGAGTCCATGGATTATACGCACTCTCACCCTTCCACCGTTGCTAGCCTCTCTAATACCGCGCACCTTTCACCGATATCATACACCCACCATATACCTTCCTCAAAACAGCCACCATACCTACCTATCATGGCATTTCCATAGCCATTCCGAGATATATTGCCATGAAACTTTCCACCGTTCCGTTTATCATGACACGCTCCATCATTGTCATATTGCTTTGCATGATCATGTAGTTGACATTTTAGTTGTGGCAAAGCCACCGTTCATAATTCTTTCATATAAGTCACTCATGCATCATTGCTATCCCGGTACACCGCCGGAGGCATTCATATAGAGTCATACTTTTTTCTAGTATCGAGTTGTAATCATTGAGTTGTAAATAAATAGAAGTGTGATGATCAGCATTCATAGAGTATTGTCCCAAATAAAAAAAAGAGAAAGGCCAAAGAAAAAAAGAAGGCCCCAAAAAAGGGCAATACTACTATCCTTTTTCCACACTTGTGCTTCAAAGTAGCACCATGATCTTTATGATAGAGAGTCTCCTTTGTTATCACTTTCATATACTAGTGGGAATTTTTCATTATAGAACTTGGCTTGTATATTCCAACGGCGGGCTTCCTCAAAATGCCCTAGGTCTTCGTGAGCAAGCAAGTTGGATGCACACCCACTTAGTTTCTTTTTGTTGAGCTTTCATATTTTTATAGCTCTAGTGCATCTGTTGCATGGCAATCCCTACTCACTCACATTGATATCTATTGATGGGCATCTCCATAGACGGTTGAAAAAACGCCTAGTTGATGTGAGACTATCTTCTCCCTTTTTGTCTCCTCCGCAACCACCATTCCATTCCACCTATAGTGCTATGTCCATGGCTCACGCTCGTGTATTGCGTGAAAATTGAAAAAGTTTGAGAACATTAAAAGTATGAAACAATTGCTTGGCTTGTCATCGGGGTTGTGCATGATTTGAATACTTTGTGTGGTGAAGATGGAGCATAGCCAGACTATATGATTTTGTAGGGATAACTTTCTTTCTCCATCTTATTTTGAAGAGACATAATTGCTTAGTTAGTATGCTTGAAGTATTATTATTTCTATGTCAATATTAAACTTTTGTCTTGAATCTTTCGGATCTGAATATTCATGCCACAATTAAGAGAATTACATTGAAATTATGCCAAGTAGCATTCCACATCAAAAATTCTGTTTTTATCATTTACCTACTCGAGGACGAGCAGGAATTAAGCTTGGGGATGCTTGATACGTCTCCAATGTATCTATAATTTTTGATTGTTCCATGCTATATTATATTCTGTTTTGGACATTACTGGGCTTTATTATACACTTTTATATTATTTTTCAGACTAGCCTATTAACCGGAGGCCCAGCCCAGAATTGCTGTTTTTGCCTATTTTAGGGTTTCGAAGAAAAGGAATATCAAACGGAGTCCAAACGGAATAAAACCTTCGGGAACGTGATTTTCGGAATGAACATGATCCAGAGGACTTGGACCCTACGTCAAGAAATCAACCAGGAGGCCACAGGTAGGGGGCGCGCCTACCCCTTGGGCGCGCCCTCCACCCTCGTGGGCCCCCTATTGCTCCACCGACGTACTCATTCCTCCTATATATACCTATGTACCCCAACTACCAGATACGGAGCCAAAACCCTAATTCCACCACCGTAACTTTTTGTATCCACGAGATCCCATCTTGGGGCCTGTTCCGGAACTCCGCTGGAGGGGGCATTGATCACGGAGGGCTTCTACATCAACACCATAGCCCTTTCGATGAAGTGTGAGTAGTTTACCTCAGACCTACGGGTCCATAGTTATTAGCTAGATGGCTTCTTCTCTCTTTTTGGATCTCAATACAAAGTTCTCCCCCTCTCTTGTGGAGATCTATTCGATGTAATCTTCTTTTGCGGTGTGTTTGTTGAGACCGATGAATTGTGGGTTTATGATCAAGTTTATCTATGAACAATATTTGAATCTTCTCTGAATTCTTTTATGTATGATTGGTTATCTTTGCAAGTCTCTTCGAATTATCAGTTTGGTTTGGCCTGCTAGATTGATCTTTCTTGCAATGGAAGAAGTGCTTAGCTTTGGGTTCAATCTTGCGGTGTCCTTTCCAGTGACAGTAGGGGCAGCAAGGCACATATTGTATTGTTGCCATCGAGGATAACAAGATGGGGTTTATTTCATATTGCATGAGTTTATCCCTCTACATCATGTCATCTTGCTTAAAGCGTTACTCTGTTCTCTTGAACTTAATACTCTAGATGCATGATGGATAGCGGTCGATGTGTGGAGTAATAGTAGTAGATGCAGGCAGGAGTCGGTCTACTTGTTTCGGACGTGATGCCTATATACATGATCATACCTAGATATTCTCATAACTATGCTCAATCACGTCTGAAACAAGTAGACCGACTCCTGCGTGCATCTACTACTATTACTCCACACATCGACTGCTATCCAGCATGCATCTAGAGTATTAAGTTCAAGAGAACAGAGTAACACTTTAAGCAAGATGACATGATGTAGAGGGATAAACTCGTGCAATATGAAATAAACCCCATCTTGTTATCCTCGATGGCAACAATACAATACGTGCCTTGCTGCCCCTACTGTCACTGGGAAAGGACACCGCAAGATTAAAGCCAAAGCTAAGCACTTCTCCCATTGCAAGAAAGATTAATCTAGTAGGCCAAACCAAACTGATAATTCGAAGAGACTTGCAAAGATAACCAATCATACATAAAAGAATTCAGGGAAGATTCAAATATTGTTCATAGATAAACTTGATCGTAAACCCACAATTCATTGGTCTCAACAAACACACCGCAAAAGAAGATTACATCGAATAGATCTCCACAAGAGAGGGGGAGAACTTTGTATTGAGATCCAAAAAGAGAGAAGAAGCCATCTAGCTAATAACTATGGACCCGTAGGTCTGAGGTAAACTACTCACACTTCATCGGAAGGGCTATGGTGTTGATGTAGAAGCCCTCCATGATCAATGCCCCCTCCAGCGGAGCTCCGGAACAGGCCCCAAGATGGGATCTCGTGGATACAGAAAGTTACGGCAGTGGAATTAGGGTTTTGGCTCTGTATCTGGTAGTTTGGGGGTACATATGTATATATAGGAGGAAGGAGTACGTCGGTGGAGCAACAGGGGGCCCACGAGGGTGGAGGGCGCGCCCCCTACCTCGTGGCCTCCTGGTTGATTTCCTGACGTAGGGTCCAAGTCCTCTGGATCATGTTCATTCCGAAAATCACGTTCCCGAAGGTTTCATTCCGTTTGGACCCCCTTTGATATATTTTTCTCCGAAACCCTAAAATAGGCAAAAAAACAACAATTCTGGGCTGGGCCTCCGGTTAATAGGTTAGTCCCAAAAATAATATAAAAGTGTATAATAAAGCCCAATAATGTCCAAAACAGAATATAATATAGCATGGAACAATAAAAAGTTATAGATGCGTTGAGACGTATCAGCAGCAAGGTTGTTGCCTCGATTGTTGGAGGATCATTAATGAAGGGTATCTTCGGTTTTAATGAACAAGTGACGTCATGGCGGTTTATTACGAACCTGGAAGATGACGTCATGGCGGTTTACAAGATCTGTGCGAAGGTGTAGAAGGAGGAAATTTTCTAAGTGTTGAAGATTGACATGAACGAGTTCAAATCAATCTGGGGCCTAATGTTGGGGATATTACTATTAAGTATAAACCGGCCATGAGGGGCCGGGTTATGCCCACAAGGAGTTAGTCATGTTTGAAGCCCGTGAAGACAAGCGGTATGGCGCTTTATAGAGGAGATCTACATGAAGGCCCAGGGCCCAAAGGCGGATTAGGGCCCGTAGATATAAACCGCCATATGATATGTAACTTATGTTGTAAGGCAAGGAAAGGTAGAAACCTAGCCGGGCACGTTTATGAGCCGGCTTCGGGATTCTGTAAACCGCCGGGCGTCAACCTCTGTATATAAAGGGACGACCCGACGGCGGTTTAGCGACAGACAGAAAACGATAACTCGAGAGCCAGGCAAAACGGATTTGCTCCCTGGTCATCGAAACCCAAGCAATTCCATCACAAGTGGACGTAGGCTTTTACCTTCATCGTAAGGGGTTGAACCAGTATAATTCCTCGCGTCCCTTTTCCGCTTTAACCCCTTCAAGCTAACCCGTTGCGATGGCTCCACGACTAAGTCCTTTCACGAGGACATCAGCCGTGACAAAACCGCGACACCATAGGAATGCTTTGGGTGTACCAAACATCACAACGTAACTGTCTGTCTATAAAGGTGCACTACAGGTATCTCTGAAAGTGTCTGTTGGGTTGGCATGAATTGAGACTGGGATTTGTCACTCCGTATGACGGAGAGGTATCTCTGGGCCCACTTGGTAATGCATCATCGTAACGAGCTCAATGTGACCAAGGAGTTAGCCATGGGATCATGCGTTACGGAACGAGTAAAGAGACTTGCCGGTAACGAGATTGAACAAGGTATGGGGATACCGACGATCGAATCCTGGGCAAGTAACATAACGATGGACAAAGGGAATTGTATACAAGATTGATTGAATCCCCGACATCGTGGTTCATCCGATGAGATCATCGTGGAACATGTGGGAGCCAACATGGGTATCCAGATCCCACTGTTGGTAATTGTCCAGAGAGATGTCTCGGTCATGTCTGCATGGTTCCCGAACCTGTAGGCTCTACACACTTAAGGTTCGGTGGCGCTAGAGTTGTTATGGGAAATAGTATGTGGTTACCGAAGGTTGTTCGGAGTCCCGGATGAGATCCCGGATGTCACGAGGAGTTCCGGAATGGTCTGGAGGTGAAGAGTTATATGGGAAGTCCAGTTTCAGTCGCCGGAATAGTTTCGGGGGTTATCGGTATTGTACCGGGACCACCGAAAGGTGTCCGGGGGTCCCCCGGGTGGGGCCATCTGCCCCGGGGACTTAATGGGCTGAATATGGGAGGGAACCAGCCCCCTAGTGGGCTGGTGTGCCCCCAAGGGCCCAAGGCGCCTAGGGTTGAAAACCCTAGGGGGTGGGGGCGCCTCCCACCAAACTTGGGGGTCAAGTTCCCCCCCCCTTGTCCGCCGCCCCCCTTTAGATGGGATCTAGGGGGCGCCCCCTCTCCCCTTCCCCCTATAAATAGAGGTGGGTGGGAGGGCAGCCGCACCCCTTCCCTGGCGCAGCCCTCCCCCTCTCCAACACCTTCTCCCCCGCAGTGTTTGGCGAAGCCCTGCCGGAGAACTGCAAGCTCCACCACCACGCCGTCGTGCTGCCGGAGCTCTCCCTCAACTTATCCTCTCCCCTTGATGGATCAAGAAGGAGGAGACGTCCCCGGGTTGTACGTGTGTTGAACGCGGAGGCGCCGTCCGTTCGGTGCTAGATCGGATCTTCCGCGATTTGAATCAGCGTGAGTACGACTCCATCATCTGCGTTCCTTGTAACGCTTACGCTTAGCGATCTTCAAGGGTATGAAGATGCACTCCCTCTCTCTCTTGTTGCTAGCATCTCATAGATTGATCTCGATGACACATAGGAAAATTTTGAATTATTACTACGTTCCCCAACAGTTACCACCTTATGTGCCGCTAGTTCGGCTAAGGTAGTAAAGGGAGAACTATTGCGATCGTGTTTCTGGTTCGTCCAGTCAAACACCTCAATAGAGAAAGCCGAAAACTGATTGTCATGATATGGTGAGAGCAGGTCGGCGATTCGATGACTTACTACAAATCATTTATGATTTACTCCGTGTTACACGAAGGGCTGGTCTTCACCCAGTCATGCGACAAAGGCATCCTAGTCCGGACGGCTGCTTACGCACCAGGGGCTAGTACTTAGCCCCACTGTCAAACTCCTATAGCTAAGTGAAAGTAATAAAACCGCATAGTCTGATTGCCCAGTTCGCTACGCAGACACCTCCTTTATGGACCAAGACGTTGGGTCAAGTGTGATCACGCGCTATACCGAACACCCCCGTAGCATCTACGTGGGGGCTGAAGCCGACGACTGGTAAACTTCCAGAGTTAAAGTGGTTGCACAGGAGGAGAATAAAGGCATAAAATATATTACAAGCCTTGGTTCACAAAACAAAGTTTTAACAGCCCTGATACATTCACTCAAACATAACATCCTTTGAGCATTGGCCCTCTACTATTTGGGCACCCGTTAGGTTATCTTCAAAGTATCTCTTTGGCTTGCGGTGGTCCTTGCCTTCGGGCGGGCCTGCGGTTGCGACATCGGTGGCCTTCTTCTTCGCCTAGTGCATCTTGACGCGGGCAAAGGCCATCCGCACACCCGCTATGCACGCCGAGCGCTTCACAACTTCAACTCGGGGCAGCGCATCGACGAGTCGCCTCACCAAGCCGAAGTAGCTGCTAGGAATGGGTTCGGCTGGCCAGAGCTGGACTAAGAGATCCTTCATGGCCAAGCCGGACATCATATGCAGCTCCGACAGTTGCTTCATCTGGTTGTTCAACAGTGTCGGGTGCTTCGGCGCCAGGAACTGTGACCAGAACAGCTTCTCTATCGAGTTCCCTCCTGGGCTCGGAAGAACTGCGCGGCGTCGGCGGCACTCCTTAGCAGATCCGCAAAGGCATCTGGAGAACTCCACAGATGAGTGAGCAAGGCGTATCCTTTACCCGCAAATATACTCTGCAAAAGACAGGGCTTACGAGTCACTATTTGTTCGGCCCGCCGGATCTCTTCACAAGCACCCTCGGACTCGAACCGTGCCTCTTTTGACTCCTGGAGGGCCGTGTCTCTATTTGTCTTGGGCCATAGTCTTCTCCTCCAAGGCCTCGCACTTGCCGGTGGTGTCCTTCAGTTCTTGCTCCACTTCGGCCACCCTCTCCTCGTGCTGGCGGCGGGCGACCTGTTCAGTCTTCAATTTTGCAGCCGCTTTGTCAGCGGCTGCTCTATTCACCTTTGCCTCCGCCTTGGCTTGGGCAAGGGCACTTGAGGGTCTCGACCTCGGCCGCACCAACTACACTCATAATCACAACAGTAAATGAGTTCAACTTTTGATTTGCATATCACTTCAGATATATGATCAAACTCTTTAAAAGTACACGCATACCTTGCGTCTCATCAAACCACTTGTTAATGCGGTCGAATTCATCACCGGCCAACTTCAGTTTTCGATTAAGCTCGGAAATTTCGGAGGCCTGGGCGGTCGCCGCCAGCAGGGAAGCCTGTTATAAAATAGAAACGTATGTCACCTCTTCCGAATACTATGTGATCCTCTGTTCGGCTTTTTCAACACCGGACAGAGTTTCAGGGGCTACTATCTATATACAGGTATATTTCCTTTATATGAAAAAGCGTCTAGAGCATTACGTCGCATACCTCGAAGCCTGTTAGCGGGCTGGTGAAGGCTTCATTCAACCCGCTCTTGGCAGACTGAACCTTCTGATGGGTGCGGTGCTCCTCCATGATGGAAGCACGTCGCAGTGCTTCCA
Source organism: Triticum urartu (assembly GCF_003073215.2). Taxonomy (NCBI): domain Eukaryota; kingdom Viridiplantae; phylum Streptophyta; class Magnoliopsida; order Poales; family Poaceae; genus Triticum; species Triticum urartu. The sequence continues at coordinate 259,526,627 of NC_053022.1, forward strand.
CCAGAGTATTCGACGCCTCTGGAGCTGATGCTCCCTCCTCTTCCAAAGGGGGTTGCTCGCCCGATTCCGGAGCCACGTTGGTCTCCGGAATAATGTCCGGCTGGGGGCCGGCCTGGTCAAGGCCCCCACCGTCGGTCTCCATGGGGGTCGCACCCCCGATGTCTTCGGCCGCCGAGGTATTACCCTCGGGCGCCGTCTCGCCAGCCTCGCCCACCTCTTCGCGGCCTAGAGAGGTCCTTCGGGACAACACCTCGGTGTCATCCGTGATGATTGGCGAAGGGGCTCGCGGGGGCATCTCGCTCTCTGCCATCTCTGGTGGCAGAGAACTCCCCTCAGATAGCGAAGGGTTGGGGAGGTCGCGAGCAGGGCTGAAAAACATATAGTATAATATGTTATATTATGAAAACATAGTGGACCGAAGACATATAATAGATCTTTGGGTGCTTACGATTCGGCCAGGGGCTTCACCCTGGGAAGCCCCTTGGGGATAGGTTCGGCCTCCAAATCTGAACCATCTGAGAGGGTCATCTTCCCCCTCTTGGGCGCCTCCTCCTTCGTGTCTGTGGAGGCTGCCCTCTTCTTCTTCTTCCCCTTAAGAGGGGAGTCACTTTCCACCTCCTCCTCCTCGTCGTCTTCGTCTCCCTCGTGGGAGGAGGGGATTTTGGTCTCTCCGAACACTGCGTCCGAAGGACCCTTGTGGCGGAGGCCGCCCTTGGCCTACTTGCCCTTCTTCTTCTTGGCCTTCTTCTCCGACGCCTGATAAGGCACCGAGACCAGCATCTTCGTCAGCCGGGGTTCGGCCGGGTCTTCAGGCAGTGGGGCCGGACACTTAATCCGCTCAACCTTTGCTATCCAGCCCTGTACAAGAGACAGAAACTCATCATGTTTGAGGAAATTATGACCGAATGTATATTTGGGAAAATCATACTTACCGATGTGGCCGAATTCTCGCTGTCGAGACCGATGTCTTCGGTCTCCTTCAGCCATGCTTTTTGGGCCTTGAACAATAGCTTCCAGATGTCTTCGTGCGTTGTGCCGAAGAAGTGCTTCAAGGTCCGAGGATCTTCTGGATTGAACTCCCACACGTGAGAGGGCCGGAATTGACATGGAAGAATCCGGCGGAAGAGCATCACCTGAATTATGTTAGTGAGATTTGTGCTCTTACTTATCATGTTTGTGATGCGCTTTTTCAGCATCAACACTTCTGATGTGGATCCCCAGTCCAAACCCTTAGCGGTCCATGAGGTGAGCCGCATAGGGGGCCCGGATTTTAACTCAGAGTGGCCGCCCACTTGGTGTCGCGGGGTTCGGTGATGTAGAACCACTCCTGCTCCCACACCTTGACAGTCTCCACGAAGGCCCCCTTAGGCCAAACGGTGTTGGGGAGCTTGCTCACCATGGTGCCGCCGCAGTCCGCATGCTGCCCGTCGACCACCTTCGGCTTCACATTGAAGACCTTGAGCCATAGGCCAAAGTGTGGGGGGGATGCGGAGTAGCGCCTCACACACGACAATGAACGCCGAGACGTGAAGGAAAGAATTCAGGGCTAGATCATGGAAATCTAACCCATAGTAGAACATGAGGCCCCAGACGAAGGGGTGGAGGGGAAGCCCTAGCCCGCAGAGGAAGTGGTGGATGAATACAACTCTTTCGCCGGGATCCGGATTGGATGACTTGGTCCTTGGCAGGGAGCCTGTGCGCGATGTCTGCAGACAAATACCCCGCCCCCCGGAGTTCCTTGACATCCTTCTTGGTGATGGAAGAGGCCTCCCACTTGCCCTTTGAACCGGATCTAGACATGGCTGGAAAGGCTGGTGGCGGTGGGAAAGATTGAAGTTTGGGCGCTGGAGCTCGAAGATGGGAAAACAGGAGAAGGAAGAAGGCGTGGGGAAAATAAGGGAATCTTTATCCTCTTATATAGGATGTGAATATCAAACGCCTCCCCTCAAGCCTTGAAACTCGCCTATTCCCGAGGGGTCATGCAAATGGCACGGTTGGATTACCCAAAACCGTATTGATGAGGATCCCATAATGGGCGGGCACGATCTCTATTTTGACAAGACGTGCCAATAGAGGTTGTGCCTCGAAACACGAAGCGGGAGGTGTCAAAATGGTTTGAAATGTAAAGAGGCCAAACGTGAATTTTCGCCAAAAAAAGTTGTCAGTGAAAAGACACTATTTTATTTGGTATCTTACCTTCATGACCAAGGGTTGCCGCAATTAAACAGAGTCGGATACAGTTCTTTTATTTAGAAGATTGCTTTGAAGTACTCAGGAGGAGGAACCCGCCTTGCAATGCCGAAGACAATCCGCATGCCGAACATATCGTCATTGAAGACTGGTTCAGGGGCTACTGAGGGAGTGATTAGGGGGTCCTCGGGTGTCCGGGCTATGTGACATGGGCCGGACTATTGGGCTGTGAAGATATAAGGCAGGAGGCCTTCTCCCATGTCCGGGTAGCACTCTCCTTTGCGTGGATGGTAAGGTTGGTGTCCGGATATGTAATTTCCTTCCTCCGTGAACCGACTCTGTACAACCCTAGGCCCCTCCGGTCTGTATATAAACCGGAGGGTTTAGTCCATAGAGGCTATCGAAATTCATATAGGCTAGACTGCTAGGGTTTAGCCATTACGATCTCAAGGTAGATCAACTTTGTAACCCCTACACTTATCAAATACAATCAAGCAGGACATAGGGTTTTACCTCCATTAAGAGGGCCCGAACCTGGGTAAACATCGTGTTCCCCCTGTCCCTTGTTACCTTCGATCCTCATATGCACAGTTCGGTACCCCCTACCTGAGATCGGCCGGTTTTGACACTGACACCGCCCACAACTCTTTGTGCTCTACTCGTGCATATCATCTATGCATAGACCTGGCTCAGATGCCACCGTTGGGGAACATAGCATGCAATTTCAAAAAATTCCTACGCTCACGCAAGATCTATCTAGGAGATGCATAGCAACAAGAGGGGGAGAGTGTGTCCATGTAGCCTCGTAGATCGAAAGCGGAAGCGTTTGACAACGCGATTGATGTAGTCGAACTTCTTCTCGTTCCGACCGATCAAGCACCGAACGTATGGCACCTCCGAGTTCTGCACACGTTCAGCTCGATGACATCCCTCGAACTCTTGATCCAGTAAAGTGTCGAGGGAGAGTTTCGTCAGCACGACGGCGTGGTGACGGTGATGGTGACGTGATCCACGCATGGCTTTGCCTAAGCACTATGTGAATATGACCGGAGGTGTAAACCGTGGAGGGGGGGCACCGCACATGGCTAACAACTGTTGATGTGTGTTCCAGCGGTGCCCCCCTCATATATATAGGTTGGAGGGGAGGAGAGGCAGCCAAGGGGGTGCCCCAAGTAGGAGGAATCCTACTTGGGGCCACCCCAATTCGGCCTCCCCGCTTTCCATATCCACTGGAGGGGGAAGGAAGGAGGAGGGAGGAGGGAAGGAAGGGGGAGGCCGAATCCCTCCCCTTCCTTTCCCCTTCTCCTCTTTCCTTCCCCTCCCAATTCGGCCTACATGGGGCACACCAGCCCCCATAGGGGCTGGTCTGTCCCCTTCTTGGCCTATTAGGCCCATGTAGTTGCTGGGGGGATGCCCGGAACCCCTTCCGGTGACCCGATATGTACCCGGTACCCTCGGAACACTTCCGGTGTCTAAATATTATCGTCCAATACATGAATCTTTACCTCTCGACCATTTTGAGACTCCTCTCCATGTCCATGGTCTCATCCGGGACTCCGAACAACATTCGGTCACTGAATCACATAACTCATATAATACAAAATCATCATCGAACTTTAAGCGTGCAGACCCTATGGGTTCGAGAACTATGTAGACATGACCGAGACACCTCTCCGGTCAATAACCAATAGCGGAACCTGGATGCTCATATTGGTTCCCACATATTCTATGAAGATCTTTATCGGTCGTACCATAATGACAAATACGTTATTCCCTTTGTCATCGGTATGTTACTTGCCTGAGATTCGATCGTCGCTATCTTCATACCTAGTTCAATCTCATTACCGGCAAGTCTCTTTACTCGTTCTGTAATACATCATCCCGCAACTAACTCATTAGTCACATTACTTGCAAGGCTTATTATGATGTGCATTATCGAGAGGGCCCAGAGATACCTCTCCGATACTCGGAGTGACAAATCCTAATCTCGATCTATGCCAACCCAACAAACACCTTCGGAGATACCTATAGAGCATCTTTATAATCACCCAGTTACGTTGTGATGTTTGATAGCACACAAGGTATTCCTCCAGTATCCGGGAGTTGCATAATCTCATAGTCGAAGGAATATGTATTTGACATGAAGAAAGCAATAGCAATAAAACTGAACGATCAATATGCTAAGCTAATGGATGGGTCTTGTCCATCACATCATTCTCCTAATGATGTGATCCCGTTCACCAAATGACAACACATGTCTATGGTTAGGAAACTTAACCATCTTTGATTAACGAGCTAGTCTAGTAGAGGCTTACTAGGGACACCGTGTTTTGTCTATATATCCACACATGTATCAAGTTTCCGGTTAATACAATTCTAGCATGAATAATAAACATTTATCATGATATAAGGGAATATAAAATAACAACTTTATTATTGCCTCTAGGGCATATTTCCTTCAGTAAGAGCGGGATAGAAGTGCGGAGTAGGTAAGCCATGCGTTGCAGGAGGGAGAGTCGAGGTCAAGGACACCGCGACATGATCCTTGATGGGTAGGTTCTTGAGATGGGAGGAGGAGAAGGTGGGCGCGGCAAAGGAACTCTCATCAGAGAGGAAGGAGCGTGATACAACTATGATGATGAGAGGGGTGGGTAGGGCGGCGGTGGCTTATGACGGGACAAAAGCGATGGCGGCTGCGACTAGGGGTGGAAGAGAAGGGGCAACAATGGCTTGGGAAGGAAGAGACGACGTCCAAGGGTAGAGACGGAGGCGGTGGTGGTGGCTTAGGAGGCATGGTGGTGACCTAGGGCAGAAGCGATGAGATCGCGAAGGAAACTGATACCATGTAGAAAGGATATTAGATGCAACTCAATTGTATTCATCTAAGTCATTTACAATATATACATGAGATGTCTTGCGTGACAAACCAACTATCCCTACCAAATCTCTAGAAGTTAAAATATGCATGACTAGAGATAAGAGAGAGAACAATTGGGAGATATGTACAAATATGTCACGTTCAACAGCCTGCCTCGTCGGAATTTGCCCATCGTTAAGCACCAATCAAAGTTAGTAGAAACACCAACATGTTTCAGTCATGCTTCTATTTTGCACCATTATCTTTCACATGTACATCTGAGGATGGTTCATCGCGTTGTAGCCGACTGAATTATATATCACTTTTATCTGTGCAGTTCTCCTTTTGAGAACAGAATGACTATAATTTGTGTATGGAGCAAAGGCGTCGATCAACATGGCAGATTAATTAATTGGTTTCGAAAAGGAAAGCATATAAGTTGCTCAGCAAAACAATTTTTGTCGTGTAAATATTGGCTGTATTTTATCGATATGCATGGTTGAACATTACTACTTATGTTACCTGAGTAGTAATGTAAGATGAAGTGAAACATGATGGACATGGTTTCAGAGCTTGCGGAGAGATGTCAAGGGTGATGTTGAGGCCGGTGGCGAAAGAAATGGCCAAATGCGGTTCCTCAACACTAGCGAGAAAGAAGGCCCATGGGTTACCGTAGGGCAATGCAGTGTGTATTACTGGGTTCCATTTTCAACTTGAGAAGAACTCATGAACGATATGTGCACGATTCATCTGTCCATTTATTTGATCCTTCCTTGTTCCACTCACTCAGATTCATTTACTCAGGCACTTACCCATAGTTTGATGTGTTGAGAAATTTTGACCTTAATTCTAATGTGGAATATCTTATATATCCATAAACCTCAGATATTCTTTTCAGCAGAACATGATCATTATGTTTATATATGCAACTAGTAAAAAATTTAAACTGCTCGTGGTAACGCATGTGTATTCTACTAGTTACTAGTAATAACGTAGGACTGTCATATGGAAATCCAAAAAATGTTTTCCAGTCCGCTCAAGCTTTTCTTTACCTTAATTCAATCTATGTTCACCATGATTTTAAGTGCACGTGTTTTTTTTGAACACCGTACAAACGCAAGCGCTCATATACACGCGCATACACCCATCCATATGAATGCACACACGCACACCCCACCCCTATGAGCATCTCCGAAGGACTGAGCCGACATATCATCTTGAAATTTACGAAGTCGCCGTAGGCACCTCATCGTCGACGGGAACGTCTCCTCCCACTGAATGCGCATCGCCGGAAATAAGCTTATACACTAGAGCACTAGTTTTATTTTGCGGGGAGTTGAAAAATCAATTCCACCATTTTTTTGAGAATAATCAGTTCCACCATTTTTTTGAGAACTATTAATTCCACCATTTATTTAGGGGTATCAATTCCACCAAAGTCTCATCCTCCTACATCTGCAATGGGCCGAAACTCCGTCATAAAAAGTTCAGCCCAGCACCACTCGGACCCCCCACCACAGAGCTATAAAATAGAACCATCTCCAAACCCTCGCAAACCCTAGTCCCCCCACACCAACCACCCTTCTCCCGCCGCCGCCCCGCGAAGCAAAGCAGGAGGAGCAGGATGCCGGCGGGCCACGGTCTGCGGTCGCGGACGCGCGACCTGTTCGCGCGCCCGTTCCGGAAGAAGGGTTACATCCCGCTCACAACCTACCTGCGCACCTACAAGGTCGGCGAGTACGTCGATGTCAAGGTGAACGGCGCCGTGCACAAGGGTATGCCGCACAAGTTCTACCACGGCCGCACCGGACGCGTGTGGAACGTCACCAAGCGCGCCATCGGCGTCGAGATCAACAAGCAGGTATAGGTCGATCCCATTTTCTTCCCTCGCGGCTGTGCTGGCACAGATTCTGTCGATCTGCGTCCCTGAGGTACTTGCTTCACAGTGATGCCGCCGTCGTGGCAGGCTCCCATTTGTAGGATTTGTTCAACTGATTGTTGTTTGCAAGTGCGATTCTGTTTATTTAGTAGCTGTAATGGGCTTTTACAGCCTCTTGTTGGAAGGCTTGACATTCTTAGATCTGCCTGCTTGGTAGGTGTCGCATACAGAGGATTTAATGGCGATAGTGTGGGTTAATGCTTGTGCGGCTGCAGTCATCCAACGTTATCATGTTTTATATGCTCTGAAGATTCATTATGGTTGTAGTAATCCAAGATGTTGTTTTGTCATCAGTATGGGAACAAATGGTAGCTAAGGCGAGGAGGGTTGAAGCTGAAGTTGTTCAGTGTTTGTTGTACACACATGTTCCCTCAAATGGTTTTAGCTGCTTCCATTGCATGGAATACTAAATTTGGACTGTCCCAGCTTTACAATTCTATTAGTTTCGTCTATTGATTGTTGTGTGATTAGAGACTGATAAAGTGTTGAGTGCATTTACAATTATGGCATATTGAAGATTACTGCTTTGCTGAGCAAACAGTCCCCTAGGATTTCTGCCCAACAAAGATCATAGTAATCCATTCTGCTGTGGCCCTGTATACTAGCATGTTATCTCTTTTCTGAAGTAGATAAGATCCATTCTGTTGTTAGTGTTAAGATATGTATGTTTTGCCCTTTGTTTTCTTTGAACTACACCTCAGGTTATATGGCTGTATTGTGCTCTAGTGGAACATACTATTTTATCATAAAATTTCATGTAGACTCAAGTTCAGGACTAATATATTTACAATCACAATCCTGTTTACATTGTCCAGGTTGGAAACCGCATTATCAGGAAAAGGATCCATGTCCGTGTTGAGCATGTGCAGCCATCCAGGTGTGCGGAGGAGTTCCGCCTGAGGAAAGTGAAGAATGACCAGCTCAAGGAGGAAGCCAAGGCACGTGGTGAGGTCATCAGCACCAAGAGGCAGCCGCTCGGCCCTAAACCTGGGTTCATGGTTGAGGGTACCACAATCGAGACCGTCACTCCCATTCCGTACGATGTGGTCAATGATCTCAAGGGTGGTTACTAGGGTGTTCGGGTTATCTGCCTGCACAACCAGTTCAAATCTATGGTGCTCTTATGGGTTGGATTTGCTCTCTGAGCAGTAGTCTGGGTTGGGTCTTTATTCATGTCAAGAAGATTTTCGGTGTAGGTTGCTATCATGAGTTTTGCAGAAATGCTATACTGTGCTATTTCCTTAAGAATGATGATGTGCTCTGTTGAACTATGTAGTTACATTGCTTACCTCCGAAGGTTCTCTTTGCCTCTACAGCCTTGGTACTGCAGAGCTGCTGCAGCTTGCTGTTTGTCTTTTGAGCTTTGACCCAATCGATTCAATTACTTCTCAGTGCATTTTGTATATTACGTACTTGCTTGATCTACATCTTGTTTGCACGCCATAGCTTGGGGGATTGCTTCTCCACTTGCTTGTTCCATGATGATTCTCATTGTTTGATGTGGATTGGCAACTGAGAGCAGTCAAAGTTCTTGAGTTGGCTTGTCGCTGCTCTATAACAGTACACCGCTGTGGCAGACGAATTTGTTGCTATTAGGGTGTTTGTCTGGACAATTTGAACATACCCATTTGTCCCTCGTTTCACACTTGTCCGCTTGTTGGAACTTCACCATGAGATGTTTTGCACTTCCTTTATGTTGACAAGTAATTCATTTGCTAGTTGAGCTTGGCGGTGAAATTATTTGTAGTAGAACAAAGAGCGCAAGGACTCATTGTTGGATGAAGTTGAACGGAACAAGTAGATGGAATGATCAAGTTGGATCGCTCAAAGAACCCCAATCTTGCATAAAGGAAAAAAGATGACTCGAGCTCTCAATAATCAATTCAGGGTAGATGGAGGGTGAGGAAAGTGGAGGGTCAACTCAAGTATTCTTCGGTTGACCGCTTGCTTATCTTATCAAACGCACAACTTTAGACTGGTTCAAGGCTGGTGCCAAATGCCTTGAATCACTATCTATTTAGTTTTTTTTTTTGTGTTCTAGCTGTTTTGTTGTTGTTTTCTTATTTCAAGTCAGTCGGAACCTTGTACTGTAATGATCACATGCTGCTCTCCTGCATGGTTCGAAGGATCACCAAGGAGTCTAGAATCATGTCGGCTGACATGGATTGAAATGGATGCCTTCCGACACCAATGCGTGCCATGACAATTGATTCATTCATTTACTAACTTTGTTTAAATTGTGTGACTTGTTGAATTGTTTGCCATGCAAAACATTATCATTAAATTGTTTGAGATGCTATATCTACCATTTAGTAGTTGCCGATTATTTCCCTTAAAATAGGTTATTGTTCGTGCTCAAATGGATGAAAAATTCTTTACAAAAGAAGGGCCTACAAGTAGGGGACGCCCTTGGGTATCAGAGGTAATGCTTCTTTTTTTTTGGAAAGAAAGACACGCTTTATTCATTAGAGATAACCCTTACATCGTTTATCGGAATTGGTACAATATCACTATTTGCTCTTTAAACCATTCAGAAATGAAAGAAAATTTAGCCATTTTGGCCAGTTCATGAACGGCTTTATTTGCTTCTCTGTTACAATGCTCAAATTTAGAAATTAGAAAATCACAAGCTAAATAAAAACAATCATAAAAAATTGCCGCTGCTGCTCCCGAAGATCGTCCTCCTTCCTCCATGATGTCGATCACCTCTGTATTATCTGAGTTTATAATAATACGGTTGCATCCTGTCCTCTGTGCCAGTAATAGGCCAAATTTTAGGGCTAGAGCTTCAACCATCAGTACATCCGCACACCAGTCAATCTTACCATTTTCCCCAGCGACGAACCTTCCTTTATCGTCCCTTAAGACCGCCCCCAGCATACCCCTAAGTAAGTTATGGTCAAAAGAAGCATCAACGTTAAGTTTCACAAACCCCGTTGAGGGGCAAGACCATCCCCTTCTCTTCGTGGAAACCTTCGGCGAGGAGGCAATAACAAAGTTGGCTGTAAGAGCACGTATCACAAGTAATGCTTATGGTGAAGTTGGTCTTAAAAACACACTTGGATTCAAATTGGCCACCGTCACATGATAAAGAATTTATCTATAGTTTGAAGCGTTCTAATGCTTCGGGGTTGTGGGGTCGCTGAGGGCCTGTAAGGTTGTGTTTTGTTCCTGTTTAGTTTTATTTCTTGTTCTCTTTTTTATTTATTTTTAAACATTTTAAATCATGAGCGTTATTTAATTTGTGAACATTAGAAAGCAATGAATAAATAAAATTCACAATGTTTTGAGATTCATTAATATTTATTACATTCATGGATACTTTTGAAGTTAACAATCATCTTAAAGTTTGTGAACATTTTTAAATTTGAAGACTTATTTAAAAAAGTTGCAGACAACTAGACACGCCGTAAAGAAGCAAACGCAGGTAGGAGAAGAAAAACCAAAGAATCAGAGATTCAGAGGGCAAGAACGCAAACAAACTCTGCAAAGTTTTCCCTACAAAAAAAAACTGTGCAAAGTTTTGGCTGGAAATGGCAATCGATATATTCCCGAACAACCCCGAGTCGTCCAATGCATCAAGCACCAGCTTCAGGGCGTGAAACGTGACAACTATGCCCTAGCGCGGCGGCGGCCTCGTGCACGAGCGAGCCCGTGGCGTGGGCGACGCCGTGCGCCTCCGCGCCTCCCGCTCGGCGGCCTCCCTGCACGACCCGGACTTGGACCCGGACTTGGACATCCGCCAGTTGTCGGGCTGGAACAGGTCGGGGCCCATGCGGAGGTACGTGAAGGCCACCATCCGGTCCTCCTCGGCGCGCTCCACGGCGGTGCCCACCACCTGGTCGTGCGCCGTGTCGTCGTACCGGGGCAGCGCGTTCTCGCCGGCCAGGCCGATGCCGGCGCCGCGGGAGGCCGCGGCGACCTGTCGCACGAGGCCCTCGGGCATGCACTGCGCGTCCTGGGGCTGCTCGTGGTCGCGCATCTCCACGCAGGTGAAGTTGAGCACCGCGCCGTGGCGGGCCAGCATGCGCGCGATGGGCTGGTACCCGTCGTGGTGCCTGGTGTTGTAGTACCCCCGCGGTGAACTCCGGCGCTTGGGATCTGGTGCCGTAGTGCCAGTGGATGCCGGCCACCTTGGCGGAGAGGTGTACGCCCGGCGTGCTGGCGAACACGGACGTCGCGCCCGACAGCACGCGGTCGCCGTGGTCCTGGAGCATCTGCGGGTACCAGGACATGAAGAAGTGACCGTACTGGCTGTCCCAGCCGCCGCCATCCTGACGGAAGAAGAGCGTGTCCTCCGGCCAGCTGAGGTAGTCACCGGCGCCGTTGGCCCGGTGAAACCGCACTCCGGCTTGCCCGCCGCCTCGGCTGCTGCCATCAGGCTGCTAAGGACACGTACAATGGTTATTAAAATAGTCTTAAGTTTTGATCTTGCATGTAATTTCGAGATGACAAAAAAAATATATACAATAAATCATTTTTTAATCTTATCTTTGATAATTCGAGAAATATACATGCAGTCAATCATCTTAAAATAATCTGGACTTGTGCATGCAGTAAGTACCCTGTCGTAGCATTCGAAGCGCCGATGCCGGGGAACCTCCCGGTACCGTTGCTCTCCGGGTAAGAAGGAAAACGCAGCTCGCCGGCCGGGCCCAGGCCGACTTGGATTTCCAGCACGCATGCTCAAGGCAAATCAACTAGCTACCGCAACAATCAAACACAGAGGCCAAGTTAGTTTATGAGAAGGCGCGCGGCTAGGGATGTGCGACGTACGGCGATAGTGTTGCAGAGGAAGTCAGCAAAATGGTCACGGAAGGCGCGCATGAAGTCGCTGTAGCATTGGACGGGGGTGCGGCCCTTGAGGACGGGCATGGCGTCGCAGCCGAGCGAGACGTACTCGTAGTTACGGCGTCCCCATTGGTCGGTGTAGGCGAGGTCCTGGTCCTTGTCCATCTCCTTCGTTACCCACCTGGGCAGCGGGATGCTGCACGGGACGCAATCGGCATATGATCCAGTTGGCCGACGGAAGGACAGAAAAAAGGGAGGCAATGACATGGATGTAATTAGATGGCGGGGGACGTACTTGACGGAGTCGCCAACGTTGCCGCCGCACTGGTGGAAGGACATGACGGCCTGCACCTTGAGCCCAGTCTTGCGCGCCATTTGCATGACTCCATGTACCCGTGTTGGGCAAATAAGCCGTTGCGCTGTGTCGGACGCGTCCAGCGCGTGTATGGGCGCGAACTGGGCGTGTTGGGTCCACGGCGTGTGTGTGCGTGTGTGTGGTGCACGGGGTTGCCTGTGCAGGAGTACACCGTAAACGTGCGTGTGTGCGCGCTCTGTTGGCGAGAATAGGGGGTGCGTGGAGTTGGCCCAGGGCGGGCTCGCCGCGACCAGGACGTGTGCGTGCATATTAGACGCAGGCAGAGCGGGCCAGACCAGGCGCTCGGCGTGTGCGGGGACATGGGGTGCGCGCCCAGACGTGGCCCAGGGTATAAGACCCCCTAGACGTTGTAACAGGTGCGGGCTGATTTCGTGCTCAGGGAAAAACAGAAAACGCCATTTGTGACGGCGGTGGCGTTCGTGCGCTGGCAAACCTCGTTGTGTTCTCTTTGTGCCCCGTGTCTTCCTCCTCCTCCTTCTGGCTTGGGCTAAATCAAGGTCACACACAGAGAGAGAGAGAGGGGTAGCAGCTAGGGCAAGCTCGGGTTTAGGGTTTTGGCGTCCGGCTGCGCCAACAATTGGCATCAGAGCCATGTTGCTGGAGGCGATCGCTGGCAATGTCGATCATGCCGTACGGCGACAGGACGGGGAGCTCGTTGCCGGCGCCGGTCCCGATGCTCACTGGTGACAACTACATCACGTGGGCGATCAAGGTCGAGGCCAACCTGGACGCTGCCGGGCTGTGGGAGGCGGTGGTGCTATCGGAGGACGCGACAGCGGCGGTGATGGTCAAGAAGGACAGGCTAACACGGGCATACTTGCTGGGGCCGCTCGCGGAGGATCTCCTGTTGCAGGTGGCGTCCAAGAAGACGGCGACGGAGGTGTGGAGCAGCCTCAAGACGATGTTCGTCGGCGCGGATCGAGTCCGGGTGGCGTGGCTGGGCACTCTCCACGGAGAGTTCGAGATGCTGCGCATGACGGAGGCCGATACGCCGGACTCATTTGCTGGGAAGCTCGATGGCACGGGGCGCGCTTCGCGGGGCTCGGGTCAACGCTGGACGACACCGCGTTGGTGAAGAAACTCCTCGACTCCGTCCCGGACCGCCTGTATGCGGTAATGGCCAGACTCGAGCAGTTCTGTGACGTCTCCACCATGGCGTTCGAGGAGGCGCTGGGTCGTCTGAAAGTCTTCGACGAGCGATTGCGACGGCGCAGACAAGCCGGCGGCGAACGGCGGACGACGAGCTGATGTACACGGCGGCGCAATGGCGGGCGCGAGAGCGTTAGTAGGCGGTGCTCGGGACGACGACGACGACAACAACATGGCGTCGGGCAGAAGCGGGAACCGACGCGACCGCTGCTACAAGTGCGGTGAGTGCGGTCATTTCAAGCGTGACTACCCTTAGCTGCAGAAGGCGCCATTGGCAGAGCGAGCACTGCTGGCGGACGCCGGCGTCGAGGACGACGGCCTCCTCTGAGCCGCGGCTTAGGGGGTGAAGTGTTGGGCAAATAAGCCGCAACGCCGTGTCAGACGCGTCCAACGCGTGTATGGGCGCGAGCTGTGCGTGTCGGGCGCGTCGGGTCCATGGAGAGCGGGCTGGGCCAGGCGCTCGACGTGGGCGGGGACGTGGGGTGTGCGCCCAGACGTGGCCCAGGGTATAAGACCCCCCTAGACGTTGTAACAGGTACGGGCTGAGTTCGTGCTCAGGGAAAAATAGAAAATGTCGTTCGTGGCGGCGGTGGAGTTCGTGCACCGACAAACCTTGTTGTGTTCTCTTTGTGCCCCATGTCTTCTTCCTCCTTCTTCTGGCTTAGGCTAAATCAAGGTCACACACACACAAAGAGAGAGGTAGCAGCTAGGGCAAGCTAGGGTTTAGGGTTTTGGCATCCGGCCGCGCCAACAACCCGCCGAAGTTGTACTTGTCGGGGTCCTCACTCTCCATGGTGCCCCACCACACGTCCACCATGATGCCCTCCACGCCCACGCTCTTGAGCACCGTGAGGCTGGCGACCATGGCCTTCCTCCGGTTCAGGCCGCTCCCGCACTTGTTGACGGTGTCCAGTGGCATCATCACAAACACCGGCTCCCTGGACCTCCTTGCCTTTGACCTGTGAGCCCGGCACGCCATCGACATCGCCGACCTCGACAATGCCACTGACGGCTTGCAAGCCTCCCGCCTCTGCAACCTCATGCTCGGCATCTTTGACGCATTCCTCTATGCGGCGACCGAGGCAGGGGCGGCCACACGACGCGCGGTGGATGGAGCGAAGGTGGCTGCTGCCACAACGCTCTGTGCCAAGTTGAAGACCATTGTTAATCTCTCCTGTTAAGAATGTGTTTGTGGATTTTTTTGGATGGATCGGTGAGGCTTTTGTTTTGGGCAGGGAAAGATTGGGATTATTGGGAGGTCGGAGACCAGGAATATATCTAAAATAGTAATAAAATTTATTATTTATTCAATGGGCGGAGGTCTCGACGAGGAGAGGAGTCGCAGATGAGAGGTTTAATTTGAGAAGAGCAAGGGAGCAGGGGAAAGAAAAAAATGGCGCGCGCAGAAGGTAGGGGGAGGCTGACACGTGGCTTGTGGTTGGCCAGCCAGTGGTTGGGTCTTTTTTTAGTTTTTATTATTGAAGTGTGTGGTCTGCCTTTATCTGCCCGTTTAGGCTGGTCATAGTGGGGAGTAACTTAGGGTAGTAACATGCATTTGTTACCAGCCTATGTTGTCACCTCCATAGTGAGTAGTGTCATAGGTGTGGTAACATAGATATATTCATTTATTACTTTATAGAGTCATTTTGAATTAGGAAGCGCAATGTGATGGTAACATATTATGTTACTTTATTTGTCTCTCTCCTCTTTAATTACTAGCCACATCATCTTTTTTGCTTATGTGACATGCATGTTATCACCTATGTTATTTGCACTATGATTACGTCTATTCCAATGCCTCCATCAAATCACACACATCAAACATTTGAATATTCCAACGCCCTCCATCATATCAGACATATCGAACTTCTAAATGTGTCACATATAACGCTGCATGAGTCCATCATCGAACTCGATGCATCAATTGTCTGTGTCGGATCCATTTAACATGCACATGTGGATTAATAACAATTTCAACATATCTATAATTAGATGTAAACATATACAATCACAACAAAAAACTTCAGAGAATCGGATACCGATGGTGATGCTTCACGTAATGATGATTCAAGAAATGATGAACCAGTCGCCTTCTATCTCATGGCAAAATAATCAAAGGATCAAGTATCCGCAAAACACCAAAGATCCGTGAACGAATATTCTCCTGAATATATATCTTATGCCAAGCTGGTCGAGATCGCTAAATCTCAACATGATGAACTTGAAATGGTTGAGAGAAATCTCAGGAAAACCGAAGGATTACTGGTCGAAGAGATGGAGAAGAATCAAAAGTTGGTCGAAGAGCAGGATCCTCTTTCACCAACTATTGATGATCTTACCAATCGATATGATTCACTTACAGTTGACTACGAGAGTTTATCAGATGAACTCCTTAATAGAATCAAGAACTCGTGTCACTGAAAGAATCTCATAACGAGATGGTGTTAGAAAAAGCTTCTCTCTTCGCCGAGCAATCTGTTCAACTTCCTGATGGTTTTGCACCTCCTTGCTTAAAATGCCTAGAATTTAGCAATGCTGATTCTCATGCTGAAACCACTAATGTTGTCATAGAAAATTTTTCTACTACTGAAGTTGGTAATACTAACCCCTCTTCCGAGGATTTTGCTGCTATCACTGAAGAAAATTGCAAGTTAAAGGGCTTGCTTGAGACTGTAATGCTAAGGAGCCTAAAAGGGCATCAAACCTTATGTGATGTGCTCAAGAAGTCCATACTTCAAAAAAATCCCTAGAAGGAAGGATTAGGTTTCGAAAAGAAACTTAATGTGGATAGATCCTATTGGACTCCTGAACAGTATCCTCGTACTACTTGGATTCGTGCAAAGAGTAAAACCCTCGAACCTGAAACTCTAACTGGTTATCTTTTGCCCATTTCTGTTGATACTGACGAGTCAAATGACTCAAATTACAAATTTTTAAAACAACAGAATGGTAAGGTTTTTGCTCGATATGTTGGAACCAACTGCATGACAGGTTCACCCAAGAAGCAAATTTGGGTAAAGAAGTGCACTGTTGAAAATTTGTCTGTTACTACTAACCTGACCGTGCAGGATAATTCTCGACGAGGAAATGGTTATCATTCCAATCTATGCGTCAACCGTGTAAACGATGCCATCATGCACTATAGCATTAGGCAGAAATGTTGCCTCAACAGGATTGATGATGAGCCATAACCATGTATGGCGACCGGATTCCAGATAGACTAATCCCATGTTGAACAAGACAATGAGCTTGTAATCCATGTAGTCTTCTGATGGTGTGGTCACTTCGCAGATTACAACTTTCTGCAAACAGAGGTCGAGCCAAAGCTTGACGCCTCTCGTGCGTAGTAGGCAGGAGTGTCCGACGGGCCGCGAGGCTCGATGGCGGCGGTATCCAACGATGGAAGGGTGATCTCTCGCTGGGTCATTACTAGGAAAAGGGCTATAGATGATATGGCCACTAATGGCGCACCAGACATGTGGTGCGCCATTAGTATATACTAATGGCGCACCATGTGTAGGTGCACCATTAGTGTCCAAATACTAATGGCGCACCACATCCACGGTGCCCCATTAGTAACAAATTTTTTTCATTTTTTTTCAAAACTAGTAATGGTGCACCAGTGAATAGTGCGTCATTACTAGTTAAACTAGTAATGGCGCACCACATCCACGGTGCGTCACTAGTAAATTTTTTTCAAATTTTTTTTCAAATTTTTTTATTTATTTTTTCAAAACTAGTAATGGCGCACCAGTGGACAGTGCACCATTACTAGTTAAAACTAGTAATGACGCACTGTCAACTGATGCACCATTACTAAGTTTTTCTCAATTTTTTTTTTCAGAATTTGTTTTTTTTTCAAAACTAGTAATGGCGCACCGTGGGTGTGGTGCGCCATTATTAGTTTAACTAGTAATGATGCACCACTCCCACTGTGCGCCATTACTAACTTGGCCCAAAACTTCCACCGAATGCACCCCCCTCCCCCGTGGACCGCCTTTTCAGTTTAAAAAAAATAAAAGAAATTGATGGAAATGTAAAAAAATAAAATAAAATAAGTTTCCCATGTGATATGTGGTCTAGTTGTTGGAAAAATTTACAAATATGAATTTCAACTTTATTTGCAAAATTTCTCTGGAATTTGTAAAATAGGCATAACTTTTGCATACGAACTCAGATTAAAAAGTTTTCTATATGAAAAATCATCTACTCGAAAAGTTACATCCAAATTTAACTGGGGGAACCCCGTTAAACATTTTCAAAATCCCCAAAAACCTAACAGAAAAAAATTTACGGGGCTTTTAAGATCCGGAGGCAAAAAAATTCAAAAAATTTCAAACTTACTAGTGGCGCACCGTATGCTAGGTGCGCCACTAGTAACAGAAAAAAATGGTTTCGAAAAAAAAATTTGAATTATTTTTCAAAATATGATACGTAATATGACCGGGAAGTTTGAAATATTTTTTCAAAATTTCATCATACTCATGAACTAAGTCCTAGACATCAGCAAGGTTTAATAGGATTGATATGATAAATATATTAACAAGTGCCTGTGAAGTGAGGTGGTGCTGGGGTTGGATAGAACTATGAAGTTAAGCGTGCTCGGGCTGGAGTAGTGTGAGGATGGGTGACCGTGGGCTATACTAATGGCGCACCGGTGGTGCGCCATTAGTAAAAAAATCTAATGGCGTGGTGCTAGTGGCGCACCTGTAGTGTGCCATTAGTAGCGAAAACAGGTGCGCCACTAACAACCCTTTTTCTAGTAGTGGGTGTAGATATCCACGAGACGCCACGGACTACCGGTTTGGTGGATGAGGACGATCCAGTTGGCCTTCATGCTCTCCCAGTAGTGGCCGCGCATGAAGGACAAGTGAACGGGTAGTGGTAGCATGTCGAGGGACACCACGGCAACCTCCGTAGGATCGTCAAGTCGGTGTCTGGGCCACCTGCGAGGATCGGGCATCAGCAAGCAGCGTGTCTTGAAAAGAGCCAGCCGGTTGCAGACGAGTAGACCGGAGTGGTGGATGAGGACGATCCAGTTGGCCTTCATGCTCGCCCAGTAGTGGCCGCGCATGAAGGACAGGTGGACGGGTAGTGGTAGCATGTCGAGGGGCACCACGACAACCTCCGTAGGATCGTCAAGTTGGTGTCTGGGCCACCTGCGAGGATCGGGCATCAGCAAGCAGCGTGTCTTGAAAAGAGCCGGCCGGTTGCAGACGAGTAGATGGTACAAAGACACCGAGAATGCGGCCAGACAGACGGTGCTGAGTAGGTCCATACGACCACAGATCTGCTCCAAGAGAACATCGGGGAGGGAATTCCAATCGCGGCTCTGCGTGTCAGTCGGTTCTGCCATTGGGGTTTTCGGTGCCTACGAGCCAGCGGGGAAGTGGATTTGGGCGGGCGAGCGAAGAAGCTTCTCCTTGTGTGGTCGGGCAGTGAGCGGGGAGATATGGTACGCGCGAGCTACCAAGGAAGATGGCGCGGGCGGGCGAGCAGTGAGCGGGGGTAAATGGTGTGCGGCCGACGATGGGGAAGAGAGGAGGAAGAAGAAGAGAGGAGGGAGAAGAGATGGCAGTACTGGGTAAGGCTGATTTAGTAATACCAACACGCTGGTTCAGCTTATTAATTACGTGTCCCATCTGCTGCAGCGTGTATTGTCACTTCACTGCGAAGACTAATTGAATAGTTCTCTTTGACCGAGATGGGGAATAATGGATCGCGAGGACTTCCTTTCTACAGTATCCCTATGCCTCTATGCTCACTTTACTCATTTTGCTCCGTACCTAGTCACTTGTTGAAATCTGTAGAAAGACAAATACTCCGTATTTGAGAACAGAGGGAGGCTTTTACTCTGTACTATTTGGGAACATAGGGAGTATCACCATATGGAGGGAACAGAGGAAGCTTGAAATATGAACATGTCAATGGGAGGGAGTAAGCCCCATGCATGCATGCAACATGCAACACTCACACGTACACATGGACGCACACAACACTCACGCACCCATGCGACACACAACACACGACGCAACACACACGCTCACGCTCAAGTGCTCAACCTACTCCCTACGTCTGTGAAAGACTGTACATTTAGAGATTTACACATTGACCAGGGCATAATTAACGCCCAAGAGTAGCAGACTTATGTGTGCATGCGACAATTGAGATAAGAAGATTAAATGAAGGCCGTTGCATGCTGTAATTAAGGATAGACATGTAGCCTATACCTACATCACAAGTTGGTGCATTAGTCAATCAATATCGATTTAGATTAAAGGCTAAATGCATTGGAAGTGTAGATGTACATCATGTACTACACTCTTTGTTTTATAGCCGATGTACACTCTTTGTTGGAAGACCGAGGGAGGACACGTGCATGCACTCACATACACAGCCAGGGCGGTTCGCGCGCAAGGGTTGGACTCGTGTCGCGCCTGCGTAAAGTTTTGTTTAACTGATTTCTTTGCTCTGCCAACTGACAGGTGGGACCCAGAAACCAGGTGACAATTTAACCAGTCAACAAAGTGCCACGTCGACTATGTGGCCGGTCAGTAGGGTGCAATACGGTGCTCTATGATGAGCTAGTGATTGTATAATCGCCGCAAAACTATACATAGTGACCATAAAGAGCGTATTGTTACATACGTTGACCGCGAGTGTATTTTTCTCGTTTCAAATTAAGCCATATTAATCGGAAAGGACGCAGTATGGAATACTACTACTAGTACTAGTACTGCTTTGATGTGTCCCGTCAACTCGCCGAACGAGGAGAAGCTTGCTCACTACGCCTCTCCCTCGCCCACGCGCGCGGTGGTTCGTAGGACGAGGAGAGGGTTTTGACTACAATGCCCTATTCCTCTCCCTCTCCCTCGCCCTCGCCCCCGCCCTCGCGGTGGACGTGCAGCAGTTCAATCGGTGTCAGATTACCAGAAGCATATTGTACTGTAGTACATCATTGTTGGACCTTCCGAAGAGGCGAAGAGCCAAGTGCAAGGTTCACACGAGTACGAACTGTTGAGCCTCCCGAAGAGGCAAAGAGCCAAGCGCAAGGTTTTATAGGAGTTGTCGTCCTAGTAGAAGTGTACTACAACTATAGCGAACGATGCTACTGTATGATGCCGCCACGTCACGAATATCCAAAGCTGTGCCACCTTTTTTTCTCAAAGAGCGTGTTGGAGCCCGTGCAACAACCACACAAGTTGCACGTACACATAACACATTTACTAGTAATAAATTCTAAAGGACAAATGCCAGTATGCCACACAAGTTCATCTCCAATTCATGTGATAAATTTGTGCACGACTAGTCTACATATATTCACAGCGCTACCGTTCACAATTACCGTACTCCACTTACACGTTATAGATGGGCTACATGTCCTCCTCCAGGTTCCAGTCCCAGGTGTTCTTCATGGATGGCACTATCCATAGCGGTGGGCAACGGGAATCATTGTTGCAGCTTTCTAGTCCGGTTCCACACGATGGAGACTCATCCAAGCTGAAGCGGCATAAATCAGGGATAGCGTGTCCCAGCATGTCGTTCATCCGGCGGTGCGCACTGAAGACACAACCATGCTTCATGAACGGCATGCCTTCTGTGTCATGCACGGAAGGTGGCATCCGCTTCACAATGGGGTAGCTGTCCCCGATGAAAAGCGAGTACTCTCCAAGAGTGTTCCTCGGCACCCACGTAGCATCATGGGAGTCGAACTCGGTGCCGTTCATCTGGTACACGCGGCATCCCAGATCTGGACACATGGTGACGTACATAGTCAAGGTCCATGCATAATAATGTTGTGCTCAAATATGGCGGTTGAGGGAGTCCTAGATTAGGGGGTCTCCGGACAGCCGGACTATATCCTTTGGCCGGACTGTTGGACTATGAAGATACAAGATTGAAGACTTCGTCTCGTGTCCGGATAGGACTCTACTTGGCGTGGAAGGCAGGCTAGGCAATACGGATATGTATATCTCCTCCTTTGTAACCGACCTTGTGTAACCCTAGCCCCCTCCGGTGTCTATATAAACCGGAGGGTTTTAGTCCGTAGGACAACATACAATCATACCATAGGCTACCTTCTAGGGTTTAGCCTCTCCGATCTCGTGGTAGATCAACTCTTGTAATACTCATATCATCAAGAATAAATTAAGCAGGACGTAGGGTTTTACCTCCATCAAGAGGGCCCGAACCTAGGTAAAACATCATGTTCCCGGCCTCCTGTTACCATCCGCCTTAGATGCACAGTTCGGGAGCCCCTACCCGAGATCCGCCGGTTTTGACACCGACATTGGTGCTTTCATTGAGAGTTCCTCCGTGTCGTTGCCGTTAGGCTTGATGGCTCCTACTATCATCAATAGTGATGCAGTCCAGGGGGAGACTTTTCTCCTCGGACAGATCTTTGTGTTCGGCGGCTTCGCACTGCGGGCCAACTCGCTTGGCCATCTGGAGCAGATCGAAAGTTACACCCCTGGCCACCAGGTCAGGTTTGGAAGCTTAAATTACACGGCTGATATCTGCGGAGACTTGATCTTCGACGGATTCGAGCCCCTGCCTTGTGCGCCACGCTGTCGCGATGAGTACGATTTAGCTCTACCATCGGACCGTATTCGGGAGATCGCACCGGCAGCCGCTCCGAGCCTCAATTCGGAGCCAGTTGCGCCATCCATGGACGGGTGGATAGACCCCGTCACGGAGGCCGTATCCTCAGTGGCGATCGAGCCGAATATCAACCTTACCCTTCACGAGAGCCGTGTTGCCAAACTGCCGGATCCTTCTCCGGCCACGGACTCCGAACCGCCCGCGCCCGTTCCTATCGAATCCGATTGGGCGCCGATCATGGAGTTTACCTCCACGGATATTTTTCAGCACTCGCCCTTCGGCGACATACTGAACTCATTAAGGCCTCTCTCCTTGTCAGGAGGATCCTGGCCGAACTATGTCGGGCAGGATTGGGATGCGGATGACGAAGAAATTCGCCGCCCACCCACCACCCACTTAGTAGCCACTGTCGATGACTTAACCGACATGCTCGGCTTCGACTCCGAAGGCATCAACGGTATGGACGACGATGCGGGAGACGAAGAGGAACCACTGCCCATAGGGCATTGGACGCCCACCTCGTCACATGACGTATACATGGTGGACGCACCCAAAGAAAATAATGACGAGGAACGAAAGGACACAATGAAGGGTGGTTCCCTCGAGAAGCAGTCAAAGCGGCGGCGTAAACGCCGCTCCAAATCCCGCCTCGGCAAAAATAACGATCACATAGACCCAGCGTTAGAATAGGGTGAACCATTGCCCGACCACGGCAACACGGAAATCAAGCCGAACAACCCAACCCCGTCGAAGATAACAGTCCGGACGACATCACACCAGACATACGCCAGGAGCAACATAATGCCCACCAAAGGCTTGTTGCCACGGCGAGGAGTCTGAAAAAACAGAAGCAAAGGCTCAAGGCTGCACAAGACACACTCAAAATCAAATGGAGTGAAGTACTTAACACTGCAGCGAAGTACGGCAGTAATCGCCACACCAAGAGCTATCCGAAGCGAAAGTTGCTACCTAAATTTGATGAGGAGGCCTTAGATCCTCCACAATTAAAAAATAAAACGGCCATCCGGTCGGATAGACGACCTCATAGCCAACATAAAGCGGCAAACGACGCCGCACATAAACCAGTACGCGATCCGCGTAAGGGCTCGCATCAAAAGGATGGCGCAACCAGATCCATCTACGGACCATGCAGGCGCGCTCCAACATACAATGCAACACAACAAATATCCGAACACCACGGTATGCCCAAATACAGGGGTGCCGCACACCCTCTATGTTTCACCGACGAGGTGCTGACCATGAATTTCCAGAGGGATTCAAACCCGTAAACATCGAGGCGTACGACGGAACAACAGACCCAGGGTCTGGATTGAGGACTACATCCTCCACATCCATATGGCTCGAGGAGACGATCTCCACACCATCAAGTACTTACCCCTCAAGCTCAAAGGGCCAGCTCAGCACTGGCTTAAAAGCCTCCCCGAAAACTCCATCGGAAGCTGGGAAGAGCTCGAAGACGCCTTTCGGGCAAAGTTTCAAGGGACATATGTCCGACCACCGGATGCAGACGATTTAAGTCATATAACTCAACAGCCCGGTGAGTCAGCCCGAAAACTTTGGAACAGGTTCCTCACTAAAAAGAACCAAATAGTTGACTGTCCGGACGCCGAAGCCTTAGCAGCTTTCAAGCATAGCGTTCGAGACGAATGGCTTGCCAGACACCTCGGTCAAGAAATGCCGAGAACAATGGCAGCATTAACAAGCCTCATGACCCATTTTTGCGCGGGCGAGGACAGCTGGTTAGCCCGATGCAGCACCAGCGACCCAAGTACATCCGAAGTCAGGGATGGAAATGGGAAATCACGACGCAGCAAGAATAAGTGCCATAATAAAGAAGACAGCCCGAAGAGCACGACCGTAAGCGCCGGATTTAGAAGCTCTCGGCCAGGGCAGCAGAGGCCGCCCTCCAAAGGAAACAGAGACGAATTGTCCAGCCTAAAGAAAATTCTGGACCAAATATGTCAGATCCATAGCACCCCTGATAAACCTGCAAATCATACCCACAGAGAATGTTGGGTCTTCAAACAGTCCGGCAAGCTCAACGCCAAACCCAAGGGGCAGGATACACCAAGTGAAGACGAGGACGAGCCTCGCAAGCAAAGCACAGGGGAACAGAATAAATTCCCACCAGAAGTCAAAATAGTCAACGTGTTACACGTGATAAAAGGGAGAAACAAAGCGACACCTTTAGAGGAGCATGCCCCAGGGCCTATCACCGTAGAGCTCCGCCACTGGTCGTCCCAACCGATCACCTTCGACCATCGGGATTACTTGGCAAGTATCCGGCGTGCAGGATGGGCTGCCTTGGTATTAGATCCAATAATTGACGGATACCACTTCACCCGAGTCCTGATGGACAGCGGCAGCAGTTTAAATCTGATATATCAGGACACAGTCCGCAAAATGGGGATAGACCCAACAAAAATTTGCCGCAGCAATGCTACCTTTAAAGGAGTAACGCCAGGCCCGGAAGCTCACTGCAGGGGCTCCCTTCTACTAGAGGTTATATTCGGCTTCCTCGATAACTTCCGCAGCGAAAATTTAACTTTCCACTTCGCTCCGTTCCAAAGTGGCTATCAAGCACTACTCGGACGTGAAGCTTTCGCTCGCTTTAACGCAATACCGCATTACGCTTCCCTCAAGCTCAAGATGCCTGGTCCACGCGGCATCATTACAGTAAATGGAAATATTGAGCGCTCCTTGCGCGCCGAACACGGTGCGGCCGCCTTGGCCGCCGCACACTAAACGGCCTCACCAACTCAAGCATTTGA
Source organism: Triticum urartu (assembly GCF_003073215.2). Taxonomy (NCBI): domain Eukaryota; kingdom Viridiplantae; phylum Streptophyta; class Magnoliopsida; order Poales; family Poaceae; genus Triticum; species Triticum urartu. Next base: position 259,551,322 of record NC_053022.1, read on the forward strand.
CAGGTCGTTAAGACCACGGACACGGCTAGACGAGTCCGACTCAGCTATATGTAATTAATACAGGTTTGACGGCTATACCCCTATTACAATACAAGGGGCTCAACGCGCGCGCAAAAGTGGCAATAAGGCTCACCTTTACTCATTTTCAACTATACATTGTTTATTTAGTATAACTTAACTTTTGCACGACAACTTTTCAATTAAGTTCCTCTCTTTTTTAGATGACCATCGTGCTACACCCGTCCAGGATACGACAACGGAGACACAGACGCAGACGTGCAGCAGGGACCCGTTCCAAGGATTCTTTGTAGATTAAGACCCTGCGTAAACCTTTTTTACTGTCTCTTGTTGATTTACATCCCTCGGATTCTCAGTACAATCGAGAAGGATGCTGACGTCTTGGCATGTGGCCACGCCAGAATAATGCACGTACCTGGACACCAGGGGCTTATTACAAAGGGTACTATTTAGACCCAGTTTACACCATAAAGACCGAATACCTTAGGGAGTGTTCGGCGTCGCGAGTTTGGCCTTATATGCATCAGCTCCGAATCATGTGTTTGGTGAAATGTTGGGTTTGCCCGGCTCCTGTGTTTTGCTGCCTTACGTTCCGCTCTATCGGCTAAGGCGGCACCAGGAGAACTACTGCGATTGTGCCCTGGTTCATCCGGACGAGCACCTCAGTAGAGAAAGCCGAAAACTGAATGTCATGATATAGCGTGAGACTGGTCAACCACTAGATGACTTATTGGAATCTTCGGGATTCCTCCGCATTAACGAAGGGCCGTTTCCCAGCCAGGCATGTACGCACCCCGAATCCGGATGAGTGCGGAGCCACCAGGGGCTATATAGTAGCCCCACTGTCAACCTCCTGTGGCTAAGTGAAAGTGTTAAAGCATTATAGTCCGGTTGCCTAGTTCGTTGTGCTATCACCTCCTTATTAGGACCAAGACATTGGATTAAGTGTGAATACACGTCTTCTGCGAACACCCCCGCATTATATGCGTGGGGGCTGAAGCCGACGACTGCAATCTTTCAGGTTATATACATGTATACATAAACGGCCGCACAGGAGGCATCACAATACTTTCGGGAAAAAGTATAAATACAGCCTTGATAAATTCAATAAAACGTTGTTTTTACAATGGGAATACATGTCACTCAAACATAACATTCTTCGAGCACTGGGCCTCTATCGAACGAGCGCCCTCAAGAACTTCTTCAAAATAGTGCTCGGCTGCCACTCGGCCTATGGCCGAACCCTGTGCCGCGACAGTGGTGGCATCCATCTCCGCCTAGTATGTTTTGACACGGGCAAGGGCCATCCGCGAGCCTTCTATGCACGCCGACCTCTTCATAGCATTAATGCATGGCACCGCACCAAGGAACTGCTGCACCAAGCTAAAATAGCTGTTCGGCTTTGGCCTTTCCGACCACAGATGATCCACGACAGACCTCATGGGGAGTCCGGGCAATCTATTGAGTTCGGCCCATTCGGCAAGCTGATCAGTCAATGGAAGCGGATGCTCTAGAATGTTAAATTGCGACCAGAACAGCTTGTCCACTTCACGATCTGTTTGATCTCGGAAGTATTCGGCCGCATCGACAGCGCTCGCCGCTAAGTCCATATATGCGTCAGCCGAACTCCACAGCCGATCCAGAGGGGCATACCGCGGATCGCCAAACTTCCTCCGCAGCATAAAGGGCTTCCCAGCCGCAATGTCTCCGGCTTCACGCAGTTCCTCCTTCGCTCTCATTGCAGAGCGGGTGTCTTTGGTCGCCATTGTGTCCTTTTCAAGGTCCGGAGCCTTCGCCCGGTTTTCTTCTTCAAGAAACTGGCAGCGGTCGGCAGTGTCTTCTAACTTCACAGCCATTTTGGCCATTTTCTCTTTGCTCTCGCTATGAGCAGCCTTCTCGGCTCTCAACTCTTCGGCCACCTTCAAAGCGGCCGCATTACTAGTCCTTGCTTGCTCCTTGGCTCGGGCAAGCTCCGCCCGCAAGGCCTCCATGGTGGCAGCTCCATCTGCAGTCACAACATATTAAAGATACTGGCATCACGCTGCTCTTACTACGTGACATCCACTATAAATATCACCTACCCTGGGCCTCGTCAAGCCGTTTGTTAACAAGCTCGATGTCGGCATCCGCCGCATCCAGTTGCCGCTTTAGTTCGGCAACCCCATCAGTCCGGCTAGCCACCGGAGCTCCAGACACCTGCACATAAAGGCGGTCTGGTTATTACCTGGGACTATGATCCTCTGTTCGCCGCCGTTTTCGATGACAACCAGAGTCTCAGGGGCTACTATCTACACAGGGCACACCTAAAAATGTGCAGTTCTACCACAAATGCATATCATTTCACGTACCTCAAAGCCCGTCAGCAGACTCATAAAGGCTTCATGCAACTCGCTTTCGGCGGACGAAATCCTTTCAATCACCGTACCCATCAATGTACGGTGCTCTTCTGAGATAGTGGCTCGCCCTAGCAGATCCCTCAGTACGTCCGACCGCATACCAGACGGTGCCGGATTCTTTTGGTTGCTCTCTTCAAGAGCTGGATACTGAGGGCTTCGGGTGACCATGGGATTACCTTCTGGCCCTGCCGGATTCGGAGAAACTCTCCGTGATGACACTTCAAGGTCGCCCACTTCTTGAGCCGGGGAGTCCGGGGGAGGCGTTTCGCTCTCCATCATCTCCGGAAGAAGATCCCCCAAGACGAGCTCTGCTGAGAAGGGCTCATATCCGAACTGCAAGATAGATGCTTCGGTTATCTTCCTCAGAAGTAATGTAGTATATCTTCACTATTAAGTACTTTTTGATTACTTACAGCTCGTTAGAGGGTTGATCCCCACACGGACTTTGTGCGGCAAGAGCACCCTCCGAGGCAGGACCCTCTGGTGGAGTTTTCTTCTCCCATTTGGAAACCTTGGTTTCCGGATCATCAGAGGTAGTCCTCTTCCTCCCCCGGGGCGAGGGAATGTCAGATTCCTTCCCTTGGTTATCCTCCCTCATGGAGGCGCTCGTTCCCTCGATTGGAATAGGTAGCGGTGGGGGCCCACTTTCGCCCTCTTTATTCCCCCCTTCATCTTCCTTTGAGGGCATCGGGAAAGGTGCTGGCTCGAGCATCTTTTCCAGCACCGGATTGTCCAAGCCTTCGGGAAGGGGGGGGGGCGAACACCGGATCATCTTTGCCTTTGTTATCCAGTCTTGGTCAAAAAGCGATTCTTCAGAATGACGTCATGATGAATTAAAGACAGTGTGTTCGGCTAGAGGATTACTTACTTGGGCCGCGGTGCGGTTGCTGCTCAGGCCCACATCCTCGGAGGTGTCTAGACACTATTTGGAGTCCGAAGAACGACTTGTACATCTCCTCGTGCGTCAGGCTGAGGAAATTCTGAATAGCGCGCGATCCTTCTGGGTTGAATTCCCACAAGCAGAGGGGCTGGCGTTTGCAAGGCTGGACTCGACGAACCAGCATGACTTGCACTACCATAACCAAACTAAAATCTCCCTCAAAGAGATCTCGGATGCGGCTCTGCAGTATGGGCACATCCTTGGCTGGACCCCAGCTCAGCCCCCTGCTGATCCATGACATCAGTTGTGGAGGAGGGCCCGAGCGAAAGGTGCGGGAAGCTACCCACTTGGCACTTCTGGGAGCGGTGACGTAGAACCACTCCCGTTGCCATAATCCGGACACCTCTGGAAAGGAACCTTTTGGCCACGGAGCTCCAGCAATCTTGCTTATTAATGCACCCCCGCACGCTGCATACTGCCCCTCGACCGTCTTCGGCTTCACATCAAAGGTCTTGAGCCATAGGCCGAAGTGAGGGGTAATGCGGAGGAAGGCCTCACATACGACAATAAATGCCGAGATGTGGAGAAAGGAATCCGGGGCTAGATCGTGGAAATCAAGCCCGTAATAGAACATCAAACCCCTTACGAAGGGATCCAGAGTGAGGCCTAGTCCTCGGAGGAAGTGGGAGATAAACACGATGTCTTCGTTGGGTTCAGGAGTAGGGACGACCTGCCCTCGGGCAGGCAGTCGATGCGAGACTTCGGTGGTCAAGTATCTTGCCTCCCTCAACTTCTTGATATCCTCTTCCGTGACGGAGGAGGGCATCCACCGGCCCTGGAGGCTGGATCCGGACATGATTGAAGGTCCGAAGCACTTGACCTGGGGTTTGGGCGTTAGAACTCGAGGCTGGGGAAGGATTCGATTGAGCACGGGAGGAAAAAAGTAAAAGTCTTGACCCTTTATAAAGGGGGTGAATATCAAGCGTCCTCCTCATGGCCGTTTGGGACTTGCCTAAAATCTATGAGTCCTAGGCGCGGTTGGGTTACCCACGACCGTATTGATGAGAATCCGTAATAAGGGGGCACGATCTCTGCTTTGACAAGACGTGTCAAGAAACTGCCTCGCGTTATGTGCGGGGCTAGTTAAAGAAAAACGGTTTGAATAATCACCAAGCCATGGCATGATGTCATGTTGCCAAAGCGTGTCAGCAGATTAGATTTGTGGAAATATTATTCTCTCTACGGTGTTATGTGGAACGTATTTTGCAGGGTCGGACACTATCCTTTTATTCGAACTCTTCTGTGGTGTATCCGGAGGAGGAACCCGCCTTGCAATGCCGAAGACAATACTGCGCGCCGGAATCATCGTCATTGAAGCCTGGTTCAGGGGCTACTGAGGGAGTCCTAGATTAGGGGGTCTCCGGACAACCGGACTATATCCTTTGGCCGGACTATTGGACTATGAAGATACAAGATTGAAGACTTCGTCTCGTGTCCGGATAGGACTCTACTTGGCGTGGAAGGCAGGCTAGGCAATACGGATATGTATATCTCCTCCTTTGTAACCGACCTTGTGTAACCCTAGCCCCCCTCCGGTGTCTATATAAACCGGAGGGTTTTAGTCCGTAGGACAACATACAATCATACCATAGGCTAGCTTCTAGGGTTTAGCCTCTCCGATCTCGTGGTAGATCAACTCTTGTAATACTCATATCATCAAGAATAAATCAAGCAGGACGTAGGGTTTTTCCTCCATCAAGAGGGCCCGAACCTGGGTAAAACATTGTGTTCCCTGCCTCCTGTTACCATCCTCCTTAGACGCACAGTTCGGGACCCCCTACCCGAGATCCGCCGGTTTTGACACCGACAGCGGTCAGTAATACTGTGCAGCAAATAGTACTACTCCAGTATAGAGGAAGTAAAATAACCGGCTTATTATATATAGCCGCTCTTGGCTACATGGATGAGATAGTAAGACATGGAAAAACAAAAATGGTGGCAGCTAGTGGGTTCAAGTCTTCAAGGGCCTAGCTAGCTATACGCGTCCTCCAAGGTAAAAAGTACTCCTACTAGTACTACAAAGTATACTACTAGTACAACAATGAAAGAGAAGGCGAGAGGGTTAAAAAATGGAATACCTGGGTAGATGGTGACGGTCCGATCGTGGTAGATTGTGTGACCATGTTGCACATCAGTGGTACCATGGGTAACGACTGCTAAGATAGTTGATCCCAATATGCCAAAGTCAGCTACAAGGTTCCAGGTTAGACCGAATCACGGATGCAAATGCACATCCAAGATCGGCGATCTTATTTTGACCGGGGGATGACTGGTCCCTGCAAAATAATGGAGTACCGTTAGGGATGCAAATGATGGTTTGTGCATTCCGTTTGTAATCTCCCATACCATAGGATGGCAACCAGATGAAACAAGTCCCCTGGCTTGTCACCGCGAAGATGCGGCCTATATGGCGCACGGCGTCTTCGAACGTGTAGGGGTACAAATCTGCCGCCGCCAACATGCGCCAGCCTCTGCCGTTACTGCCTCTTGCATTGATGGCAATCCTTATGTCGAACACCGCGATGAGATAGTAATCGTCGTAGCCGCGTCGCTTTGTTGGCGGGTCCGCAATTGCTATCTTCTTCAATCTCATGTAGGCATCATCATACGTATTCAAGCCCAGCCAGTCCGGAAGGCCGATCCCAATGGTGGAGAAGGGGTCTACCGGAACGGCTGCACTGCTGTGGATGTTGTGAAAAATGATGGTGGTATCCGGCCGGAGGTATGCAACCCAATCTTCGTTGGCACCGACCCAGACCTATATATAAGACGGTGGGCAGCGGAGAAATTACGGGATGGAAATGGAATAACTAAGTACTACATGATCAAACTCCATTACTGACCTGCTCATCGGACAAAATCTGACTACCTCTCAACGTCGGCAACTCTAGCGGAGTCAACATGCAACCATGGCCCGGGAGCGGTGGACTGTTCGAAGGATTGTCCCATATAAGAACCTTCTCCTCGAGGACGCATGGAAGACCAACAAGCATGGCCTGTTTAAGCAGCATCTTGAAAAAGTTGGTGCAGGAAGCACCGAGTCTTGCGGTGGTGAGGACATCGGAGCGGCGTGCGATTTCTCCCACAGGATCGTCATCCAAGGTCTCCCAGCCCCGACGAGGAGGAGAACCGCCTGGCGAATCCATGGGAGCAGCGACGAACTGCCTTCTCTTCAGGGGGAGGGGAACTGGCGAGGAGGAGATAAGAGCGTAGTAACCGCAGGGCCTCGTCCCTTCCAACTGTAGATCGTTCCTCAGCGAAGGGGTGAGGCTATTATTTACTACTAGTACTAGCATTATGGAACGTTATGGGATTGCATTATACTGTAAATAATAGCACTAGTAAGAAATTTTTGGCACTAGGTAGTAGTTTTTGGCGCGGATTAAGAAATTTTGGGTATGTTTTTGCCATTTTTTGTACACGCCAACTAGTTTCAAAAAACATCTTACATTATGTGACGGAGGAGTACGTACTCGTACTGTAGCAGTACTAGTACTACTTTTCTCAACTAGTAGTGCGATGTACTGTACTTCTAGTCTAGTCTAGTATAGTGCACCAGTTTTGAACTCTTGAATCTCAGGGCCAAGGAGCTACAGTTGGAAGTGGAGGGTACTACTGTTCTCTAGAACCATCACTGTACTATCAATGCAGGGGAAGTACACCTGCGTAGTGGCCTAGTGGGTACCCTCAGTGCTCTATTCAGCCGCTCCTCTCACGTAGCTGGCCTACTCAGCCGCTCCTCTCACGCACACACTAGCAGCCTGTTTATCAGCGACGGTTACTGCGGGGGCAGAACATTTGAGTTATTTGATACAACGAGACTAGGCTTTTCGCTTCCATTTGTGGAGGTGTAATGGATCTCGTCGAACTTTGTTAGTAGTTCCTTCTTTATGAATGAGATGAAGCAAAGCTTTTGCCTCCGTTTAAAAAAACACGTCAAGAGGAATTTCTTTTATAGTAGAGCCGATAATGGAGTGAAGTCCATGCGTGCAACGCCACAACCTACAGAGTAGTAGTAGAGCACTTTACGTACAGAGCCATATTGCACAGTTCCCAATGCCCTGCCAGGATTTTCCGGCTCCTCGGGCTTAATTGGGAGGCGCTAGTCTAAATATGCTACTAGCTAATGAGGAAGCTGCAAGCGAGGTGCGGTTAGGGTGAGCACGCGAGCCACGGGATGCTGGGAAGGAAAACCCGTTCACGTGGCTAGGTTGTCCAGTGCACCCAGATTGCGGGGCCGCACGTCCGTTTGACTTCAAAACTCAAACTACCCATGTAAAATATTGGCTCGCAGCGAAGTGTAGTAGTACTATTTTTTTTAAAAAGGCCGTCGTGCGTTCGGCCGGGGTCGAACCCACAAAACGAGGTATACACTCCCGCGACCACTAGTAGTACTCGTTGGAGTACAACGCAACCTAGAATCGCCTTTTGTCGCTAGTAGTACGTACATTGTTCCTTACAAGAAACCCCTAAGAGCATGGTTAATAGTATAGCCAGCTGCTGGCTATAAGCCAGTGCCGTGTCATCTACAACCCATCTTATAGCCAACATGTATAATAATAGATCAAAAGAGTGTACTATTTTTTTATTATGTGGCCCACTTCTCATTCTCACAAAGTGCCTAGGAGCACGTGCTAGAGCTGGCTCTTCACGAAGAGCCCGCTTACCTTCTCTCTCCTCTTCTCTTTCCTCCAACTAAGCAGAAATATACTAGTTTATTTCTTATAGCCCGCTGACTCAGCTCTATTGTACTTGCTCTAATAATGCAAGAAACCACTAAAATGCCAAGAAACTACTACCACTTGCATACGTGGCAGACTTAAGATAAGACTACCTTATCAACCATTGTACATGCTCTTACCAACAAAAATCCTCGAGTGACCTCCTACCTCCGGCCCGTCCACGTAGTCATCCTCGGCCATGGGACGCAGCTACCGCCGCCGGCAGAAGGCGAGGTCAAAACCGTCGGCGGTGCGGAGCCCATGTTGCGGTAGCCCGGATGCCAGCTCCGTCCGGCGCTCGCGGCCGCTAGCTAGCCAAGATAGCTCAGTCCAGCAGCTTGTCTGCAAGGTTTGCTAGCTAGATTAGCACGGCAGCGCGGCGGCTTGCTCGTGCGCGCCGCGCTAAGGCCAGCCATCTGGCTCGAGCGAAGGCCAGCGCGGCGGCTTGCTCTCTCATGAGTCACGCTCGGGCCAGCCTGCCAACCCGTCTAGAGGCCAGCGCGGCGTCCGGCCCGTCTGGTGGAGCGGCGGCCAACTCGCTCATCACCGGCGCCACCGACAAACACGCATTAGTACTGTTTGAAGTAATGTTCAGGAAAAATAATGATTTGAGGGGGAATAACAGGATAGAGGGTCAGATGTGGGTCGCTCGTGTCAAGGGTCAAACAAATGGTGTTGGTTTAAGCTGCCTCGTCAGCACGGACGTGTGGGCCAACCCTGTCATAAATGGGTTTAAACAAACCTAATCGGTAGGAGTACTAGGTAGTTTTTGGTGTGGATTAAGAAATTTTTGGTATGTTTTTGCTATTTTTTGTACAATAGATCCTTCCTAGGGCTGGTTGAAAGTGGTAGTTTTTTGTTAAATACTCTACATATTGTAAGTAGGAGTGAAAGTTAAGCTTTGGAAGCCAATAAGCAAGGCTAGTTACATAGTGCATATGTGTACATGATTGAAAGTAAATATCAACCATGAGTGACTAATATCTTGATGGAAAACTCGAAACTATGGAATACTAGGAAAAAATGCATGGTTGGAAATACTAGCAATGTTCATGTCCGTTGCAACGAATCATAATTAGAATAGTACTTATCCACAAACTTGGTACAAAACACTCTAATTTTGATATACACATGTCACTAGAGATATATTATGTTTCAATTAGAATATATTCCTTGGGCTGTTTTGGTGAGGTCAGGGAGGGATGTGGTTGGTTTTAAGATACTAATTATGGGTTTTTCTGCAAATTGGTAGACAAGTGGGATGTTGGTGAGAAAAGGCAACACCTTACCTCACAATCGTTAGATGTAGATCTAATGGTCAGAAACGTCGGATGTCAGACACACCAGCATCACCAACTTAATCTTGTGTAGGAGTGCTAGCAAGATCCGTGCATTGCACGGAACATCAAGATGCATTTTTTTATAAAACACTTGTTGTGATTGACCCTTGCGGGAGTAATCCCATGTGTAAAAACTAATGATATCTCGAGAAATATGAGATAAGGTGAAGAGGAGTGGGGTGTGGTGGTGGTTGGTGGTCGGACTGAGCAGAGGCATGGGGATTGACGACGCCGGCAGCGGCCACTAGGCAGTTTGTTCCAGAGGCTTCCTTTCTTAATTGCTCAACAATGAGGTTTGTTGGAGATAAGGATGAACGAGGGAAGGCCTTGTCTGCAAATGTGGAGAGGGGTGCGGGTATCTTTTAGTTTAATTTCCATCCGTCAGATATAGATCGGACGGTCTATATTGCAAGATGGCACACGTACCATCATCACCAACTCGGTTTTTTATAAGGGAAGAAATATAAGTATGGAGATACAAACGTATTATCGATACTTGCTTCCGCAAACTAGCATCTACATTCTATTCAACGCCTCGGCATGTGGGGCCTTAGCACAATGACTTCTCGACTGTGTAAAACAAAGATTTTCCCGTCGCTGACAAGGAGGGGGTGACGGCGGCATGCTTTTTGGCTTGCTCTAGTCCTAGTAGTCATACTAGGTGGTCTAAGCACGTGTAGATTTATTCTTTTTCATGTCTCGTGTTCGCCGTACTGCCATGACTGTTGATGAATAGACGGTAAGTTATTCATGGGGAAACACTTATTGAGCGTGTTTGCGAGAGAGGGAGACAGTGTGCGTGTGTGATATGTTAGAGACTGAGGCAATGATAACAGATTCTTTGTGTCTATGTGTGTGGAGGATAGAGAGAGACATGTACATGGGGCTTTGTGTTGTGTAACATGGAGACACATATACATAATTAGAGAGTGAGTGTGTGAGATACACATGCGGACATGAGGAGAGATGAGGATCCAGATAAATGGGTGTTTGTGCGTGTCTGTGTGTGTTTGTGCATGCGTTTGTGTGTGAGAGGGAGAGAGTGTATGTGGAGTAGAGAGACCACTGATGATGTAAACCTAGTATAAGGGAAGGGGGAATGGTGTGACATGTGTAGTAGCGAGATAGCACGGGTGCGGGCGGGGGGATCAGACTATTTGGAAGAGACATCGAGTGTGTGTGTGGGAGAGGGGTGTGAGAGTGAGAGAAAGAGAGAGCTAGCGATGGAGAGAGAGAGAGGAAGAGAGGGGGCGAGAGGGGTCGTTTGTGTCCATAAATGGCGTATAGATAGGGAGACAATGTTGATGTTGTCCAAAATTGGCCTATGAACGGAGACGCAAGGGAAGCGAGTCATTGTGTGTGTGTGATAGGGACTTCATGAGAGATCTAGAATAGATGGTGTAGAGAACAATGTGCGAAATCAAGAACGATTATACATTAGGGAGCTATGCAAAGAGTCACGACATATATGTATACAGGGAAGGAGCTGGGGCGGGTCCGCATGTGGGAGAGATAGAAAGAGGAGAGTGGTGCACAAGGAGACAAAGTGTGCTTGTTTGCAGTGGGGGTGGTGTGTGAGGTGAGTGCGCGAGAACCACATAACTAGGGAGATAGATGTTTGGGGGCGACGTTTTGTGTGTATGGGAAATATACACTCTACATAGTGTGTGTGCTTGGGTAAGAAAGATAGCGGGAGACCTAGAGAGTGAGGGAAGAGATGTGTGCATGCCCTCGAGACAAAGTGATAGAGATCTATGTTGGGGTCCGGACTTTACAAGAGAGAGGGGTGTTAATGTGCTCGTGTGTTGGTGTTTGGGGGAGAGAACGACTTCTCTATGTGTGTGTGTGTGTGTGTGGTGGTGGTGGGGGGGGGGTTGACTTCAGATAAAGAGTGAGGTGTCTATATTTGAGGGACTTTAGCGTAATTGAGATATTGTGCACTCATGGTTGATCAATTTGTTTCACAGTTTGTACTATGAGATAACGATACTTTTGAACATGCGTGATATACCTTGATGTACCAGAATTACAAACCTAAGATTGGAATTTTGGAATTCGACTCCATCATTAGCTTTTGTAATTCATTTAAACGGAGGTACATTTTTTAAGCCGGGATTTCGTGATTTCAAATTCATATATCAAACCTAGAGATATACACATACGTGCATGTTCAAACTTTATAATCATCCACTTTATTCATACACATACACATTTTTGCTTTTGTCATCATATTTAGGATAAACACATTTGGAATTTCATTTGAATTGGACCGTATGATGGTATTTGCTTGTAGTAGCTCAATGATCCATATTTGAATTGAATGGACAATCTAAGTTTCGAGTTGGAGACACTGATTTTCAAAACTTGCACATTTTTTGCGTGCAAAACAAACAAATTGTCGACCATGATATCATAGTTGGCCGTACGAGAGCAGAATACTTATAATTTTAGGCGCCAAAAGCTTTCAAACTTCTCGCTCACATCGAAATATCACGCGCCTGAAAGTTTAGCCCTGCGATATTCCTGTTTTACCCCTGCCACATGAACGGAAAAGGGCTGCTTTGGTAACTCCATTGTTTTCCCCTCTTTGCCCCCAACATTCTTCCCCAGAGCCCCTCCCCTTCCCCTCCCCGACCCCAACCATGGCAAGCCGCCGAATCTAGTCCTCCGCCGCAGCGGTGGACCTCACACCCGCCGGATCTACCTTCCGCACCTTGGAACCCCCAACTGCCAACTCACCACTTCACCGGAGCTGCTTCAGCGACTGGCTTGTCCACCACTCTAGATCTCCTTGACCGCCATCATGGTCCACCGCACCGGATCTGCTTAACCGCGCCCTCATCCACCACAGCGTAGGCCCTTCACTGACTCCCTCGTCCGCCCCTTCGCTGGCCCTTCATACAAGCCCTCGTCCGCCGCAATAGATCCGCCTCACCGAAAGCAATGTACAACGCGCCCGCCGAAGCCTTTGTCCACTGCACCGGACCCGGTCCACGGACGCCATATTCAACTCCACCGACCCTGCTTCACCGACGCTGCAGCCTCATTAGGTTATTTCGATTTGTACTCCTTCGGTTTTTCTCTTTATCGTGCAACTGTTCACTTACCACAGATGAGCTTTCTTGTATGTCAACAGGCGCTGCAACCGTAGCACCGGAGCCGCTTCAGCAACGGCGACAGCCGGCCCAAACTCAACCGCAACACGAGCACCATCGACGATCCTTAGCTATCAAGTATGACAACGATACCCATACGCCACCGAGAATCAGGTACTATTATCCAACGACCGGCGCCTACGTTCACTTTCCTAGCATAAGCACCGCACCTTTGAATTTCTTCAGGGCATCATTTAGTTTTTCATGAGACGCGTTATTTTGCTTGCACCTGCAGGGCCATACTTCTGGCAGTGAACATGTTACATGTGCTAAATTACATACCAGTGCACATATAGTTAATATGCTTTAGTTTTGTTCTGATGCCACTTGTTGGTTCCATCAGACTGCTTAATGTTCTATATGCTTAATTACACATCAGCAAACTAGCATGTGGTTCCGCTGCTTTTTGTTTGTTTTACCCTACATTTTCTGATGCTAGCTATTACATCACTGCTCCGAGCCTCTGTTCATTACTTGTTTGTGTGTTCTTGATCTTCCCAAGTTGCATGACTAATTTGATGCTTCTATTAATTATGGAGCTGCCAACCCCATCAAGCAAAATATTTGTTCTTTTGGGGCTGGCACCTCGAACAAGCATAACAATAGAGGGAAGCAGATATATTGTCGTGTATGCACACACCCTTCTTTCATTAGTTTAGATGAAGCATTGATGATCAATTCAGACCAGTGCATGCGATTAAAATTAATTTTACCTAAATAGATGGTGCAGAATAAACTACAACAACTAGATTTGCAGCCACAGGATGCTGACGATATCTTCAAAGAACATTGCAACAGTAGCTAGGCTTCACAGCAACATATGGTAAGCCAGTGTGTTTTAGTACATGTGAAATGTAATGCGAGTGGGCTGCTTTCTTGGCTTGTGCCCTCAACGTGTAATCCTACCGAATTACAAATAGTTCAGTTGTCTGCTTTGCTGTATTGCTTGATTCGAATGCTTATTTGTTGTTACGCTATACCTGAGTTGGCCAATATGTCAGCAGTGCCTGCTGTACTATCGTAAAGAAATGCATGTCTATTTCATTTGAGTCCTTAACTTTTCCTCTCAACTTCATCACAAGACTGTCTTCGTAGTTTATATGAGGCCACACTATTAAGTGCTTTCTCAGATTATTTCAACTGCTTAGATGCCTTAGCAACTTAAATATAGCGGTTGTACACTCCCTTTCAACTAGGGATGTCAACTGGGTCCCATTTAATCCCAATTAAAGTCCACTAGTGGTATGATAGTTTAAAAGAGTTTTTGTTTTTTGAGGAAAATGAACTAGGGAGGTAGCAAAAACTAACTAGATGGGACTGGCGGATGTCGTTTATTTGCCACTTACATCCCTAGTTTCATCTTACCATTTTAATTTCTTTTCAGCTGATGCTGCTTCGAACCATCTAAATATAGTTTGCCATGCTTGGCAATAATTCATCCGTCGTTTACCATGTAAGCTTACTGCCTAGATCATACGATAACTATCTCTTACTGATGTCCAGCGGAAACCTTTCAGGATGCCGTTCACACTAGGACACAATGTACAACCCCAGAATCTATTTGTGGAAGCAGTGCGTCATCCATGTAACCAGATGGTAGCAGTTCAGAGGCAACACCGCCGGAGAGCAGTCTAAGCACAGATATTATAGTGCTTGAGGCTCTACTAGAGGCAGAAAGAGATGGTGTGGCTGCCATGAATGAGGTAATCTTTATCTTGAGGCTGGAAATTACGGAATTAGCGGCACACATTATGCAAGCAACCCAAGAATTGGAGGAAGTAAGAATGTTGCATTTGAAGACGAAGGAGGTCCTGCTGTTTCTGCTATCTGAAGCCCAAGGTAATCCTGGTTCTTCTTTAGATACCAGTTGAAATTGTCATTAGATTATTGTACTTGCATGTTGTGTCATATCTCTAAATGGATTATGTTGCAAGACCCCCTATGTTGTCCATGTGTTGTAATGATCCGAATATTTTAGGCGAGGTAATCATTAGTACTTGTATGATTGACATAAGGTGAACTGTTTTTCGTGTGAGCATATTGTATTGGATGAAATAACTGTTTGACTCAGAGTGTATCCAACCTACTGAATTCGAAGATCACGACATTTCTAAATCATATCATATATAAAGGTGGAATAAATCTTTGTTGTGGTTTTGAAGAAATAAATAACAAAATGTATAATTATCTGTGGATATTCGTAATAGAATACAAATTGGATTTGAATTTAGTTTGCCAGGTCCCACGGCAAACATGAATGCTAATTCTCCCAAGTTTTGAACGAAGCGGCTAAACACCCACTATAATTTGTGGGCTGCCCGAAGCAAGGGTTTGCAAGATGGAAATTACTGTCTACCCCTGACACTTGACATCCTTATCGACCGGATTTACACTGTTGTCGATAGGGGTAGACTAGTAACTTCAATCAGACGTGCCACGATGGCCTCTGAGCCCATTCAGACACGGTGGGCGCCAAACGTGGGCGGCAAAACACATTTGATTCAAGCTCGTCCGAAAGACATGTGTCTCTTCCTCCATTTCCCCATTCATACACGGTGGGCGGCAAAACAAACTCTCCTCGTCCGAAATCGATGTAGGCTAATATTTTAAATAGGGGCAGATGTGTAACTTCCATCAGACGTGACACAACCGCCCTACCTGTCAGCCCCGTTCATACACCATGGGCGCCAACCGTGGTCGGCAAAACACCCTCTCCTCGCCCGAAATAGTTACCGGCAAATATTTGGGAGATGCGAGATTACCATCCTATCCCCAACCGACGCGATGTCCGAAATTTTAAACGGGGGATAAGTTCATAACTTTCCCCCATTTCAGAGAAGCGCGTCCCAAAGTTTGAGATCCCCCCTCCTCTCCATTTCCCCATTCATACACCGTCGGCGGCACGACAACCTCCACACTGCGGCCAGCCTCCTCCGTCCGCCACCCCATCCTCCACCTTGCCGGAGCCGCTACCCCTACCCCACCGTCCACTTCAAGAGATGGACGTCTCTCATCCACGGCGCTGGACCAGGATCCTTTCATCGCCTCCTCTCGCTTCATCCGCGCCGTCGTCCACCTTGCCGTTTCCGCTCCTACGACCGCCTCGTCCACGTCATTAGGATATATCCCCCGACCCGGACGTCTGCCGTCTAAAGTCTTCTTCCCCGCCGCCGACAGCCATCGCACCCGCAACACCCTCAACGTATCAGCATAGGCCTACACGGCGTCGCAAGAGAGGTGGTACTCTTCCATATGTGCTTAAGTTATTGATCTCACCCAGAAAATAGATCGTAATTTGTTTACCATACTTTTCTTGTCCGTACCAAATCGTAGTGGCTAGTTGAAAGCAAACATTGGTTGCGAAGTAGCTTTGTCCGGTTTGCACCTTCAGATCCGCCATGGCACGGGCACTATACTCGTAAAGCTTATGGTTTCCCCCTTTATATTCACTACCATCATCGTAGGTGCTTCGTGTCGTGCTAGCACTGCTCCTCAAGACCTCAACCCAAAGCTTACGTGTTGAAATACGAATCTGATATGATGCTCATATCATCAAAATAGAAAACGTTTAATTGGTCACCTAATGTTCCTATATTCGTTTCGAAAAGCATGTGCGCCACCCACTGGTCCAGCTAGTTCCACTTTCCTAATTTTTCTCTTGATGCTTAGGGTTTTCCCCTTCTATCTACTCTACTATGATCTACGTAGGTGCTTTCTGTCGTACTAGCATTACTCCACCCTTCAAGCTAAACAACACAACACTTAGAATTCGAAAGCTTAGTTGTTCATATATGATTGTGATATGATACTGATATTAGTTAACCGACACATTTAATTGGTTAGCTAAAGGTCCCACTTGAGTTTCCAAATGCATGTCGCAACATATAGAGAGACATCATAATTGCATTTCTTTGTCACTTGTTGACCGTACTTTCTTGTCCATACCAAATCTTAGTTGTTATTTCAAAGCAAACATCAGTTGCTAACTACCCTTTGCGCGGTTTGCAGCTTCAGATCTGCCATCACACTGCCACGGTCAAAACTGTACTCATCATGCTTATGTTTTTCCCATTTTATGATGACCACAATCAGCCTACGTGGTTCATGTCATAATAGCACTGCTCCACCCATCGAGTTAAACAAGCTTAGTTGTACAAATTCATATATGATATTATTGCTGATATTAGTAAAACTGAGAGATGTTTAATTGGTTAGATAAATTTTCCTACTTTAGTTTCGAAATGCATGTGAGCCACATATGGAGAGACCGGAAAGAATATTATTTCTCTATGCGCTCTGGTTCATCATGGGTGGCCAACCGACATTGTATTGAAAGACTTGTAATATCTTCAATCTGCTTGCTCTTCTGCTCTTCTTTAAGATGATACTCTTCTCTTGCGGTCGACTGGTCAGGTCGAGTTGTTCTCCCTTAGTATATTTTGAATCTGTCAGGTCAGGTCGACTTGTTCTTCTTTACTATATGTTGAAGCTATCATCTGCGAAGTGTCATCACTTCTGGAGCTCTCATATTTTGAGTAGTAGGCCACATTATATTTATGCACACAATAAATTACAGCATGCATGGCATCTTTTAAAAGAATTGCAGAGATAGCACAAAGGGGTTTACAGGGAGGCAGTATTGGATTAGAATCACTTCTGCATTACAAAGAAAATCTCACTTGTTTTTATGTTTTCATGCATGTCAGCTATTGAACATTATCAAAATGAATATGAGAATGGGCACACGAGAGGAATATTGCGGAACAATCCACTGGCTAACAAACTTGGCATGGTGGAGGATGGCCTATCTTATTCACCCATCAAGGTGCTTGCTCTAACTTTGCAAAGTTGTATTGGTCGCACATATTTTGCATCTGACCTCTTGCATTACTTCTACTTTGTTACACCATCTGCTTAGTTTAAGCATCATATATGAGTATATGCCATACCTTTCCATTTTCTGTACCTATTCCATGTGTCTTCACACTATGTTTTTCCAGTCAAATGTTGTTCTTTCGTAATAGATGTCCAAAAGGAAGAGGGTGAGTGCAGATCCTCAAGGAGTACAAACTAGGTATTTGGAAAAGGTAGTGATACTTGTTAAATCAGATAGATCAGCAGCCACATAAAACACAGGTCCAACTGTACCACACTTTACCCCTACTCCAGTGGCCAAACCCCTATTAGAACTGCTGGGAGCCCAGCGTCAGGTACTGTCTATGATATCAATTCAAAATTTGAACCCCTAAATTTCTGCGTGTGCCTTACCTTCTCTCTTGTATGAAAACTAATTTCAGATGAATCTCCTTGCTCAAAGGATCATACGATCTCAAAACAATAATGGGCTCTGCATTGCTCTTGTCAGTACCTCTCTCCCTAACGCTGTACTTAATTAATTGGTATTTGATTATGTATCATCAGTCTGCACCTGAGCTTCATTATCCTCTGTTTCTTCCAATATTATTTGATCTATATGTACTCTTTGCAAGATGTAGAATAATGGCAACGCTTATAAAGAGTTTTCTTTGTGGAATTTATTGAATTATCCTTCCATCAACACGGAGAAGGGCTTTGTCCAGCCCGTGTTAACATGTAATGTAAGTTCATCCTTCTCAAGTCTTCAAACTTTGTTCTAGTATAGATTTGGATAGGCATCATTTCCTCCACTGCTGTTTGCTTTGCTGTTTACATCTGATTGGATGTTTGCAACAACTACCAGTTTCAAATTGTAGTTGTAAAAACATGTTCCTTATGCAGAACAGATCCATTTATTTGCTTATATAATTATGAAACCTGTTACATGTCTCGTTTCTCTTTCAGACTCGTATCTCTTACGCTAGGCAGAACTTTAGGGAAGATAGTGAGCCAAACCATCTTGAGGACAGCGAGATGACCCCAAGGTCCTATCTTGATGAAGACAGTGAGTTGAAGCTACTCACCAGCAGGTGTGAGACAACCTCTGTGCAGTCGCTGCCTCAATCAGTTCGACTTCTTTAGTCTCAACTTAAAGCGAAAAGGCTTGCTTCAGCTCAGCTCTGACTTGAAGTCAAAGATGCAATGAAGATGTCAGAGGACTGCCGTGCGCACCATCATGCCTTAAATCTAATGTTGATGCATCTATCGTTGACACAACTGAGGTCTACTCAGCTTCTTCAGCTGTTTGGGGGGCCCGACCTGGCCAGGCCTAGTGCTTTCTGAAGTGCTCTCAGTTTTGTATATTCTTTTGTCAGCGTGTTTATTTGCACTGGTGGCGAACTTTGATGCCCAGTGGATGTAATATGTGTGATAGGCGTGATAGCCTAGCGTAAGTTGCTTTCTTATTTATTTCCTTGTTGTCTTGTTTATTTGTTTGCTTGTAGTCATTGCAGTTCTTTTTCCGCGGTTTACTATTGGCTGCAATAACCTGTTTTTTAAAAATAGGACACAATAACCATGGGCTAATATTTACTGTAGTGACATTGGGCCTCCTACGGGCCGTAGAAACAGTGGGCCTTCTACGGGCCATAGAAACAGTGGGCCTTCTACGGGCCGTAGAAACATTGGGCCTTCTACGGGCCGTAGAAACATTGGGCCTTCTATGGGCCGTATCATCAATGGGCCTTATACGGGCAATATGATCGATTGGCCAAACATGGGCCAATAACAGGCCGCATTATGGCCGTAAATGGGCTAGAGTTGGAATCGTCCGTTCATGGGCCGACCATAACGGGCCATCGTTAATAGGCCGTATTTGATGACGCTATGAAAACGGCCCAACGTATTAATGGACCACAAACGGGCCGACTATAACCATGGGATGAATTTGGCTGACAAGCAGAAAATGACAGTAACGGGCCGTAAGTAAACGAATGCTAGAAACGATCCCAAGAATAAATGGGCTCTGAGAAGGCCGAAAGATAACCTGGGCTGGAAATGGCCCAACGGAATAACGGGCCGTTAATGGGTATAAAGTGATACACTGTTCATTACGGGCCAGTTTCACGACGGGCCGTTAATGGGTGTAAAGTGATACACTGTTCATTACGGGCCAGTTTCACCACGGGCCGTTAATAGGCCAAGAGTTACATAGGGCCTCATATGGGCCGAAAGACATCATGGGCCATACATGGGCCAGAAGTGAAAACGGGCTGGAATCATATTGGGTGGCCCAGATGACGCTACTAGGCCTAATTCTAATAGGGCGTAACGGGCCTTGGGTTAGCGGGCTGTAAATGGGCTATATGCGAACATGCCGTTAACAGGCTTTACATGGGCCGGCCCGCCACCTTTTGACTAGGTCAAACAGGCCGGCCTTTTCACAGGAATGGGCCTCTATTGGGCCGTGCCACGTGTCGTCGTGTCATAGGCGCCTTCTGTCCAATGAGTGGATGACATCTGTCCCAACGATGAGCCGACACGTGTTTCCTCTAGCCAATGATGATTTTACACATGGAAAATCCCCATTGGTCGGGGCTATTAACGGGTTATCGGATCCAAAACCCAACCCGATAGCTTAATGGCGTTCTGTTACGGTGGATGCCACGTGTCAGTCACCCTTGACGAAAGCACTTCTGTGACGCGGGATTTATCATCATGGAAGTGGACACTTCCATGATGATAATTTTGGTAATGTCATGGAACACTTCTACGACATCACAGGTATGACTATCTTGATTCTGTCATAAAATCGTCATGGATGTACATGCATGACAGAAAATGCGACCTACTGTGACAAACACGTATCATCACGGAAGTGTATTTTTTTGTAGTGTTAGTTCATTCTCTGTTCGGCCTCAAACCTCTCCTCTCACTCTCCGTCTGAGTCCGAGGTCGAAGCAGCGTCTACGACAAGCCTCGCCCGTGCAACTCCGGCGAAGCTCCGTCACCGTTGGTCGCGCCAGTGCGGTAACTCTTCTCTCCCGCGCTGCCATAGTCGATCTGTACTGCCAAGTTAGGGTGTACAGATCTAGATCTTTCCATATCCCTCTTCTGTTCTAGGGTAGTTCATCTCGACGCCATTTTACTTGTTTATTTTCTTGCGGTAGATCCTTAGGATTCTCTAAGAAATGACTTGTGCGGTTTGTAGTAGTTCCTCATACCAGTCCTTTGGATCTAGGGTTTATTTTCAATACTTCGGAAGGTTAGAGGAATTATTATTCTGTCTTAGGGCATATGGCAATTCTCTCAATGATATCTTGCTATGTGTATGCCATGAATCTCTCGTTTCTTCCAAAAAATTATCAGTTTTGAGTCAAAATGCTTCTGTGCATGTTTGTGACTTCTTCCTGTTTTTTCTCTCAAATTTGTGTTTTTCTCTTAGGTGTGGTCATGGCAAATAGTTCGGATGAGCATTCAGGGTCCGAGGAAGAAATTCCACAGCAGTCGCGTGTGGCTGATAAAGTAAAGGTGGCTGAAAGAAAATCAGCAAAGCCGCCTAAAGCACCGAAGAAAAAGGTCGAATCAGAAAGCACTAAAGAATATGATGGTATTCACTCAACACATAATTAGCCAGAGGACGAGCTAGTTTCTGACTCGAAAACCCTGTTTTCTGATGGAAATCCCAAGAAGGGTGGTTGCGGTAGAGAGAGGAACACCGCGGCTGAGATGTCTGATCCTGAAACTTACAAGACTCCACCTGGAATAGAAACTGCTCAAGAGAGAAACAACAGACTGCAAAAGATTCACCACCACTGTGCGAAGAAATGGTTCAACCATGAGAATGTCTGAATAAAATACCAGATCATGTTTGCATTCACTCCTCCGTGGAATGACTACATTGCAAAAGGCTGCCTAGGTCCAAATGATGAAAAAGTCAGACCAGCTCCTCCCCCAATGCTCATGCAGACTCATTGAAGACAATTGCTAATTTTCCCGAGGATGCCAAGGCCAAGTGTGACGAAAAGGAGGTGAAGAAAAATTAGTTGGAACAGAGAAATATTGAGTTAACTCAACAGGATGTGCTAGAGAAGAAGGAAAGGGCCTCTGCCCGAAAAGAAAAGAAGAAGAGGAAGTTTGTTTCTTCTCGAGCTTCGAAGAAGAAGTCTGTTGCCAAAAAAGAAAGGAAGGTTGCATCTGCCTCATCTGATGATTCCTCTGATGATAATGTTGGTGAAGAAATTCCCATGTAAGACCAAAGAGTGCTTCTTGATAAGCCGTACCAAACTATGTCTCCAGCAAAGATTTCTCCACCAGTGAGATCTTCTCCAAGGCTTGCTCCCGTCCCATCAGATAAAACTTCAGGTTCTGCTACCCCAATGGCAAAGAGAAAATTGAGAATCGATGAAAAGGCTGCTATCCCTGCCAAGAAGGCAAAGAAAATTGTTCTTGCTTCCAAAGAGGAATATGATTTTGATCTTATGTTTGGCATCATTGAAGGTGCTTCTTATGATGCAAATCCATCTGAGTTGAGCAACGTGGGTTTTCCTGATGATGTTACCAAGATGGTAACAAAGAATTTCTCTGATCTGAAGGGAATTACCAAGGAACTGAATCAGGCTATAGAGGACCAGAAACTGCTTGAGAAAATGAGAAATCAAGCTCGCTCTGAATCTGAAAGGAAAGACGTGAACAAGGGAATCCTTGAGATCACTAAAGCCCTCACTATCATGAAACAACAAGATTGAGTGGCATTCCAAGTTGAAGATGGATTTTTCTCAACTCTGTGATCGTAGGAATGATGAGATTAAGCGTCAAGCAGATCTTGCTCGACAAAGAGAAAAGGAAGAGAAACATCAGAGAGCTCAAGCTAGAGGCAACAAGCCAAAAGATATCAAGGATCATCATATCCAATCTGTAACAACTGCTGCACCTGTTGATACAAGTGTTCCACTTCAACAGATACCACAATCCCCTCGTCCCAAGGAAGTAACCGAACAACAAGCTGTGCCTGCGGTAGTCATCATTCCTACCTCAGCTGCACAAGAAGCTGATGTAGTGGATATATATCTGGTTAATCCTCATGAAGTGAATGTCGTGCCCGAGCAAAATGCTCCCGAAGAAAGAATTGACAAAGAGATTGTGATGGAAAAGGCAACTTCATCGCCTTTGAAGAAAATTCAAGCTGAACCCTCTGGATCCACCAAGGAGGGTGAGAAGGTCGAGGGGGAGCAACTTTCTTCCCAAGGAAATACCCCTCCGTTCTCCTCATCTGGTGCCCCTACCCAGATGGAGGTTGACCCTGCTCCTAGTTCTTTGGCTTCACAGCCAGAACAGGAAGAGAAGGAATTTGAAGAGCCCATGGCTCTCGAAGAGAAAGATCAAGCAGCTGTACCACCCATGTTACTGCAGCAGACTGAAGCAGAACAAGTTGTGACTCAAGAGTCTGAAGAAGTTATCGTGCCACCCACATTTGAGAACTCTCCGAAAGAAAAGGCCGCTGTTGCCGAGAAAGCTGTGAAAGGTGATGGGCCGTATTGCAAGATTCATCAAACCAAGGGCCATGACCTTCAAGAGTGTTATCAGGTTGAGAAACTTGTCAAGAGGCAAAGAGCGGAGTATGAAAGCATGACAAGGAAAAAGGTCAGAATATTGCTGGTGGTAAGGGCCAAGGTGGTGAAGTAAATCGCCTTGGAAAACCCTTTCAGAATCAAGAAAAACTCGCCAGAGGCCGAGAGAAGGAAGCTTGTGATGATGAGAGTGATGGAGGGGATGAAGAGGAGACCAGCGAGCAAGAGTTTCAGAAGGACACCGACGCCCTATGCATTGACGGGGGTGCGTTTCTGCACACCTCTCACCGCCAACTCAAGCGGTGGGCACGAGAGGTCAACGCCGTGGAACCAGCGCCGGAGGCCCGAAAACCACTCAAATGGTCTCGTACACCCATCATATTTGATGAGGAGGATCACCCTAGCCGTACCACCATGGTAGGTTGTTTGCCATTGTTGGTCTCCCCAACAATTGGCAACCTCAAGGACACAAAGATGTTGGTGGACGGCAGGGCCGGGTTGAATCTGATCTCCCCAGTAGTTATCAATAGACTCCACATAGCAGAGGAAGAGCTAGAGGTTACCAGCATGTTTCAAGGAGTTAATCTCGGCAGGATCCATCCCAAGGGAAATATCACGTTGCCAGTAACGTTTGGGGGAGAACTAAACTACCGAACTGAGAGGATTGTGTTTGATGTGGTCGATCTCTCCCTGCCATACAATGGGATTCTTGGACGCCCGGCCTTGGCTAAATTCATGGCGACATCCCACTATGCCTACACACCTTGAAGATGCCTGGGCCACTGGGAGTCATCACCATCCCATCAGATGAGAAGGATGCAATCATTTGTGTGGACAAGATGTACCGGGACGCAGTCATTGCAGCGGTAGTGGCTGCAGCAGCTCCCGCCAAGGAAAGCAAAGGAAAAAAAGAGGGATTGTAGGGCCTCCGGCAAGGAGTCCGGGAAGCATGCCCCCACCGAGTGCACGACACCCGTTGACAATGTGCCAGAGTGTTCCAACAGCAAGAAATCCAAGGCCACTGCACCCCAAGTGAAGACAGTCCCGGTAGGGCTGGCTGGCGTTGATGGTACTTTCACTATCAGTGACACCCTCGATGACAAATAGGAAAGCGTGCTCGTTGCCTTCCCGCGGGCGAATATCGATGTGTTTGCTTGGCAACCATCTGATACCCCACTGTTCCCAGGGAGGTAATCGAGCACCACCTTGCTGTCTGCCCACACGCCCGACCTTTCAAGCAGAAAGTCCGGAAGCAGGCCTTGAAGAGGTAGCCGTTCATTATGGAAGAGATCAAGAAACTTGAGGCAACTGGTTTGGTCAGAGGAGTGCTGCATTCCACGTGGTTGGCAAGTCCGGTGGTAGTCCAGAAGGCTAACGGGAAGTGGAGGCTTTGCATAGATTTCACAAATCTCAACAAATCTTGCACGAAGGACCCGTTTCCCTTGCCGCGTATTGCTCAGATTATGGATTCCACTTCAGGTTGTGATTTGCTCTCCTTTCTGGATGCATATTCTGGGTATCACCAACTCTTCATGTCCAAGGAAGATGAAGAGAAGATTTCGTTTGTTCCTCCATGTGGTACATACTGTTTTGTCCGCATGCCATTCGGATTAAAGAGCGCCGGGTCCACTTTTGCAAGGGCAGTCCAGATTGGTTTTGAGCCATAGTTGCACAAAAACATAGAGGCTTATATGGATTACATTGTGGTCAAGACCAAGGATAGAGCCACCCTTATTCAGGATTTGGAGGAGATGTTTGCTAATCTGCGCAAGATCAATTTGAAGCTCAACCCAGAAAAGTGTGTATTTGGTATTCCCTCCAGCAAGCTGCTTGGGCTCTTCATATCCCATCACGGGATCGAAGCCAACCCTGACAAGATCAAAGCTATCAAGTAGATCCAAGCACCAAGGACAGTGAAGGATGTGAGGTGTCTGACAGGATGCATTGCCACGCTAAGCAGATTCATCTCCAAGTCTGCCGAGCGCGCCCTGCCGTTCTTAAATTTTTTGAAGAAGGCAGGGCCTATGAAGTGGACCCTAGAAGCAGATGCATCATTGCAAGAGTTGAATGCCTACTTGTCCTCTGTGCCTACCTTGGTTGCTCCCAAACCCCAGGAGCCGTTGCGGCTGTACTTAGTGGCAACCAACCAGGTGGTCAGTGCAGCCTTGGTAGTGCAGCGAGAAGTGGATGAGGCAGAGAGTGAGCAGGGACCGGCAGAGTCAGAGAAGGATCAGGACAACAATGAGCACGATAGTGAGAGCAACCCCAAGCATGCGGCAAGGAAGAAAGTGGTGCAGCACCCAATATACTTCGTCAGTTCCCTGTTACAGGGGCTAGATCGAGGTACTCTAGTGTGAAAAAGTTGATCTTTGGTCTCATCATGGCCTCAAGAAAACTGCGCCACTACTTCCAAGCCCATGAGATCACAGTTGTCACTCGTTTCCTATTGCAGAGGATACTCCAAAACCCTGAGGCTACCGGCAGAATAGTGGAGTGGGCTTTGGAGTTATCCAGTTTTGGTTTAAAGTTTGAGAGCACATCAACTATTTAGAGCAGGGCATTGGCAGACTTTATTGCAGAATGGATGTCAACACCTGATGAGGAAGTGACAGACACAGTTATCCACAGCAAGGAATCGCCCCAAGAATGGATTATATATTTTGATGGTGCTTTTTCCCTACAAGGTGTAGGAGCTAGCGTGCTTCTTGTCGCCCCTTCCAGGGAGCACTTGAAGTACGTCGTCCAAATGCATTTTGCCCGGGAAGAAGCAACCAACAATACAGCTGAGTATGAAGGGCACCTTGCCGGGCTCAGGATTGCAGCTGAATTGGGAATTAAGAAGCTAATCATTCAAGGAGATTCACAGCTTATGGTGAGACAAGTCAACAAGGATTACCAAAGTCCACTAATGGAGGCATACGTCGATGAAGTGAGGAGATTGGAGGAACGCTTTGATGGATTGCAAACAGAGCACGTACCCCGTGCACAAAAGAAGCATAGATGATCATCTGTCAAAGTGTGCTGCGCAGAAGCTTCCTGTGGAACCAGGGACTTTTTTCTCCATCTCACTTAGCCCTCCGTATCCCCAGCGACAATGGCCCGGAAAAAGGAGAAAGCTGGACTCCGGAAAGCCTCTCTCGATAGAGCCGTCCGCTCCTGGTAGAGACCTGCCTGAAACAACTCCTCATAGCCTGCCAGACCACACTCTCCAGCCGGGCCCATGGACCCCGAGAACGAGGCATGTTCTCCCGCAGCAAAGGAGGTGCCGCTAGTCCTCGTTGCCGAGCCTCATGCTCCAACTTGGGCAAGGCACATTGTCCACTTCCTCCAGACTGGAGATCTTTCCAGCGACCAAGATGAAGCTGAAAAAGTATCCCGGAGGGCCAGTATGTATCAGTTTGTCGATGACACTCTGTACAGAAGGAGGCCCAACAGTGTGAAATTGAACTATGTCTACCGGGAAGAAGGAAAGGAACTGCTGGCTGAGATACGCAAAGGCATGTGTAGCTTCCACCTTAGATCAAGGGCATTAGTTGGGAAAGCATTCCGACAAGGATCCTATTGGCCCACAGCCCTTCAAGATGTAGTCGAGCTATTCACCAAGTATGAAGCCTACCAGTTTCATTCCAAGAAAACCCACCTGCCTGCCCAAGCTCTTCAAACAATACCTCTATCATGGCCATTTTCGGTCTGGGGGCTCGATATCCTCGGCCCCTTCCCCCGAGCAATCGGGGGATTTGAATTCTTGTTCGTTGCTATCGACAAGTTTACAAAGTGCCCGGAAGTGACTGACGTGAGAATGGTGACTGCTCACACAGCTATCAAATTCTTGAAAGAACTGGTGTGTCGTTTTGGAGTTCCGGCAAGGATCATTACCGACAACGGCACCCAGTTCACAAGCCGCGCCTTCATGCAATATGTTCATGCCCTCGGATGCAAGATCCCATTTGCCTCTGTGGCACACCCCCGGAGCAATGGACAAGTTGAGAGGGTGAACGTTGAAGTGCTGCGCGAACTCAAGACGAGAACCTTTGATACGCTGCTGAAGCACGGCAGGCAGTGGATCGAGGAGCTTCCGGTAGTTCTCTGGTCCCTTAGAATGAGACCAAACCGAGCTACCGGGCAGACTCCCTTCTCCCTGGTCTACGGGGAAGAAGCAGTTATCCCCATGGGACTCATTTACGGATCGCCTCGAGTGCTTGCCTATGATGAAGTAGCGCAAGGTCAGCACCGGCGTGATGACGCTGTGCTACTCCAGGAGAACCATCTCTGGGCTGCTACGCGTGCTACACGCTATCAGCAAGCCCTGCACCGCTATCATAGACGTAGGGTTCACGCCCGGTATTTTGAGGAAGGTGACCTTGTCCTTAGGCGTGTTTAGTCTGGCAAGGGTACAAACAAGTTGTCATCAAAGTGGGAAGGCCCTTACTGGGTAGTATGAGTGACCAGACCTGGCGTAGTCCGTCTGGGGACCGGAGATGGCACTCAGTTGTAAAACTCATGGAATATTGAGCATCTCCGCAAGTTCTACCCGTAAGGCGCGGCTGTCGGGCCCTACCCGAAAGCCACCCTTTTGTATAGGCCTTGCCTCAGCTGCATGTAACCCCTTATACAATGCCAGAGCGATGACCTTGTGCAAGAGAAAATAAAGAAGCATTGTGGGGGCCCCCGACCAAGACCGCATGCATGCATGCGCATTCCAGAGATCATTGCATAAGCATTTGCATATGCATATAGATAGGATCGCATCATGCATTCATTCTCATCTACATGAAGCTGCAGGTTCCTGCCGTGAACTTGGCTTCGACAAGGAGTTGAGAAGATTGCCCAGCGTTATGATCCCCGGCAAGCCAAACAGATAAGTTCTACCTCCTATCCGTTAGTGTTCTGTAAGCTATAACTTGTGCATAAGAAAACCTTGCCACTCTTTGAGACTTGGGTGCTCCCATCCCCGAATCGAACGTTGCTTCAGTCAGGATGGTCGCAGTGGACTTCGGTAAAGAGAAGTTGGCGGGGGGCTGGCCCCTTGTCTGTCACCCGGTAGACGTAGCTCTCTGGCAGATAAAAAGGGTGCCGGCAGGGTAGCCTGCCAGGGAAAACTTGTTTATTTACATTAAAGAGGCATGTCACCTCTGCATGGACATACACATGCATGGGTTCCCGGCAAGGTTCATCTTTTTCATTAATATGCAGATATGAGTACAAGCGTTACAGAACACGATCAGGGACTCGAGAGATTACATTATTTGAATTATAATTTGGCTAGTGCATATAGATTTAAGATTGAAAAAATATAAGTGCCCCGTAATGCCCTTTATTGTCCCTCTCCTCCTAGGCACAGTCGTCGAAGGCAAGGAGGGCAAAAGGAGTGCCTGGGCAGGAGCCCAGCCCGCTCCCCTCGGGCTCCAGGAGAGGTAGCCCGGCGGGAGCGGAAGCACCGGGGAACGCCTCGATGGAGAGCATGGCGGAAGGCGACCCCGTTGACCATCGTCACCAGAGCCAGCAGGGCTCGGCAGGGCTAACGGAGCTGCAGCCCAAGAGGAAGCCTACCGGGGCCCAGCTGGAGGACTGCTGGAGGAGCCCGGGAGCACCATCCCCACCTCTATATCCAACTCCCCGGCAAATGCATTCCGGAGAAGGAGATGCGGATGCAAATGGTGGTGCTGCCGCCTGATGAAGATGGTGCGGGCGGCGGTCAGCCGGAGCCATAGTCGTCGCTACCCCGCCCGCTACCGTAGTCATCACCGTCACTGTCCTCCTTGTTGCTTTCGCTCAAGGAGGAGCTTTTGTCATCGGTCGAGTGTCGGTGTCAAAACCGGCGGATCTCGGGTAGGGGGTCCTGAACTGTGCGTCTAGGTTCGATGGTAACAGGAGACGGGGGACACGATGTTTACCCAGGTTCGGGCCCTCTCTATGGAGGTAATACCCTCACTACAAAAAATACACTTTCGTGATGATACGCGTTTGTCCCAGTAGGTCACGTTTTTTGTCATGCATGTACATCCATGACAAATTTATGACAGAATCAAGATAGTCATACCTGTGCTGTCGTAGAAGTGTTCCATGACATTGCCAAAATTATCATCACGGAAGTGTCCACTTCCATGACGATAAATCGCGCGTCACAGAAGTGCTTTCGTCAAGGGTGACCGACACGTGGCATCCACCGTAACGGAACGCCGTTAAGCTACCAGGTCGGATTTTGCATCCGATAACCCGTTAACAGCCACGACAAATGCCGATTTTCCACGTGTAAAACTCTCATTGGCTGACGGATCCACGCGTCAGCTCCGCGTTGGCACAGGTGTCACTCATCCAACGGTCGAGATGGGCCTATGATATGTTGACACGTGGACCGGCCCAAAAGTGGCCCACAAAGAGTAAATGGGCCAGCCCAACCGAAGGCCCATAAGATTTAGCAGACCATAATGGGCCGGCCCAGCTAAAGGCCCACAAAATTTAGCGGACCATAATGGGCCGGCCCAGCTAAAGGCCCACACGATTTTGCAGACCATAATGGGTCGGCCCAGCTAAAGGCCCACAAGATTTTGCGGACCACAATGGGCCGGCCCAGCTAAAGGCCCACTAGATTCTGCCGACCATAATGGGCCGGCCCAGCTAAAGGCCCAACATTCTCTGTCAAATTGACCCATCAACTGCCTGTCCTAAACTTGTCATCAACGCGGCCCATGGTCACTTCTGGCCCGTTAACAGTACGCTAAGTAATTGGGCCGAATTACGGCCCGGTGTATTTCTGGCCTGTTAATGGTCCGACTTCATTTGGGCACATTTACAGGCCATCAAAACTTCCGGCCCATAAACGACCATGAAGGATTTGGGTCATATTCGGCCATGTCTGACATTCGGCCTGTTAGAGGCCCACTATAGCTTTGGGCCACTTTCGGCCTGTTGTCATTTTCGGCCTGTTAACGCCGGACGTAAACCATGGGCCATATGTGGCCCAACGTCATATCGGGCCCATTAACGGCCCATATAAAAATGACGATAATCTAGCCCGACCGAAGTTCCGGCCTGTTAAAGGCCTGTGTATTAGGTCGGCGCATTTACGGCCCGTCCGAATTTCGACCTGTTAAAGTCCAGTGGTTTATTTGGCACAATCAGGGCCCAATCTCACTTTCGGTCTATTAAAGGCCCATGTATTTTATGGGCTCGAGATATTTACACCTGTAAACGGCCTATTTTTACTGAGGGCCCAAATTATGTTTAGGCCTGTTAAAGGCCCACTATGGGCACATGCCTACCAGAAAAATATGAAAGCTTATGCTGATTTAGGCCCAGATATTTTTAGTGGGCTACATGCCAATTTCGGCCCATAATCGTTTTTAGCTCAATTGGAATGGGCCCGACGAATGTTGGCATGTTGGGCTCCTACAAAGCTTTAGGCCGAATACATTGCTAAGATAAACCTACACTATACAAAAATAGCGTCGTAATTACTGCAGCCTGAGGCATCATCATAAATGTTGTATCACAACAAAATAAATTCCAACCATACAACAAAAGGCTTGTTGGCATAAAGTTTACAGTCCTTCCAGATAAAAGCACCATCAGATGTATAGAAGCACAGATCATTTGACCTGAGTGCTAATGTTTCAGGCTGTAGAATCTGATGGAGCAGCACGATCTCCACCTTTTTTCCACCATTGCTCTTGAACAACGAAGCAAATGTCTGATAGTCTGGTTTCAAAACCATTCATATCTTGAAGACATTTCTCAACCACTATTCTTATTTCCGAAATAACGTCCACTAGGGATTGGACTTGTGTCTGGAGCACAGATATATCACTCTGTCTAGCAGGAAGATTTTGTTCACTAGGCGATTTGGACGAGGTTACCTTGACAACCAACCCAGAATTACGCAGGAAGGTGCTTTTTGCACTGTTAGTGGAGAGATACTGACGCACTGCAGCAAGAGGTGACATTGTGCCTGTAGTAGCCTCGTCACCTTCAGGTAGTTGTGGCTATTCAATCATTTGTTCCATAGCTTCCTGAAAGTTTGAACTTGTAGATTAGTGTACCGGATAAGTTACTAATGAGACAAAAACAAACAAAGTAGGTTAAACATTTATACATAACTTATTTTGGTGAACTACTGTAATACATTAGCATGTATTGTAGTGCCAACTACATAATAAAATCACTTTCGGAACATATGTCCATGTAGCATGCCTACTGTATTGTCTATTTCCTCACATTCATTGACATCTAAGGATAAAGAGACATGGTTTAAAGTAGGATGAACATAGTATGACATCATTCATATCATGGGCAAACAGATATAAAACAAACAGGCTATTTTATCATTGTGTGCGCACGTGAACATAACAACTAGATTACAGATCAAGACCAAAAGAATATCCTTCATCTCTTTTAAACCATGTAAGGTGAAATGATACGTTAAGACAACTGTGAATAAAAGTGAACAGAGTAACTGACATTGGCTGCAAACCAAGTAGTTAAATGAACACATCACATTACCAATCAGTTCAAGGCAGGAGGAGTAAGGACTTACAACAGCGGCTTGAACTGGTGTGCTCATGCCCTTCATCTTGCTGGTGTGGCAATCCTTGAAGATTTGCACTGCATTCGGTTCAGGTTCTTTTTGGTCCGCACAGGATTTCCTCTGTATTTGGAACAAGTCAATATAGATACGATAATATGGCACAAAAAAAGAAGGAAGTAGCAGCTATTTACAAGAGCCTCGCAGTGTGCAATATAGCTACGAGATCATGTGGTCTGTTGGAATTTCACTTTAGAACGGTTGGTTTTGTTCTTCAAACAGTTAGCCTAGAAGAAGATACACTTGTAAGGCACATACATAAATACAAGTTCAATATGTGGTCTGATCAAATACATATAGCCTACCTGATACTTTGGATCAGACCAGTGTTTAACGAGGGCTGTCCAGTCTTCATCTGTAATATATTCCACTGGAGATGTTTGGGCGATTTCATTATTAGCCTTGCCTCAAAGTGAGATTTTCTAAGGTGGTACCGATACTGTCACAGAGCAGACTGAAAAACATGAGTGCATGCTTGTCTAGTTGCATCATCTTTCGGATCCAACTTGAACCTCATCTGTTGAAAAAAGAATGTAAGTCTTATTAGGAGGAAGCTAGAAAGTATGGGACAGAGCAAGACAATATTACTAATTGCGATGAATAACATTACTTACGGATAAATGGTCAAGGAAGGTGTTAAACTAGGTATTGTCTTTCTCATTCCTATACTGGATCCACGTTGGGAGGATACGTGCATGACACCTAACAGCAACGCCTGCCTCTGATACTAACTTGGCTGACTCTGTAGCATCACGTGGCCTTTTTAAACCTGTCTTAAAATGGATCTCCATT
The DNA here is from genome assembly GCF_003073215.2 of Triticum urartu. Taxonomy (NCBI): domain Eukaryota; kingdom Viridiplantae; phylum Streptophyta; class Magnoliopsida; order Poales; family Poaceae; genus Triticum; species Triticum urartu. The sequence goes on from NC_053022.1 coordinate 259,583,689, forward strand.
CTTCCTCCTTTAGATTTTGTTAATCTGTCAAGCATTATCCCTGATGTCTGTTTCCGCTTGCGCCGTGGTGCTAGTTCAACAACGAATATGGAAAGTGTTAGTGTACATCAAACTGTGAGAGTACATATAAAGGAGCATGCAACTACAACTTGACTCGGTCAGGTACCATCTTGGTGTTGATGCTCATGAGGTTCATCTGATCTTGCCAAGTCCTGTTGTGTCAGCAGTGCTTCGGAACTAGTGTTAGGTGTGAAGGCAGCTTGGGAACTGGCCAGTTCCGGAGCAAACGAACGAGTAACTGGTTGAGATGCTGGTACAGTTGAAGTGGATGCTGCAGCTGGTGGAGCAGGTGATACTGTGTTTGTAGATTTAGCCGATGGACTTGGACCTTCTACTGCACTATAAGTACCAGCAGAATCTCGACGGCAGAACCTTTTCCGTTTCACCCGACGAGTAAAAACACTCCCTACTATATTATTTTCCTTGCTCTTTTTTGACTTTGCCATGTCAAGCTGTACCCACAACACAAAAGAATAAAATCACTCTTCAGAACTCATTGATGCATGATACAGACAAGCAATACTTTGATGTAAGACAACCGTATGAGGATGGAATATGTAAGAAAAACAGGACGGCATGACATATTCATAGCTACGATGTGCAAACTAAGCAGAAGGATTTTCAAGAAAATAGAAGTAATGAAAGCTAGACACCATATGAATGATGCAACCAATATTACTCTCCGAAGTTAAAAGTGTCTTGTCATAAGTGGCAATTCGAAAAATTAGAAGCAACACAACGTAGAAATCAATGCAAGATGCAACCACTATCAAACTGCCATGTTAGAAGCGTCCAATCATGAGTAACTGATGCAGGATACACAACAACAGTACTTTGATGTAAGAACATGGTATGATAGATAGATGCAGTGTATTCTAGACACAAAAAGCCATGTCATATGCACATGTATAACGTATAAACTCAGCAGGTGCAATTTAATCAAAATAGAAGAAATACAGGCTAGACAACATATGCAACATGAAACCAATTATCACACTGTCAACTTAGAGCAAGCACCTGCGATAGTGGAGTACGGGAGATGAACTCATCATGTAGACTTGGGACTTCAACTTCATTAGCAGTAGCAGTGGAAAATCTAGAGAGTCTCTGTTTGCGTCGGTGGGGAGGACCACCAACATCTCCTAACTTACTCTTTTCCTTCCTATTTTCTGATATTGCCTTATGAAGTCAAAACCACAAGAAGATGAATAAAATTAGCTCTGCATAACTGGTTGATGCATGATACAGACGAACACTACTTTGATGTAAGGTAAGCGCAGGATAGGAGGATGGAATATATACAAAAAAAGACAGCGTTTCATATTCACACGTACGATAGAAGGATCGAATATGTATGAAAAAACAGTAAGCGGAAGGCATTTCAACAAAACTAGAAGAAATGAAAGCTAGGCACCATATGAACATGCAACCAATATCACTCTATCAGGTAAAAAGTGTCTCGTCGTAAGAGCCATTTCAAGAAATTAGAAGCAGTACAAGCTAGAAGACAATGCAAGATGCAACCTACATCACAGTTCCAAGTTAAATGTGTCTTATGGGTAACTGATCGTTGCAGGTATAAGTTGCAAGCTACGCAGATGCAATTCAACATAATCAGAAGCAATACAAACTAGACATCATACGGAAAACGCAACCATGTATAATAGTTCCAAGTAAGAGCAAGCACCTATGATGGTGGAGTAGGGGAGATGTGCTCATCATGTACACGTATGTTCTAGAAACAGGAACACGTGTCATATTCACAGGCATTATGTGTAAAGTAAGAAGATGCAATTCAAGTTAGAAGCAATACAAGCTAGACATCATACGCAACATGCAACCACATATAATAGTGTCAAGTTAGAGCAAGCACCTGTGATGGTGGAGTAGGGGAGATGTGCTCATCATCTACACAGCTACGTTGACTGTCCAGCCTTGTGTTGTCTTGCGAATCTTGTTGGGAGGATGGAGGAGTAGAATCTGTAGAGACCCCCTGTTTGAGTTGCTCCGAAGGACCACCATCATCCACTGCCGGACTAATTTCCTTCAGCTGTAATGATTTTGCATTGTGAAGTCAAACGATAAGAAAAAGGAATAAAATTTGCTCTTCAAAACTCATTCATGCATGATACTGACGAACACTACTCGGATGAAAGGCAAACACATGATGCGAGGATGGAATATGTATGAAAAACATGATGGTGTGACATATTCACACCTATGATGTGGTAACTAAGCAGAATGCATTTCAACAAATTAGAAGCACTGCAAGCTAGACACCATATGAAAGATGCAACCAATATCACTCTGCCAAGTTCAAACTGTATGGCGTTTCAACAAATTAGAAGTAGTACATGCTAGAAATCATATGCAAGACACAACCAATATCACAGTGGCGACTTAAAGGTGCCTTATCATAAGTGACTGATGCGGGATATGCAAGAATAGTAGTCTGATGTAGAAACATGAACACATGTCATATTCACAGGCATTATGTGTAAAGTAAGCAGATGCAATTCAACAAAGTTAGAAGCAATACAAGCTAGACATCATACGCAACATGCAACCACATATAATAGTGCCAAGTTAGAGCAAGCACCTGTAATGGTGGAGTAGGGGAGATGTGCTCATCATTTACACAGCTACGTTGACTGTCTAGCCTTGGTTGTCTTGCGAATCTTGTTGGGAGGATGGCGGAGTAGAATCTGTAGAGAACCTCCGTTTCAGTTGCTCGGAAGGACCACCATCATCCAATGCCTTGCCAATTTCCTTCAACTTTATTGATTTTGCATTGTGAGGTCATACCGACAAGAAAAAGGAATATCATTCGCTCTTCAGAACTCATTCATGCATGATACTGACGAATACTACTCTAATGAAAGGCAAAGTCATGATACGAGGATGGAATATGTACGAAAAAATGGACGGCTTGACATATTCACACCTATAATGTGGTAACTAAGCAGAAGACACTTCAACAAATTAGAAACACTGCAAGACACCATATGGAAGGTGCAATCAATATCACTCTGCCAAGTTAAAACTGTCTCGTCATAGGTGGCGTTCATCAAACTAGAAGGAATACATGCTAGAAATCATATTCAAGACGCAAACCAATATCACACTTGTAACGCCTGTTGACACACGAACACATCACGTGTACCCTCGACGCCGGGGGTGATGCACCGCAGCTCACGTCGAAGGAGACCCGACCGACAGCGCGATACGCAAGACAGTCGACGGGCGCTTTTGCAGACCCGAAAACCCCACACCCTCGGGTGGGACCCCCTCAGGGAGTGCGGTGGCTATGGGCTGCCCTAGGTCGATTCGCTCGCCCCTAGAGCCTCGGAATTCGCAGCTCTCAAACACGAAGAACAGCGAAGAACGAGAGAGAAAAACGGTGGAGAGATAAAACGTAGATGAAAAAGTAGTATATTGATTTGTTCGATTGTTCAATCGGCCGTCACCCTCAACATATATAAGAGGCGGCTGGACTTCCCGTACAAGCAAAGAAATTATCTAGGCTTTCCTTACAAGAAAATTACATCAATTCACGTCCAAAACCCTAGTCAAATTCAGACTGGTTTATCCGAACTTTCCAAAACTGTTCGGTTTAAACTGGCTGCACCTTGCGGGTCTTTTTTGTGGTGGTAAACGATCTCGGATGAAAACAAGCCCAAAAGCAATCTTAACCGTTTCGACGAGACGAACAACTTTCATGTTGAAGGTTTTTTGATCAGAGATCATCTTGAGGGTCAGATCGGTCTCGCAACACAGGCTATTTCCTCGCGCTACCCATCAGACATGTGTCTGGTGGGGAGCGCCACATCTCGCCTCGTGACAGGGCTGCACTCCGATTGCTCTAACTTTTGCATAAGAACTCGGATTTGAACGATTTTTATATCAAAATCAATCGTTTCGACGAGACGAAGACAACTCGTGTAGACCATTTTTTCATTTGAGGTTGTCTTGGGGGCTTAATAGGCTAAACTGTACTTTGAATATAAGATCTTGGTACTTTGAGCATAGTTTCGGCCTTCGAGATGAAACCGAACGGCGATGACCCAAATTTCAAAGATGTTCATATCAATAATACGGAACTCTTTCATGTAGATCACTTCTCCATTTGAGTCCATCTAGATAATCATTTGAGCCCATCTTCAGCTTCTGGTTGGATTGGTCTTGACAGTTTCCACCCCAGCAAGCTTTTTCCCGGCAAGTTTTTCAGCCCCGGCAAGATCTTTGCCCGGCAAGATTTTCCCCCGGCAAGGTCTTCGCCCGGCAAGCTTTTCCTCCGGCAATCTTTCCTCCTCGGCAAGGTCTTTCTCGGCAAGATTTCACACCGGCAAGCTTCTCCGCCGGCAAGCTTTCCACGCTGGCAAGCTTCTCTGCCGGCAAGGTTTTACCCCGGCAAGGTTTCATTCAGCCGGCAAAGGATGAATACTTTCTCACTCAGGGCCAGCCCACGAAGTGTTGCCTCTAACTTTTACATATGAATCCGGATTCGTGACCATGCCAAAATCTGGTGTCAACACATGCCCCCCTGTTTTTCGGCAAAGCTTGTGTGCCGAAAAATAACTTGTATTGTGTTTGTTCTAAGGACGATGTCAACACTCCATCGGCCATTTTCCTCAGGACGATAATCAGGTATCGGCCATGTTTGTGCTAAGGGTGATAGTCATATATCGGCCACTGCCCACTTAGGCTTCTTGCCACACACTTGGGTGGTATTTCTTCAAGTACTTGCCATTGAGAGCTCGAGGTAACAGTGCCCCTTGTACGGATTCCACCAAATAAGAGTTTCCGGGAACTATTCTTGCAATTCTAAAAGTACCTTCCCAACTTGGAGACCATTTCCCGAATTTTCTGTCTCTTGAACCAATCGGGAGAATTACTTCCCAGATGAGATCGCCAACTTGAAAATTCTTCAACTTAACCTTCTTATTGTAAGCCCTTGCTACCCTCAATTTGTTCCTCTCTATGGCCTTCAAAACAGCCAAACGTTTATCGGCAATCTCATCAATATTGTCCATCATCAAGTTATAAAAGTCTACTGCCGATAAATCATTTTGTTTAGCTATTCTCAAAGTATTCAAATTCACTTCCACCGGTAAAACAACCTCTTGACCATATACTAGCTCATATGGAGTCACCTTCGTAGCACCATGCCTTGAGATCCTATGTGCCCACAAAGCTTCAGACAACAACTCATGCCATCTCCTTGGATTGTCCTCAATCTTCTTCTTGATGAGCTTGATTAAAATTTTATTGCTAGACTTAGCTTGTCCATTGGCTTGGGCATAATATGGAGAGGAATTGAGCAATTTTATGTTATAAGATTCGGCAAATTCTCTAACTTGGTGTGACATGAAAGAGGAGCCTTGATCTGTAGTCAATGTTTGAGGAATGCCGAATCTATGAATAATGTGCTCGGTTATGAATTTAATCACCTCAGTATGTGTCATGTTCTTGAGAGGTACTGCTTCAGACCATTTAGTGAAATAATCGGTTGCCACCAATACGAACCGATGCCCCTTTGAGGAAGACGGATGAATTTGTCCAATAAAGTCTAAACCGCATCCTCTTAAAGGCCACAGTTTGATAATGGGATGTAACATAGCAGCAGGAGCCAACTGAATATCACCAAATTTTTGACAAGCTTCACACCCTTTGTAATATTTGAAGTAATCATTAATCATAGTTGGCCAATAAAATCCAGCACGTCGTAGCAACCATTTCATCTTGGGAGTCGATTGATGAGTGCCACAAATACCTTCATGGACCTCCCCCATAGCAACTCTCGCTTGGTCCTCGTCCAAGCACTTTAGAAGAACATCATCAACCATTCGGCGATAGAGATCATCATCTCTCATTGTATACTTGAAAGCCATCCGCCGAACAGCCCTGTCCACCCTTCTACTAGGATCACACAAATAATCAGAAATGGGTTTCCTCCAGTCTTGACTTTCTCCTGCATTGAATATTTCATTAGTGGATGAAACGGTGGGCTCCGGTTCGGCCTCCTCTACGTCGGCAAGACTAGACATCGGCTTTTCAGAAATATGAAACATGCCATGATCAACATGGTAGCCGGATGCCTGTTGTGCCAACTCATTTGCTTTCCAATTGTCATGTCTAGATATATGAGCAATGCTAAAACAATCCAAAGTAGAAATTATATCTAGACATTTATTAAGATAAACATTAAGTGATTCGTCCAAACATTGAAAGACTTTGGATATCTGCTGCACCACTAGTAACGAATCACCATAAGCCTCAATATGTGTAATACCTATAGCAAGCAACATCTCTAAACCAAATAACAATGCTTCATATTCGGCTTGATTATTTGTGCAAAAATATTCTAGGCGGCACGAGGCTTCAAAAACAGCACCATGAGGAGATATATAAACAATACCAACACCTTGGCCATTGCTACAAACTGAACCATGAAAGTATAATCTCCATGGTACTACTGAAACAAGGTTCATATCAATATCATGCTTATCATTAATCCGATGTTCAACAATGAAATTAGCAACATTTTGGCCTTTCATGGATTTTAGAGATTCATACGCCAAATCATATTCAATCAAAGCATAAGCCCACTTGCCAATTCTACCACTAAGAATTGGCCTATGCAACATGTATTTAATGACATCGGTCTGACAAGCTACTACGCAAGCACTCGGCACTAAATAATGTCTCAATTTTGTGCAAGCATAATATAAGCATAGACATAATTTTTCAATAAATGTATACCTTGTCTCGGCGTCCAATAAGCACCTGCTCAAATATGTAATAGCATGCTCTTTTCTTTCGGTTTCTTGAGTTAAAATAGCACCAATAACTCCTTCCTCTGCTGCAATGTAAAGCCTGAAGGGTTCCCTATGCTTGGGTTCTTTCATCACCGGAAGAGTGCACAAATAATTCTTGATCATATCAAATTCTTCTTGCTGTTTTGCCCCCCAAGTGAAATCAACATCACTCTTTAACCGAAGGATAGGAGTAAACGCATCAGCCTTCCCTGACAGATTAGCTATGAACCTCCTCAAGTAATTGACCTTGCCAAGGAACTTTTGCATATTCTCTTGCATGTTGGAGCTTCCACTTTCTGTATGACCTCTATCTTTTTGGGATCAATCTCTATGCCATCTTCATGGATAATGAAGCCCAAAACTTACCAGCTGACACACCGAATGCACACTTCAAAGGATTCATCTTTAGTCCATAGTTTTTCATTCTTTCAAAAGCTAAACGCAAATCGGCCAAGTGGGATTCAAAAGCGTCCGATTTGACAACAATATCATCAATATAGACTTCAAGTATGACACCGAGTAAATCATGAAAAATCAAATTCATAGCCCTTTGATATGTAATCCGAATGTCATCACTGTCCACTTGAATAAACCAAGAAAACCAGGGCAACGAAAAGCTGTCTTGGACATGTCCTCTTCGGCCATAAAAATTTGATTGTATCCGGCATTACCATCTAGAAAACTAATAACTTTATGTCCAGAAGCATCATTAATAAGCATATCGGCTATTGGCATGGGATACTCATCTTTGGGTGTAGCCCTATTCAGATTTCTGAAGTCAATGCACACCCTCAATTTGCCGGATCCTTTCTTTTCCACTGGGACAATGTTAGAAATCCACTCGGCATACCTGCAAGGTCTAATAAAATTAGCTTTAAGCAAATGACTGATCTCTTCCTTGATCCGGTCATATGTTTTTGTATTAAACTTTCTGGCCGATTGTTTATATGGTCTAAAACTAGCCTTTATAGGTAACCGATGCTCCACTAGCTCTCGGCTTAAACCTGGCATCTCATGATATTCCCATGCAAAGCAACAGACATATTCTTTCAATAGCTCGATCAACTTAGCTTTATGATCGGCTTTTAAATTTGCATTTACAAATGTCGGCCTAGGAGTTGAACCATCTCCTATATCTATCTCTTCTAATGGATCGGCCGACGTAAAACCTTGTCCTAATTTATCCATATCATCTAACTCTTCTATGGACTCATACATATCGTTCTCATTGGACCGATATTCTACAAGTCACTTTTGTAACCACTCTGAGTTAGGATCCATTTAAACATATCATACCTTGGAGCCGATTGCATTTAATCGGCTTTAAAGAGACGGGCACGAAACCATTCTTGGTTGCGCTGAGAAAATCAAACTCTGACAAGTCACGTCCCGTCAAGCAAGTAGCATTTGGGTGTTGCCAATCCACTGATGCCTCGGCCAAAACAACACAGGCCGAGTTATCCGCATGAACGACTTCCACTTCATCATCAACCCACTGGATCAAAAACTGGTGCATAGTGGACGGCACGCACTGGTTTGCATGAACCCAATCACGGCCTAGTATGACATTGTAGTTACCTTGCACCTCAGCGACAAAGAATGTGGTAGCCAAAGTTTTACTTCCCACCGTGAGCTCCACATACATCACACCTTTGGCTTCAGTTTTCTCTTTGCCTTCAAATCCATTGAGCACCATGTTGGTCTTTATCAACTCTTCATCATGCAGCCCCAATTTTTTGAAGACCGAATATGGCATAAGATTCACCACAGCACCACCATCAAGAAGCATCCGAGTGAGCGGTGATCCATTGATATGACCTCTGAGATACAACGGTTTCAGATGCGTTACTGGGTCTTTTGGCTTCTCGAATATTGCATTTTTAGGGCCAAAATCCAGCTGGGCCACCTCCCCTTCCTCATCTACAGCTCGAAACTCTGCAGGTAAGTAATACACCATATTGATATCCATACCTTCATGAACCGGTGTAGACTCATAGTCCAACATATCATCCTCTTCTTCAAGTGCATCCACCGATTCTGAAGTTTGTCCAAGTGAAGGAGAAGTAAGAAGTGTCGCAGACGATGTAATAGATGTTGCATCGTCCTCCTTTGGTGGCGCAGGTGCTGCTGTGGTAGGTGTAGAAGCGACTGCATCTTGTATTTGTTTAGGCCTCCACACTTGTTTTGTAGGCACCACGGGCCGAGTATCATTGAACAACTTATCCCTTTGCTTCTCGGCTTCTTGTTTTGTCATCTCTTGACTCCTTAACCTCTGTAGTTTCCTCTTTTGTGTTTTTGTCAGCCCTGGAGGACACCACTTTGGCTGAGTGTATTTAGGATCTCTCATCTTTACTTGGCTGGTGTTTCCTTCAAGGTCATTAGCCGAGTGTTTTGGTGCGATAGCAAGTATCAGCTCAGTCGGATTGCTATGCATAATCGGCTGTTGTATGGTGAATGTTTCGGTGCCCAAGATGAGTGAGTCGGCATCGTTTTTTCCTTGCCTTTGCTTGACTCGACCGTTACAGCACTTGGCGACTTAACACGCCATTCTTGCTTGCCGACCCTTTTTTGATTATCTTGCACTGGCCGATTGACACTATTGTTCAAACGGCCTCGTGTGGGATAAGAAAGTCTCTCATGAACGGCCTCCTTTGTTCTGCCCAACCCAGATGAAAAGCATAAGGGGCCATTGGGGGCTGCCTCCATCCTCCATTGAAGTCCCCCATGTAGTATGGCACATAGGGGGGTGGCGGCATCCATGGTCCTGGCGCCCACGACCCATATGGCCTTGCATGATGCTGAAATTCTTCCCGAGGAGGTGACCTTGAGCGCTTCAAATTTGGTGACCGGTTAGAGCTAGAACCGGCTGCATGATTGGCATACTTGGACAACAACATATCAAAAGTTGGCTTGATTTTCTTGCGCTGCACTTTAGCTTTATTCGTCTTCCACTTGCCAACTTCTGGACTTTTGGGCTTGACAAATTTAACACGAATATTTTCTTGCGCTTGCGGTTTCCCCCCGAGTGTAGGATTCTTGATGGTGATTTTGATTGTCTCCTTGCCACAGGGTTGCTTGTCAAGCACAACCTGTCTCCCCAAGACCTTGTCGCCCTCCTTGTCTTTCCTGGGCTCACCAACAATGACATTAGCTTTATTAGCAGATTCGGCAACCTCCGGCCGAATGAGTAGCTTCTTTCCCTCCAAATCCATGGTATTCATTGGAAAAGGCTGTTTATCAACTCGCATCTTAGAAAAGTTCAATCGTCCGTCATTAATGGCCGATTGTATCTGCCGTCGAAAAACATTGCAATCATTAGTAGCATGAGAAAAAGAATTATGATATTTGCAATAAGCACGCCGTTTCAGCTCTTCAAACGGCAGTAAAGTATGAGATATTCTAATAATCTTAGCCTGTAGCAAAGCATCAAATATTTTATCACACTTAGCAATGTTAAAAGTAAACTTCATCTCTTCATCACGATTCTTATGAATCGGTTTCAGATCATTGCAAGTAAAGGGTTTGGCCTTAGATGGCCAAACAAATTCAGTAGAAAAAACACCACCCTCATCGTCCGAGTGATCACTATCATATTCCACCATATTCATCTTTGGACGATCGGCTTTGTATCTATGCACTTCTCTGAGGTCTTTGCTTTGACTTTCCTGAGCCAAAGCCCTTTGTAAGACTTGGTTGATATTTAAGAACTCTTAGCCTTCTAGCTTTTCTCTAATGGGAGTTCTCAAACCACTCAGCACTAGGTCTGCCAAGTCCCTCTCGGTTATCACCAAACTAAAACACCGGTTTTTTGTTTCTCTGAATCTCTTGATGTAATCGGAGACCGATTCATCATGCTTCTGTTTAACCGATGTTAGATGTGACAACTTGAGTTCATTGTCGCCGCTATAAAAGTGATCATGAAACTTCTGCTCTAGCTGCGACCAAACCCGAATGGAACCATGGGGTAAAGAAGAAAACCATGAAAATGCGGTACCAGTTATGATAAAGGAAATAAACGCACTTTCAATTCATTCAATGAGTCGGCCTCACCCAATTGTGCTAAATATTGACTAACATGCTCCCATGTGGTTTTTGTGCCTTCTCCATTAAACTTAACAAAATCTGGAATTTTATATCCTGGAGGGCACTGGATGGCATCAAAGTACTCGGGGTACGACTTTTGGTAAATCCGATTCCGAGGTAACTCAACTCCAAAATTCTCTCGAAGCATCTTAGCCATCTCCTCTCTAAGATTAGCTAGACCATCATCCATAGTGGACGATGAAGCTTGTGGCAGTGGCATAGGAGAAGTAGGGTTACTAGCTGTAGGTAAGAATTGTGGCATGTATGTCGACCCATAATTTGGTAGTGGTCGAGTGGTTGTAGCTGTAGGTAGGGTTTGGTTCGGCGTTGCCACCAAACCTGGCATGCTCATAATAGGGTTGATGGGTGCAGTCACAATCTGATTTGTTTGGGTAGGATAATAAGCCATCGGCACGGGAGGCGCCGATGCAATAGGTAAAGCCAGATTAGGGTTTTGCACACTAGTAGCTACACCATCATTACCACTAGACGATTGAGATGTATTCTTCTAAGCATTAGTATTTTCTATGAAAGTTTGGTAGACTAGATTGTTACCACCAGCAATACGACTTTCCATCTCAGCCCACTGCTCAGGAGAAAAGGCAGTACTTATAGAGGGTTTAACCTGCTCGGCTTGAAGAGGAGGGAACTTGATTTCTTCAATCGGAGTGATGTTGCCTTGGCGATCCTTCTTGAACTTTGCAAGGAACTCCTGCAAGTCCTTCTCCTCACGCGCCTTCTTGTACTCCTCATAAACTTGGCGATGATCGGCCGATATCTCATCAAGACTGGGCTTAATGATGTTATCGGCGTCTACCTCAGATGGCTTGGGAATATCAGACATGGTGGATGATGACGATTGATCTTCGATCCCCAGCGGAGTCGCCAAAAAGTGTGTTGACACACGAACACGTCAAGTGTACCCTCGACGCCGGGGGTGATGCACCGCAGCTCACGTCCAAGGAGACCCGACTGACAGCGCGATACACAAGACAGTCGACGGGCGCTTTTGCAGACCCGAAAACCCCACACCCCCGGGAGGGACCCCGTCAGGGAGTGCGGCGGCTGTGGGCTGCCCTAGGTCAATTCGCTCGACCCTAGAGCCTCGGAATTTGCAGCTCTCAAACACGAAGAACAGCGAAGAACGAGAGAGAAAAACGGTGGAGAGATAAAACGTAGATGAAAAAGTAGTATATTAATTTGTTCGATTGTGTGTTGTTCAATCGGCCGTCACCCCCAACATATATAAGAGGTGGCTGGACTTCCCGTACAAGCAAAGAAATTATCTAGGCTTTCCTTACAAGAAAATTACATCAATTCACGTCCAAAACCCTAGTCAAATTCGGACTGGTTTATCCGAACTTTCCAAAACTGTTCGGTTTAAACTGGCTGCACCTTGCGGGTATTTTTTCCGGTGGTAAACGATCTCGGATGAAAACAAGCCCAAAAGCAATCTTGACCGTTTCGACGAGACGAACAACTTTCATGTTGAAGGTTTTTTGATCAGATATCATCTTGAGGGTCAGATCGGTCTCGCAACACAGGCTATTTCCTCGCGCTACCCATCAGACATGTGTCTGGTGGGGCGTGCCATATCTCGCGTCGTGATAGGGCTGCACTCCGGTTGCTCTAACCTTTGCATATGAACTCGAATTTGAACGATTTTTATATCAAAATCGATTGTTTCGACGAGATGAAGACAACCCGTGTAGACCATTTTTTCATTTGAGGTTGTCTTGGGGGCTTAATAGGCTAAACTGTACTTTGAATATAAGATCTTGGTACTTTGAGCATAGTTTCGGCCTTCGAGATGAAATCGGACGGCGATGACCCAAATTTCAAAGATGTTCATATAAATAATACGGAACTCTTTCATGTAGATCACTTCTCCATTTGAGTCCATCTAGATAATCATTTGAGCCCATCTTCAGCTTCTGGTTGAATTGGTCTTGACAGTTTCCACCCCAGCAAGCTTTTTCCCCGCAAGCTTTTCAGCCCCGGCAAGATCTTTGCCCGGCAAGCTTTTCCCCCGGCAAGGTCTTCGCCCGGCAAGCTTTTCCTCCGGCAATCTTTCCTCCCCGGCAAGGTCTTTCTCGGCAAGATTTCACACCGGCAAGCTTCTCCGCCGGCAAGCTTTCCACGCCGGCAAGCTTCTCCGCCGGCAAGGTTTTACCTCGGCAAGGTTTCATTCAGCCGACAAAGGATGAATACTTTCTCACTCAGGGCCGACCCGTGAAGTGTTGCCTCTAACTTTTGCATATGAATCCGGATTCGTGACCATGCCAAAATCTGGTGTCAACAACGCCCTCGATGCGACTATATCTCCTACGTGTCGAAGCACGACTTAGAGGCCTAACTGCATTGAAAGCAATGTCACAAGTGAGGTAATCTTCACAACAACCCATGTAAATAAATAAAGGGGAAAAGTACATAGTTGGCTTACACTCGCCACGTCACACAAATACATAAATAACATTACATGCATCCAAATACACTCAAGGTCCGACTACGGAACCAAAATGAAGATAAACCCCAAATGCAACATAGTCCCCGATCGCCCCAACTGGGCACCACTACTGATCATCTGGGAAAGACACATAGTAACGACGAGAGTCTTCATCGAACTCCCACTTGAGCTCGGTCATATCATCTGGAACGGTATCATCGGTCCCTGCATATGGTTTGGTAGGAATCTGTGAGTCACGGGGACTCAGCAATTTCGCACCCTCGCGATCAAGACTATTTAAGCTTATATGTAAGGTAAAGGTATGATGTGGAGCTGCAGCAAGCGACTAGCATATATGGTGGCTAACATACGCAAATGAGAGCGAGAAGAGAAGGCAAAAGCATGGTCGAACAACTATGATCAAGAAGTGATCCTAGAACAACCTACGTTAAGCATTACTCCAACACCGTGTTCACTTCCCGGACTGCGCCGAGAAGAGACCATCATGGTTACACACACGGTTGGTGCATTTTAATTAAGTTAAGTTTCAGGTTATCTACAACCGGACATTAACAAATTCCCATCTGCCCATAACCGCGGGCACGACTTTCGAAAGTTCAAATCCCTGCAGGGGAGTCCCAACTTAGCCCATCACAAGCTCTCATGGTCAACGAAGGATATTCCTTCTCCCAAGACAATCCGATCAGGCTCGGCATCCCGGTTACAAGACATCCTCGACAATGGTAAAACAAGTCCAGCAACACCGCCCGAATGTGCCGACAAATCTCGATAGGAGCTGCACATATCTCGTTCTCAGGGCACACTCAGATTTTCCAAACTTCCGGTAGGCCAGCCTAGAGTTGCCCCTGGTGGCCACCCGCGGCTGACAAGGTGGACCAACACTCAGAGGAGCACTGGCCCGGGGGGGGGGTTAAATAAAGATGACACTTGGGCTCCGGAAACCCAAGGGAAAAAGAGGCTAGGTGGAAAATGGTAAAATCAAGGTTGGGCATTGCTGGAGGAGTTTTATTCAAGGCGAACTATCAAGGGGTTCCCATTATAACCCAACCGTGTAAGGAACGCAAAATCCGGGAACATAACACCGATATGACGGAAACTAGGGCGGCAAGAGTGGAACAAAACACTAGGCATAAGGCTGAGCCTTCCACCCTTTACCAAGTATATAGGTGCATTAAGATAAACAGGATAGTATGGTGATATCCCAACAATAAACATGTTCCAACAAGGAACGATCTCCAATCTTCACCTGCAACTAGCAACACTATAAGAGGGGCTGAGCAAAGTGGTAACATAGCCAAACAACGGTTTTCTAGGACATGGTGGGTTAGAGGTTTGACATGGCAATATGGGAGGCATGATAAGCAAGTGGTAGTTATCGTAGCATAGGCATAGCAAAAGAGCGAGCATCTAGCAAGCAAAGATAGAAGTGATTTCGAGGGTATGGTCATCTTGCCTGCAAAGTTCTCAGAGTTGCCTTAATCCTCGTTAGCGTACTCAACGGGCTCCTCGTTCACGTACTCGTGTCCCGGCTCTACCCAAGCAAGAACAAAAAACCAAAAGGAACACAATCAACCACGTGCAATGCTCAAGCAACATGATGCAAACATGGTATGATATGCGGGATGCGATATGTGATGCATATGCAAGATTTGGCAAGGAATGATTGAACCTGGCCTCATCTTGGAAATGCAAGAGTGCCACTGGAAAGGTGAGGTGATTTCGGTTGAAATCGATATAAAGATCACCGGAATCGGATGCACGGTTTGGAAATGACAAGCAAAACAAATATGGCACCGGTCTGCGATAAACAGCAAGTAGCCTTCTAAATGCAACAAGAGCAACATGCTACTGTACTCAAGCATGACAAAGAAATACATGGCAGGGATCCACTCATGATGCTTGACAAAAGATGAACACTGAGCTACGTCTAATTCACTCATTAACAGGTTCAAACAAGCATGGCAAAAGTGCAAAAGATAACAGGTTTCAGACTTAGTGAAATAACAAGTCAAGAATTTATCATCAGTAAGCAATGTTTAGAGCACGATAACTACATGCTACAGGAACATCTCATGGCAAAGCAAGGCATGGCATGAAGCTACTCAAAGCATATAACAAAAGTCCCTTAGTGACCTTGAGCCAAAAGGGATCAGAAAATACAATTGCAAGCATGTGAACATAGCAAAAACATAAACAGATTCAGACTTAGCGAAAAACTGCAGCATGCAAAACAGATTAACAAGTAGGCATGTTTACGAGCTCGATGCACTCACTACGAGGCATTGCATGACAAACTAAGCATACAACCATCAAGAAGACATGTCATAAAGTCTAGACATGGCAAGAACAACAACATAGCATGCACGGATCAACAACAACAAGCTCGGCAAAACTGCTAAGCATGTTAACAATCTACCAGGAACACTTTATAGCAAAAGTAGAGCTCGATTGACTCAAGCTAGGGTGATCCATAATTGAAAACAAAGACATGGATGGATAGAGCACAACATTATCTACAAAACATCCTTACTGATCATGCTCAAAAGAGGCACGGATCACTAGGAAACAACATGAACATATGGCATAAAAACAAAAACAGGACAAGGATTTAGAATAATCCGAAGTCCCTGAAATCAACATCATTGAGTAAGCTACTTTGCATGCTTGTGCTAGTCACCACAAAGATCACAAAAATAAATGGCATACACCCCTTTAAAGATGGCATGGCATACTACAAAATACATGTAGAGCTCAGGATCATAGCATGCACACATTAATCATGGCAAAAATGACAAAAGGACATTTGCTGAAACAGATCTGAAACTATCATCACATAGCCCTCTTCCAACAGCATTTCGGGCATCAAGATGAGCTCAAATGAAAATGACGCAATGAGATGAAATGATGTACTCGTCGAGACGAACATTTTGATATGCCACACGCACGAATCGGAGCTACGATGATGAAGTTATGGCATGTCAAAGTATGCAAAATGTTAGGGTTTCGAGGAGAAAAAGTCAACCGTCTCGAATCTCAGATCCAGATCTGCATGCTTTTCGAGGATGGCCGGAGTTCCTGTTCGCCAGAATACGAGGTCGCTGGAGGAAGGGATTGGGTCGGCGAGGAGAGGACGAGGGCGTCGCCGGAGAGGCAAGGTTGGCCGCGGGCGCCGGGCGGCGAAGCGGCGCCGGAAGCGGATGGCGGCGGGGATCACCGGCGCGGGCAGTAGCCGGCTCGGTGTAGCGGCGCTCGCCGGCGCGGGGCGGCGGCCGGTGAGGGCGGCGCCGGCTCGGGAGCGAGAGGAGTGGAGTCGGGCGGCGGCGACTCCCGATGGGCTTCGGGGGCCCGAAGCGGGCTCCGGCGGGCTGGCGGGATCCGCGGCGAAGTGGGCGCCCGCCTAGACACGTGTCGTGCCTCTATTGGCCCGAGGCGGTGGTGGAGGCTATCCGGAAAGAAACGGACATGTCCAGCGGCGGCGGGTGTGGTTTTCTAGTGTTTCAACCGTGATTTCGAGGACGGGATCTATATTTATAGGTAGAGGGAGCTAGGAGAGTCCAAATGAGGTGTGGTTTGTGGCCACGCGATCGTGATCGAATGCTCTAGATGATGGAGGAGGTTTAGGTGGGTTTTGGGACACTTTGGAAGGGTGTTGGGCTGCAACACACACGAGGCCTTTTCGGTCCCTCAGTTAACTGTTGGAGTATCAAACGAAGTCCAAATGGTACGAAACTTGACAGGCGGTCTACCGGTAGTAAACCAAGGCCGCATGGCAAGTCTCGGTCCAATCCGAGAATGTTTAACCCCCACACATGAAAAGAGGTTGAAAGGGACACCAGAGGACATAGGAGCGCGGGAATGCAAAACGGACAACGGGGAAAATGCTCGAATGCATGAGACGAACACGTATGCAAATGCAATGCACATGATGACATGAAATGAGATGCATGACAAAGACAAAACACATGGAGACAAAAACCTAACAACGAGGACATAATATAACTTAGTGCCGGAAACGACAAAAGTTTGAGTACAAATAAGGTAGGTTACATCCGGGATGTTACAACACTCCACCACTATGAAAGGATCTCGTACCGAGATCTAGGACTGGAAAAACTCTGGGTACTCAGAACGGAGGTGATCCTCGCGTTCCCAGGTGGCTTCACGGTCGGAATGATGTGACCACTTGACTTTGAGGAATTTGATTGACTTGTTGCGAGTCTTGCGCTCAGCTTCTTCAAGAATAGCGACTGGGTGCTCACGATAAGACATGTCTTCTTGGAGATCAATGTCTTCGAAGTTGACGGTGCGGTCAGGAGTCTTGAAACACTTGCGGAGTTGAGACACGTGAAACACGTCGTGCACGTTTGCAAAGTTAGAGGGAAGCTCAAGTTGATAGGCGAGATCGCCTCTCTTGCTTAAGATCTTGAAAGGACCCACGTATCTAGGGGCAAGCTTCCCTTTGATACCGAAGCGACAAGTACCTTTCATTGGAGAGACGCGGAGGTAGACATGGTCTCCTATCTCGAAAGCCAAGTCACGATGCTTACTATCATAGTAACTCTTCTGGCGCGATTGCGCGGCTTTGAGGTTATCACGAATGAATTTGCACATCTCTTCTGCCTCTGTGATCAAGTCATTTCCAAGAAGTTGACGTTCACCAGTCTCTGACCAGTTAAGAGGAGTACGACACTTCCTGCCATAGAGTATTTCAAATGGGGCCTTGCCCGAACTCTCTTGAAAGCTGTTGTTGTAGGAGAACTCGGCATATGGAAGACAATCTTCCCACTTCATACCGAAAGAGATGACGCAAGCCCTGAGCATATCTTCAAGAATCTGATTGACACGCTCGACTTGGCCACTAGTTTGAGCATGAAAAGCTGTGCTGAAACGGATGTTGGTGCCCATGGCCTTCTGAAAAGAATCCCAAAACTTGGAGGTGAAGATGCTGCCACGGTCTGAAGAAATCAACCGCGGAATGCCGTGCAAAGAGACAATCTGGGAGGTATATAGCTCTGCCAATTGAGCTGCTGTGATAGATTCTTTGATAGAAAGAAAATGAGCCACTTTAGTGAGTTTGTCGATGACAACAAAGATAGCATCATTGCCATGCTTGGACTTTGGAAATCCAGTCACAAAGTCCATCTCAATGTGGTCAAACTTCCATTCTGGAATGGCAAGAGGTTGGAGGAGACCAGCTGGTCATTGATGTTCTGCCTTCACTCTTCTGTAGACATCACATTCATTCACGAACTGAGCAATCTCGCGCTTCATTCGCGTCCACCAATACGACTACTTGAGGTCATGGTACATCTTTGTACTTCCAGGGTGGATGGAGAGGAGTGAATTGTGAGCCTCGTTCATAATGACTTTACGAAGATCACCTTTAGGCACAACAATGCGATCCTCGAAGAATAGAGTATCCTTGTCATCAAGACGATAACACTTGTACTTGGGTTGACTCTTGGCGATCCCAATCTTCACCTTCTTCACCATAGCATCAAGAAGTTGAGCCTCGCGAATCTGATCTTCCAAAGTAGGAGATACTTGGAGGTTGGCAAGGAAACCTTGAGGAACAACTTGCAGATTGAGTTTGCGGAAAGCTTCACAAAGCTCGGGTTGGTAAGGCTTGAGAGTCAAACTGTTGCAGTAAGCCTTCCTACTCAATGCGTCATCAATTACATTGGCCTTGCCCGGAGTATATTCGATACTCGGATTATACTCTTGAATCATCTCGACCCAACAAGTCTGCCTGAGGTTGAGATTTGGCTGAGTGAAGATGTACTTGAGACTCTGATGATCAGTGAAGATGTCCACTTTTCTTCCCAATAAGAGATGTCTCCAAGTTAAAAGAGCATGCACAACTGCCGCCAACTCGAGGTCATGAGTGGGGTAGTTCTTCTCGTTGGGCTTCAACTGGCGAGAGGTATAAGCCACAACTTTCTTCTCTTGCATCAACACTGCACCAAGACCTTGAAGAGAAGCATCACAGAAGACCTCGAATGGTTTGGATTCATCAGGAGGAGTCAGAACTAGAGCAGTGACTAACTTCTCTTTCAGGGTGTTGAAAGCGATGTCACATTCAGGAGACCAGACGTACTTGACGTGCTTCTGGAGAAGGTTGGAAAGAGGCTTCACGATCTTAGAGAAGTTCTCAATGAACCTTCGACAATAACTTGCGAGACCAAGGAAGCTGCGGAGTTTCTTCATGTTCTGAGGTGGTTCCCAATTCACAATTGCAGACACCTTCTTAGGATTCACCGCTATGCCCTTGGCAGAGATGATATGCCCAAGGTAGAGAACCTCATCGAGCCAAAACTCGCACTTTGAAAACTTGGCATAGAACTGATGTTCTTTGAGCTTATCCAGTACCAAATGCAAGTGCTTGGCATGATCCTCCTTGTTCTTGGAAAAGACCAAAATGGCATCGAGGTAGACCAATACGAAGTCATTTGTGTAGGCGTTGAAGATGAAATTCATCATGCGAGAGAATGTTGGCGGAGCGTTGACGAGGCCGAAAGACATGACAGTGTATTCATATGAACCATAGCTTGTTCTGAATGCTGTCTTGGGGATATCTTGCTCACGAATGCGAATCTGATGATAGCCCATATGGAGATCAAGCTTGGAGAATACTTGAGCACCTTTGAGTTGTTCAAATAGCTCATTGATGTTGGGAAGTGGGTACTTGTTCTTTATAGTCTTGTTGTTCAATGGACGGTAGTCGACACAGAATCGGTCCGTTCCATCCTTCTTCTTCACAAAAAGAACTCCATAACCCCACGGAGAAGAACTAGGTCGTATGAGACCCATTCGCTCTTGAATATCGAGTTGCTTCTTCAGCTCCTTCAACTCTTCCGGTCCAAGCTTGTAAGGACGTTTGCAAACAGTTCCGTGCCAGGCTCAAGATCAATGACAAATTCAACTGGCCGGTGCGGTGGCATTCCTGGAAGCTCTTCTAGAAAGACGTCTTGATATTCGCAAATGACTGGGATTTGAGAGATGGCATCCAGCTCGCCCTTCTCATTGAGAGAAAACAGTCGAATGGTATCAACCCGAGCGGCAAGGACAATAACATCCTCAGACGAATGAGTCAATTCAATCTGCCTGGCAGCACAATCAAGCTGAGCCTTGTGCTTAGAAAGCCAATCCATTCCGAGAATAAGATCGATATCCGAGTTACCAAGGACCATTGGGGAAGAAAGAAACTTATAGTCGCCCAACGTGATAGTAACATCTGGAACCTCCAAACTGGCACTCAAACATTTGCCGGGAGAAAAGATATCCATTTGTTTGCCCAAATGAGAAGACACAAATTCATTCTTGGCAAAAAAATGGCTTTGACATGAAACAATGCGATGCACCAGTATCAAAAAGTACTTTTACAGGAACATCGTTAACAGGAAGGTTACCCATGATGACATCTGACGAGTCCTCTGCCTGAGCTGCATTCAACAAGTTGACCTTGGCATGCTTGGGGTTATGCTTGACCACTGCGGTACTGGCAGATCTTACAGGAGGAGGAGGAAGATGCCTCTGATTGAAGCATTTGTTGGCATAGTGACCCTTCTGTTGGCACTTGTTTCACGTGACCTCTGAAAGCGGACGGTGATACGGAGCACTTGATCTTGGAGCTTGAGACGAAGTCTTGTTCTGAAAGCCTGGGTTGGGTGGGTGGGAAGATCCACTGCCACCTTTCCTCTTCTACTGATAAGGCTGATGAAACAGAGGAGGAGGCAACCAATACTTTTGCTTCTTAGAAACCACTTGAGTTGAGGAGAAGAAGTCACATCTCTGACTCGCTTCTTGGAAGCATCGCACTTCAGTTGGGCAGCCTCTTGCTTCATTGCTATGTTGTAAAACTCACCGCACTTCTTCGGCTCAAAAAGGACGAGAGCTAGTTGGAGTTCTTCTCTGAGGCCACCTCTGAACTAGTATATCATGCTCTTCTCCTCAGGGACGTCCTGCTTAGCGAAACGGGCGAGCTTCTGAAACATGATGTTATACTGGTAAACAGACAAGCTGCCTTGCTTCAGGTTGCGGAATTCCTCATGCTTACTTTCAACAACACTCTGAGGAATGTGATGAGCTTTGAAGTCTTGACGGAATTCATCCCAGGTAATCACACGGCCTCCTCTGGAATCTTTGTATTGCTGAAACCATTCTGCAGCTTGGTCTTTGAGTTGGAATGAGGCAAACTTGACAAAGTCCTCAGGCCTGACGTTACTGCACTCAAAATGCTTGCATATGTCCACGAGCCAATCATCAGCGTCTGAGGCCTCGACACAGTTGCTGAAGGTCTTTGGCTGGTTAGCGAGGAACTGGTTGAGTGTAGCAAACTGATTCTGATTGTTGCCATGGCCTTGCTTGCGCTCTTGCAGAATTTGCATGATCAGCTGCGTGTTTGCATTGGTAGCGGCCATCACAGCTTGCCATGCCTTCGGAGGTGGAGGTGGTGGCGGCGGATCCTGATTCTGATTCTGACCCTTAGCAGGAGCCATCCTGAAGAGGGTGACATCCGTTAGCATATTGACAGACAAATATTTAAGCTGAATCAAATGGATTGAAATTGCAACTTATAGTCTTCACATTCGAACAAAATGAACGAATGCATTCCAATTGAAATGGTCACATTTCCATAAATTGAGAAGCCACTTAGAAAGAGGTAGAAGAATAAAACAACAAGGTACGAACAAGAGCA
This sequence comes from Triticum urartu, assembly GCF_003073215.2. Taxonomy (NCBI): domain Eukaryota; kingdom Viridiplantae; phylum Streptophyta; class Magnoliopsida; order Poales; family Poaceae; genus Triticum; species Triticum urartu. The sequence goes on from NC_053022.1 coordinate 259,605,815, forward strand.
AATACTCGGTAAGGATTACCCAATCACAAACCAAATATCCGCGAAAGAATTACTAGAGCTACATGAATTCCCACCTATGAAACTCCTGAACCTTTCCGGTTATGCAATCAGGTGTTGGGGATACAGGGGAAGCATAATATCTCACCCAAAGCTAGCAAATCCTACATCCAGCTGTATCCATCCTTCAACACATAACCAAGAAACCTTCGGAAATCATTTACCTCAACCTTCGAAAAGCATCCGTCATACGAGTTATGGCAATACTCCCGAACTCCCGCCTAGTACTGGGTGGCGTCAAGGTTATCTCACCAACAACTGCATAAAAGAGATTTTCGATGTCGGCGAAACTCAGGTATTCCAGAATCTCAATGATAAAATTGTGATGACAACACCTCGGAGCTCAACTCCCCGGGACACTGCCACAACCCCTAAATGTCAGGAGGCACCAAGAACAATGTTCTCGTTACAAAACCATCGGAACAATTCCAAGATACCCGCGTGATCCTAAATTTTTTTAGTGAAATTTGAGAAGAGAAGAGTCAAAACTCTACGCCAAGAGGCCTCACCAGAGCGACGAAGGGACTGAGGAGTAAAAAGAATTCCTACTCTCCGATATATATAATCCTAAATGACTCAAAACATTTTTTCTAGACTCAACAACGCCAACAATTCGATCAAGCAAGGGGGCTCCTAAGGTCGGGGAAGGCTCTGATTACCAACTTGTAATGCCCTCGATGCGGCTATATCTCCTACGTGTCGAAGCACGACTTAGAGGCATAACCGCATTGAAAGCAATGTCACAAGTGAGGTAATCTTCACAACAACCCATGTAAATAAATAAAGGGGAAAAGTACATAGTTGGCTTACACTCGCCACATCACACAAATACATAAATAACATTACATGCATCCAAATACACTCAAGGTCCGACTACGGAACCAAAATGAAGATAAACCCCAAATGCAACATAGTCCCCGATCGCCCCAACTGGGCACCACTACTGATCATCTGGGAAAGACACATAGTAACGACGAGAGTCTTCATCGAACTCCCACTTGAGCTCGGTCATATCATCTGGAACGGTATCATCGGTCCCTGCATATGGTTTGGTAGGACTGTGAGTCACGGGGACTCAGCAATCTCGCACCCTCGCGATCAAGACTATTTAAGCTTATAGGTAAGGTAAAGGTATGATGTGGAGCTGCAGCAAGCGACTAGCATATATGGTGGCTAACATACACAAATGAGAGCGAGAAGAGAGGGCAAAAGCACGGTCGAACAACTATGATCAAGAAGTGATCCTAGAACAACCTACGTCAAGCATTACTCCAACACCGTGTTCACTTCCCGGACTCCGCCGAGAAGAGACCATCACGGTTACACACACGCGGTTGGTGCATTAATTAAGTAAGTTTCAGGTTATCTACAACCGGACATTAACAAATTCCCATCTGCCCATAACCGCCCGGGCACGACTTTCGAAAGTTCAAATCCCTGCAGGGGAGTCCCAACTTAGCCCATCACAAGCTCTCACGGTCAACGAAGGATATTCCTTCTCCCAAGACAATCCGACCAGGCTCGGCATCCCGGTTACAAGACATCCTCGACAATGATAAAAAAAGTCCAGCAACACCGCTCGCATGTGCCGACAAATCTCGATAGGAGCTGCACATATCTCGTTCTCAGGGCACACTCAGATTGTCCAAACTTTCGGTAGGCCATCCCAGAGTTGTCCCTGGTGGCCACCGGCGGCTGACAAGGTGGACCAACACTCAGAGGAGCATTGGCCCGGGGGGTTTAAATAAAGATGACCCTTGGGCTCCGGAAACCCAAGGGAAAACGAGGCTAGGTGGAAAATGGTAAAAGCAAGGTTGGGCATTGCTGGAGGAGTTTTATTCGAGGTGAACTGTCAAGGGGTTCCCATTATAACCCAACCGTGTAAGGAACGCAAAATCCGGGAACATAACACCGATATGACGGAAACTAGGGCGGCAAGAGTGGAACAAAACACTAGGCATAAGGCTGAGCCTTCCACCCTTTACCAAGTATATAGGTGCATTAAGATAAACAGGATAATATGGTGATATCCCAACAATAAACATGTTCCAACAAGGAACGATCTCCAATCTTCACCTGCAACTAGCAACACTATAAGAGGGGCTGAGCAAAGTGGTAACATAGCCAAACAACGGTTTGCTAGGACATGGTGGGTTAGAGGTTTGACATGGCAATATGGGAGGCATGATAAGCAAGTGGTAGTATCGTAGCATAGGCATAGCAAAAGAGTGAGCATCTAGCAAGCAAAGATAGAAGTGATTTCGAGGGTATGTTCATCTTACCTGCAAAGTTCTCAGAGTTGCCTTGATCCTTGTAAGCGTACTCAACGGGCTCTTCGTTCACGTACTCATCTCCCAGCTCTACCCAAGCAAGAACAACAAACCAAAAGGAACACAATCAACCATGTGCAATGCTCAAGCAACATGATGCAAACATGGTATGATATGCGGGATGCGATATGTGATGCATATGCAAGATTTGGCAAGGAATGATTGAACCTGGCCTCATCTTGGAAATCCAAGAGTGCCACTGGAAAGGTGACGTGATTTCGGTTGAAATCGATATAAAGATCACCGGAATCGGATGCACGGTTTGGAAATGACAAGCAAAACAAATATGGCACCGGTCTGCGATAAACAACAAGTAGCCTTCTAAATGCAACAAGAACAACATGCTACTATACTCAAGCATGACAAAAAAATACATGGCAGGTATCCACTCATGATGCTTGACAAAATATGAACACTGAGCTATGGCTAATTCACTCATTAACAGGTTCAAACAAGCATGGCAAAAGTGCAAAAGATAACAGGTTTCAGACTTAGTGAAATAACAAGAAGTCAGGAATTTATCATCAGGAAGCAATGTTTAGAGCACGATAACTACATGCTACAGGAACATCTCATGGAAAAGCAAGGCATGTCATGAAGCTACTCAAAGCATATAACAAAAGTCCCTTAGTGACCTTGAGCCAAAAGAGATCAGAAAATACAATTGCAAGCATGTGAACATAGCAAAAACATAAACAGATTCAGACTTAGTGAAAAACTGCAGCATGCAAAACAGATTAACAAGTAGGCATGTTTACGAGTTCGATGCACTCACTACGAGGCATTGCATGACAAACTAAGCATACAACCATCAAGAAGACATGTCATAAAATCTAGACATGGCAAGAACAACAACATAGCATGCACGGATCAACAACAACAAGCTCGGCAAAACTGCTAAACATGTTAACAATCTACCAGGAACACTTTATAGCAAAAGTAGAGCTCGATTGACTCAAGCTAGGGTGCTCCATAATTGCAAACAAAGACATGGATGGATAGAGCACAACATTATCTACAAAACATCCTTACTGATCATGCTCAAAAGAGGCACGAATCACTAGGAAACACCATGAACATATGGCATAAAAACAAAAATAGGACAAGGACTTGGAATAATCCTAAGTCCCTGAAATCAACATCATTGAGTAAGCTACTTTGCATGCTTGTGCTAGTCACCACAAAGATCACAAAAATACATGTCATACACCCCTGTAAAGATGGCATGGCATACTACAAAACACATGTAGAGCTCAGGATCATAGCATGCACACATTAATCATGGCAAAAATGACAAAAGGGCATTTGCTAAAACAGATCTGAAACTATCATCACATAGCCCTCTTCCAACAGCATTTTGGGTATCAAGATGAGCTCAAATGAAAATGATGCAGTGATATGAAATGATGTACTCGTCGATACGAGCATTTTGATATGCTACACGCACGAATCAGAGCTACGATGATGAAGTTATGGCATGTCAAAGTATGCAAAATGTTAGGGTTTCGAGGGGGAAAGTCAACTGTCTCGAATCTCGGATCCAGATCTGCACGCTTTTCGAGGATGGCTGGAGTTCCTGTTCGCCGGAATACGAGGTCGCCGGAGGAAGGGATCGGGTCGGCGAGGAAAGGACGGAGGGCGTCGCCGGAGTGGCGAGGTGGCCGCGGGCGCCGGGCGGCGACGCGGTGCCGGAAGCGGATGGCAGCGGGGCTCGCCGGCGCGGGGCAGCGGCTGGCTCGGTGTAGCGGCGCTCGCCGGCGCGGGGCGGCGGCCGGTGAGGGCGGCGCCGGCTCGGGAGCGGGAGGAGTGGAGTCGGGCGGCGGCGACTCTCGATGGGCTTCGGGGGCCCGAAGCGGGCTCCGGCGGGATCTGCGGCGAAGTGGGCGCTCGCCCGGACACGTGTCGTGCCTCTATTGGCCCGAGGCGGCGGTGGAGGCTGTCTGGCGAGAAACGGACATGTCCGGCGGCGGGTGTGGTTTTCTAGGGTTTCAACCGTGATTTCGAGGAGGGGATCTATATTTATAGGTAGAGGGAGCTAGGAGAGTTCAAATGAGGTGCGGTTTGCAGCCACGCGATCGTGATCGAACACTCTAGATGATGGAGGAGGTTTAGGTGGGTTTTGGGCCACTTTGGAAGGGTGTTGGGCTGCAACACACACGAGGCCTTTTTGGTCCCTCGGTTAACTGTTGGTGTATCAAACGAAGTCCAAATGGTATGAAACTTGACAGGCGGTCTACCGGTAGTAAACCAAGGCCGCATGGCAAGTCTCGGTCCAATCCGAAAACATTTAACCCCCACACATGCAAAGAGGTTGAAAGGGACACCGGAGGACATAGGAGCGCCAGAATGCAAAACGGACAATGGGGAAAATGCTCGAATGCATGAGACGAACACATATGCAAATGCAATGCACATGATGACATGAAATGAGATGCATGACAAAGACAACACGGAGAAAAAAACCCAACAATCAGGACATAATATAACTTAGTGCCAGAAACGGCAAGAGTTTCAGTACAAATAAGGTAGGTTACATCCGGGGTGTTACAACACTGCCAACTTAAAGGTGTCCCATCATAAGTGACTGATGCAGGATACACAAAAAGAGTAGTTTCATGTAAGAACATGGTCTGATAGACAGATATAGCATGTACCAAAAACAGGAAAGCGTGTCATATTCACATGTATCATGTGTAAGCTAAGCAGATGCGGTTTACACTAATTAGGAGCAACACGAGCTAGACACCATATGCAACATGTAACCAGATATCACACTACCAAGTTAGAGCAAGCACCTTGGATGGTGGAGTAGGGGAGCGGAGACTTGGACCTTGTAATGCACTATCAGTACAAGGAGAATCGGTACAGATGCTCCGTTTACGTTGCTGCAGAGGACCACCATCATCGCCTTCCTTACTCTTTTCCTTCCTCTTTCTTGATTTTGCCTTGTCAAGTCAAACCCATAAGAAAAAAGAATAAAATTTGCTCTTCAGAACTCATTGATGCATGATACTGATGAACACTACTTTCATGTAAGGCAGCTGCATGATAGGAGGATGGAATATATATGAAAAACAGGACGGCGTGACATATTGACATGTATGATGTATAAAGTGTAAACTAAGCACAAGGTGCTTGAACTTGTTAGAATCGATGCAAGCTAGAAACCATATGAAAGATGAAACCAATATCACTCTGCCAAATTAAAAGGGTGCCCTAACAAATGTATTTGACCAAATTAGAAGCAATACATGGCAACAGGCTAGAAATAATATGCAATATGCAATGAATAAAGGTGACTCATCGTAAGTGATTGATGCAGGATATAGAAGAGAGGTAGTTTCATGTAAGAACAAGGTTAACACATAGATGTAGTGTGTACTGAAAATAGGAAGACATGTCATATTCACAGGTATAGTGTGTAAACTAAGCAGATGCAATTTACCCTAATTAGAAGCATTACAAGCTAGACACCGTATGCAACATGCAACCACATATCACACTGCGAAGTTAGAGCAAGCACCTGTGATGGTGGTGTAGGGGAAGTGCGGCCTTCACGTACAGAGCTACGCTCAATATCTTCATTTAGGCTTGCTGTTTCTTGAGAATCATATGGAGAGGATGAAATTGCATTCTTTATAAGAGTATTGCATCTCATATTAACCCACGCGCGTGACTGTCTCATCATAAGCGATAAACGCAGGATACACAAGAACAGTAGTTTGATGTAAGAATATGGTGTGATAGGCAGATGTAGTATGTACCAAAAACAGGGCGTGTCATATTCACATGTATAATGTGTAAGCTAAGGAGATGCAATTTAACAAATTAGGAGCATTGATGAGGGATACACAAGAAAAGTGCCTTATCGTAAGATATAGTATGTACCAAAAACAGGAAAGCGTGTCATATTCACATGTATCATGTGTAAGCTAAGCAGATGCAGTTTACACTAATTAGGAGCAATACGAGCTAGACACCATATGCAACATGCAACCAGATATCACACTGCCAAGTTAGAGCAAGCACCTTGGATGGTGGAGTAGGGGAGCGGAGACTTGGACCTTGTAATGCACTATCAGTACAAGAAGAATCGGTACAGATGCTCCGTTTACGTTGCTGCAGAGGACCACCATCATCGCTTCCTTACTCTTTTCCTTCCTCTTTCTTGATTTTGCCTTGTCAAGTCAAACCCACAAGAAAAAGGAATAAAATTTGCTATTCAGAACTCATTGATGCATGATACTGACGAACACTACTTTCATGTAAGACGAACACTACATATCACACTGCCAAGTAAGAGCAAGCGCCTGCGATGTTGGTGTGGGGGAATTGCGGTGATCAACTAGAGAGCTACATTGACTATCTTCATTTAGCCTTGCCGTTTCTTGAGAATCATGTGGGGAGGATGACACTGCACTCTTTAAACGAGTATGGCGTCTCACAGAAACCCACCCGGGTGACTGTCTCATCATAAGTGATTGACGAGGGATACAAAAGAGCATTAGTTTGATGTATGAACATGGTTAATGGACATATGTAGTATGTATCAAAAACAGGAAGGCATGTCATTATCAAAGGTATAATGTGTAAAGTAAGCAGATGCAATTTAACCAAATTGGAAGCAATACAAACTAGACACCATATGCAACATGCAACCACATTTGACAGCGCGAAGTTAAAGCAAGCACCTGGGATGGTTGTGTGTGGAAATTGAGATCATCAACTGCAGAGCTAAGTTTACTGTCTCCAACTGCTGACACTGCACCCGTTAGAGCATTGGAACGCTTAGTGCTTATCTTCGAATTACACTGGAGCGACTTCTGTCTTTTCTTTTCTGCATTCATCAACACTGCGTCAGAGTCTGAAATACCCATGCATAAAAAAACAATAGTGTGAGTATGGGTGAAGTGTGTGCACAATTAGTACAGTGTAAAGGTAGCAGATAGCAGGTCGGTGAGAAATAAATGACGGGAGACATATGATATCTCTACAACATGCATGGCACACTAAATTACTACATGATTCTATGAAAATAATAGCCGACTGAAAGCAAATAGCTCAGTCCATTTTTTCTGCACCGTCCGATGTACAAAGAACGGGCAGATCGCCTTCATCTAGCTCTAGCGAGTCAGTGTTGACGACCTTCCTCGAAACGCCAGCGACCACCGGCCCAGTATTCCTCCCCTGCCTGCGCCCTCCCCTCGACCTCACCGCACCGCCATGCTTGGCACCGCCCCCCGGCCATCCATTGAAGCCCCGCCGACCTCCAGATCGGGCGCAAGCAGCTCCTGCGCCCCACACCCCTATGATAGACACCGATGCGCCGCTTCCCCGGGGAACAGGCGGACTAGGTGCTCCGCGCGCCTAAGCGGGTGCGGCTTCTTTTAATTGCGGTTCGACTGACCCTGAATTGAAATCCAGGCGGGCTACTGACCTCTAGCAAAGGTGAAATAGTAAAAGGGAGGAAACCTTGTGCATTTAGTATCACGAAGAAGATGCAGTAATAAGCGCTCAACTAGTTTCTTTCGTGGGATGAATACGGTGTGAGCGGAGACGTAAGATTTGCATGAATAAGGGATGAGGAGTACCTCTTTCTGCTGGCAGTGATGTGTCCTCCTTCTATTTTTCCGATGATCTTCTTGTTGTTCGCCGGAAACCAGAAGTTGTGGAGGACGGTGCAGCCTTGGACGAACCCATGGCCAAGTTGTTGAGTGTGGTGCAGTGGCCGTCTGTCGGTGGCGGGGAAGCAGATCCGAGGCGGCGAACGACGGTGTAGCGGGAACAGCTTCGGTGCGGTGGACGATTGCGACAGTGGAGCCGCAGCAGTGAGGCGCAGGACGGCGTGGTCGGAGTGGTTCTGGTACGGCGCACGTCGGCGCCAGCGTCGTGCAGGCAGCTCTGCCTCGGCTTCAGCTGCTAAGTCCTTGAGGGCGTTACGGTTGCGGTTGCGTTGGGCGACGACGTCGGGGTACCGGCTCCGGCGTGATGGAGGAGGGCGGCGGTGGATTGGCCGCTATAGGGTGGAGGACAGAGGAGGCTGGGGTTTCGCGGCTGGTGGAGAGGGCGTTTTCACACCCACAAAGTATGAATGGGGAAACTGAGGGAGGCGGGGAACTAAGGGGGAACAATGTTTCGGTTTGAGACGCGCTTGTTTGAAATTTGGGGAAAGTTACAAACTTTCCCCCCATCTAAAATTTCGGACATATTGCGGGTTGGGGGTAGGTCGACGGTCATGTCAGGTGTCCCAAATGTGGGCGGGATAGATTTCGGCCGAGCGCATGGGTAGGCGCCCACGGCGTATGAATGCTTCTCTGGCGTCTTGGTGAAGTTACAAACCTACCCCGGTTTAGACCTTTGGACATCGGGCCGATAGGCTACACGGGCCAGAGTCAGGACAGTAATTTCCTACCACCAAAACATTAGTCTCGCACGGTTTCGGGTGACCAAAGGCCTATTTGGCGCTTCGTTCAATATTTGGGAGCAGAAGCATTTAACATTTTTGGTTCTCTTGAATTGAACTTTCAAATTTGTCAAACTTCACAAATCTTTACTCTTGAAAATCCTAAAGCTACGATTATTTTGGAATGGAGGGGGTACATTTGAATATACATTGTACACGAGTATATATTAAAACATATGCAACTTACCTCAGTTCATGCATGTTTCCAGATATAATCTCCTTGGTTGCAAAAAAAAGTTAGATATGCGTATGCATATATATAGCATGTTCAAACTCACAACAAAGATTGATGCCCCCTTTTACATCTGATTTACAAATTCCATTATCTCGGATTCAAATAGATGAATGCACTTCCTATGAATTCGAATCTTCGAAACCCCCTTTATGTTGAATTCGACATGTATTCTATTTCGTAGCTAGCAATTTGGAATGTATCCATGCAAGTGACAAATGTATAAAGTGCTTCACACTAACAACATGGAGTGCACTAATTAATGTTTATATATGAATTGCAAAAGCATCCATTGCCTGTATTTCAAACCGCTCTCACTCTATGGATCGATAATATGAAATAAACGCATGCACATGCTAGAATTCAATTGCAGTTGAAGAAAGAGCCTACTCCTGGTACTGTATATTAGTGATAGGGGTGTGTACAAAGTACACGTGAATACCAGGCATTGTGCGTGTGTGTATACTATCGACGAACTAGATCCCAAGCTTGTATAACATACTAAGGGCCTAGGGTTACAAATCATATGTAGTCGGCTTATCACTAGTGGGGATAGAGTCCTCTGCGACTTTGGTAGCTTCGTGTTGTACGCCGAGTCCTCCACATGGGTCTTCGTATAACACATCTCGGTCCAACCTATATGTGGTGCAGGATGGAACCGACCCATGAGTCTTCATGTTGACCCACCACAACTAGAAATGATGTGCCCACCACACCACACACGCAATCGTCCACTAAGAAAATAAGCATATACAATAGTACAACGGTATCTAGCTCATGATACGTCTCCATATTTTGTTGATGACACTGACGGACTTTGCATTTGATGCGTGCTCCGTATTTTGTTGACGACACTTACGGTCATTGTATTTGAAGCAAAAGCACGATATGGTCACTGGACTTCAGAATAAGCTCATCACGGTCACCACATACATTTTGTCGTGCTAACCAACATGTGGTTGGAAGGTTAGAGGACAGTGGTTTTTCGAGCCCACCAAGGTTAAAGTCCCGGTGCTCGCATTTATCTTGTGTTAATTTCAGTATTTTCCGGCGACGTACGTTCAGTGGGAGGAGACGTTCCACTCGACTACGAGGCACCTATGTGACTTCGTAAAATCTCAAGATCATATATGCTGGCCCACTCTCTCGAAGGTGCTCATAGGGGTAGGGTTCGCGTGTGTGCGCTTATAGCGGTGAGTGCTTGCGCGTATATATGAGCCCTTACGTCTGTACCATGTTAAACAAATACATATCATGATTATACGATCACTGGCTCACCCATACAACTCCGTATTTTGTTGATGACACAATGAATTGACCAGTCAAACGTTCCATGTGGCGCAACTAGTGTTGCACCATCGGGGCACGTAACTATGGGGCCCACCTGTCAGCCTGTATATGAAAGAATGAAATGGTAGTTTGAGTCTGTACTGTGTTAATAAAAGAGGAGTACATTTTAGGGTGATCATACGGTCACTGGCTCACCATACAGTTCCGTAATTTGTTGATAACATGATCAATTGACCAGTCAAATGGTCCACATTCAGCAGCGCACATTACCATAGGGCCCACCCGTCAGCACATATATGAAGGACAAAATGGTAATAAATGAGTGGTTTCAGGGAGGGCGGGCCGGCAGCGGGCGGCGGGGGCTGGCGGTTCGGCTGTTGGTGGCTGGCGGCTCACGGGGGTGTAGTTTGATGATAAACTGGAGGCCCTTGATTTCGTATCCAATGGCTGGAAAATCTAATGACCAGAGATGAAAAAGTCAGTCGACTGACGTGTAGCCTCACCCCGCACGTACACATGCACGCACGCAAGACACGCACGCAAGACACACACACATGTAGGCGTGCAACACTCACACGTACACACGCACGCATGCTGGCGTGCAACACTGACACGTACACATGCACTCACGAACACACGCACGTACGCACCCATGCATGCAACACTGAAACGTACCCTTGCACGCACGCAACACTCGCATGCCTGCATGCACATAGCACACGACGCAAGACACACGTTCAACCTATACGTGCATGCACCCTTTGTTAAGGACATGGATTGTTACGGGTATTAATCAATCTTATCTGTGATAAGCAGAACATTGATGTTTGCAGCGGTCTTTATGAATCACAACGTATTGAACGGGCTATCAACATAGTAGGCTTATTTACATGAAAAAGATGATGTCACACTCAATGAACAATCATTGGTTTATGAAATGCCCGCTTCTGACCGCCCTGCAAAGGTTCCTCTGCTGTGCGCTGCCTGCGTTGGGTCACTGACATGCATGCCATGCACCCAAAGAGCCCACATGTCAGTGGAAGAACGGTGCGGTGTCCTAGGTCAAAGTCGAGGGCGCCACTCGCGGCACGCCCGACTGAACACGCCTCCATGCCGCATTCATACGCCTCCATGAAACCCGCCCGTGTGGAAGCCGAGAAACCCACTCTGGACACACGTCCATTCATGACCGGGCCGCTCCCCTATCTCCTCCACCATTTTGTCCACTCTTACAATGGCTTACGAAGAGTAGTTATTCCGCATCCAAGCCAGCTGGGTAGCCCGCCGAATACGAGCTATGCAGCTCGCTGATCCACCTCCCCCCCCTCGCCCGACGGAGCCAGTTGCCGCCCCAAGCCGTGGAATTTTGCCATGTGTTGTTTTCATGGACTAGCAAGATGCCCGTGCATTGCACGGAACATCAAGATGCATTTTTTTACAAACTCCCGCATGCATGCAAGGGATAATTAATGTCCTCCTTTGCTAGTACCACGAGGCAAACACCATTAATATTGCATCGATTAGTGTTAGTGGCCTTGTATATCTACAAATTGTAATTTTGATAGTGGCCCCTTGTATATAAAAATGGAGGGAGAAAGATGAGAGATAAGGTGAGCAGGAGTGAGGCGTGGTGGTGACTGGTGGTCGGACTGGGCGGAGGCATGGGGATGGACGGTGCATTATGTCTAGGTTTGTATCTCTCTCACACACACCCACGTAGGTGGGGGACGTGCACGAAGAGAAGAGGTGCACGCACGGCGCACGTACTCCCGTCTCTTTCCCAACCACACCCGCGCGGGTACATGGTGGAGCTCATTTCTGTACGAAAAAGGAAGCCCACATGGTAATTTGGCACGTGTACTAGTTGTCCACTTGGTGGAGGGAGGATCGTCTACCACGGGTGAACAAACAAATTGCGACTTGATGCGTTATGTTAAATTTAAAAAAGAGGCAAACCATGTGGGGCCTACCTTAGAGGCAAGGCTCTATACATTGGAGTACCTTTGATGTGTCCCGTCAACTCGCAGAACGAGGAGAAGCTTGCTTAGTACGCCGTCTCCCCCGCCCACGGGCGCGGTGGCTCACGGGATGAGGTGAAGCTTGCTTACTAGTACGCCTTACGGCTGCTCCCTCCCCCACGTGCGTGGTGGCTCGCAGCACGAGGAGAAAATTTTACTACTCCCTCCGTTTACTCCTCGTCCCTACTACGTACTTTGGTTAGTACTCCCTCCATTTACTTATACAAGGCCACTATAAAAAATACATTTTGCATCTATACAAGGCCACAAATAGTAATCGAGACAAAAGTTACTACTCCCTCCTTTCCAGTTTATGGCTCAATTTCAAAATCTCTCCAACCAAGGTAGACGGTGAGTGGTCGAATTAATTTCGTATTTTGCACAAGTAATTAGTACGCTCGTTTTTCTCAAGAAGTTATGTTTACTGAGGCATTAATTACAACGAATGCATGAATGACCACTAAATTTCTATGAACTTGTACATGCATTGGTTAGTTTCCTCTTGACACTGCTTGCGTCAGGTGATCTAACGCACCTCAAAATCCAACATGTAATGGTACTACTACTAGTATAGTAGAACTGAGACTTATCAAACGGAAAAACGAATGTTTTTTAGATGAGCCCTATAAACCCTAGTGGGTACGTACTCCGTAAAAATAGATTTTTCCAAAACTAAGTCGCTCCCTTTCATGAATTCTGTAGTATATTCCTCCGTCGATGCTCCCTTTCATGAATTCTGTACTTCCTGTCGCCGACATGTGGGACATATAGCAACCGGATCGACGTGTCAAGCACCAAATAACAGTGCAGAACAGCAGGGGGGACGCACCCCACTCGTACCGGCCCAGTAGTAGTAATGAGCAATGAGACGTCAAATAACAATGCCGCACTTTCCCAGACGAACGAAGCAACCATTATTTCACACTTCGATTCGCCATCATCTCAAACCACGTACTAGTATTGCTTCTGCCTCAAGAGGGACACACACATCGCCTTGGTACATCATGACACGTGGGACCGCATGACAGGCCATGCTCCCCCGCCGATCGCTCGGTAAAATCACCTCATTTTACTATACTTCCTCCGTATCGGTTTACTACATGGCATGCACGTCGTTCTAGGTTGATAATTTAACTGGCCATATATGTGATGAACAGTACTCTAGCCTTTTAAAAAATGTATACTTTTGTACAGCTGTACTATCGATGGATTGCACCATGGAGCAAAAATTGAAATTAAAAAAGGTGGTACATATAGAGAGCGCTCGTCGCCAAATTATGCATATAGTACTTTTAAAAAGGCTAGTCACAATAATGGTGTCCAGCACAACCCACCCCTCAAATAAAACTAAGAGGGTGCTTGGATACGTTTTAGTCCCATGACTAAAAGTAGTGGGACTAAAACATGCTAGCCTCACCCATGCTTGGATCCAAATACTAAAAAGGCTAAAATCAAGTTAATGAGCATTTATTATCCTCCAAAACCTCCAATCCAGAACTCGCCTGTGTTAAAGGAGAGGAGTTAAATGAGTAGAGAGAGGACTAATCCACATTTTAGCAGGGGTACCTCTAACTAAAAATTTTTAGTCTCAAGACTAGTTTAGCCCCTCTTTAGGCTGGTCGTAATGGTAGTATCATAACTAGTATCATGCATGCCAACTAGGCAATTTTGATGAGGTGTCATAGTATTAAATGAAGAAAGAGAGGGTGGAGTATCATATCATGATACCGTATCATAATAAATGCTATGCTACTTTGTGTCATACATGGCAATAAATAGAGTACTGCATGATACTAATATGTGATACTATGCATTAGGGAGGTAGTATCATACACTAGTATCATATGGATGATACTAGTATATGATACTCCCCATTACAACCAGCCTTAGTCAGGGGTGCTTGGAACTTTAGCCTCTTAAAGAGACTATTTTTAGTCAAACTAAAATAAGTCCCTTGGATCCAAGCACCCTCTAAGCATCCTGGAATTCTTTGACAAAACTAAGCACCCTGAAATTCTTTGACAACTAAACTGTTGGCTATATGATGTTGGCCATATATATTGTACGTATATAATGTGAAGAAACGGGTGGTAGTACTATACCAAATAAAAGATGAAATGTGAGAAATACTAGTATGTACGTACTAAAGAGTCAAAGTAACGAGAAGAAACATAACATAGTTCTGCTGGGGGCTCAGCACAACACACCCCTCAAATTAAATTAAGCACACCTGAAATTAAACTTTGCAACTATTCCGGTAGACACTGCATTAGAAAAAGGTAGCCATCCATTGCAGCGTAGTGGATGTGGTCTATATCTAGTACATTCCGCTGCCATGCATGACGATGAAACGTGTAATGAGGTTTCTCCAGTTTACCGTACGAAGGATGAACCATGGCTCCTGCCAGGGTCAGCATTGAAGGCTGACGAGAGGACACCAGCCGATTCTTCTGGAGGTCGAAGGTGTTGCCTACAACGAGGCCTATCCGACGTAGGACTTCTTTGTCGTTACCAAAGTCTACAGTAACGAATTTGACTAGGTTGCTCTCGAGGAAGTCCTTAAAATCCTGGCACTCAACGTCGGCATGGCATATGTGGTAGACCAAGCATAAGTCATGCACGCAAACCTGGATCACGGCGGGCTTCTTCCTCTCTTCGTCCTTTAGATCCTTCTCTTCGTCCCAGGACTGTGGTGTACTCAACATCTAGCCCAGCGACCCACTCATCATCTGAGTCTTCGAACATGCGTCTGAAGCAAGGCATCCTTTCACCGTCGCGGAAGAACGGGTGTAGATGACGAACTCATCGCCGGTGATGGTTCTAACCTTGTACTCACCGCGATGTGGAGATTTGGGGACGCCATGGATTTGGGAGGAGGGTTAGGATTAGTGGAACTGCCGTAATGTGAATGGACGGGACTAGGAGCGAACCGCCGTAGTATTGAAGGACGTGCAGGGACGAGTAGGAGCGAACTGCCAGCGTGCGAACGGCAGGGTAGTGGCTTTCCATTCTCCCATGATACGGGCTTCCGAGAGCCCTTGGATCTGAGATCGAACGGTTGCATGGCGTGATTCTAGACCTATGGGTGAATATCCTATCCTGGAGGGTTATTCTACAAATTTTCAGCAACTTAGCATGCGACCGTTTGATCTCAGATCCAAGGGCTGCCAGCAGCCCGTATCATGGTCGCGCCTACCACGACCGTCGCGTCGCTCGCGCGGTCGCGCCCTTGGAGATTTAACACGGTGCGTTAGGCTATCTGATGTTGGCATGTCATACATAGTCATCACTTAGTCACTCATACTACAACAAGGTTGGCTATAAGTGTATTTTTTTACTCCTCTCTATCTCTTTCTTCGTACTCAAGGAAGAAACGGTGCTAAGCGCGTGTATTTATTGCATTTGCCAAGGAGTGACCTCTTCCAATGAAATGGTGTTGCTAAGTTTGCTTCATTTAATTAGCTATAGACTCAAAATTGTCTTTTCACCTAGGTACACGCGCTTAGCACCGTTTCTTCCTTGGGTCACCAAACTAGTCTCTCTCTTCTTGATTAACTTGCCACATCAGACTTTATGCTTATGTGGCAAGCTTAAGCACCTGTAGGAGCAAGTAAAAGTAAGTACAATAGTGCGCTTTACATGGCATTTTTGCATATGTGGAGGAAAGAGAGGCAAGGAAAAAGTGGAGAAGTGGGCTCTCATGCAAGAGCCAGCCTCTACTACATGGTGGAACATGGTGGAGCATTGGGAGAGGCACCTGTATGGAGGTGGTCAGGAATCTGGGAGACTCACATCGGTCGTAGCGCCGCAGTTAAAATGATAATGGCAAGTCAAATCACGGGGCCCCACCTGTCCAGCAGTAACTTACTGTCAAATCACACAGCCCTACGTTTGCAGCAGCCTACTCCCTCGTCTTCTCGCGTCTCTGTCGAACCGACTAGGCGGAACTGCCCCACCCACTGCGCAGGAAAAGCCCCGCCCTCGACTTTTAAATACAACTACATCCGCTTAAGAATCCAATGATATACTTTTTGTGACATAGTAACTCATATTTAGTTAGTCAAATGGATGACCTAGAACTACGTGCATGCCCTATAAACCGAGACGCCTAAAAATAAAAAAACCGAGACGGAGAGGGTAGTTCAGCACGTATCTTTTTAGATCAATATAGTCGGGATTCACCAAGGAGCAAAACCAAGTGGTAGGCTGCTCATGTCGTGTTGGCGTAGCAACTCAAGCAGGGTCAGTCCGCACACGAAATGGCGACACACTTAACAGGACCCCTTTGGCCGACATGTGGCTCATCCACCGTCTTGTTCCACGTGCGATGCACCAAATTACAGTTCGGAGCAGCGGTTGGAATTGGAGGCACCCCGGGCGTAGCGCCGCAGTAGTAGAAAATGAGCGATGAGGGGTCAAATCACAAAGCCCCATCTTTCCCGCATTAAGCTGGATGGACGAAGCAACCATCATTTCACTCTAGGGCGCAAGAGCATAAAGAAAAGAGAAAATAATGATGCGTGCGGCAGCTACCTAGGGCACCCTAGGGTAGGGGTCTCCACTACAGATCCTTTTTTTGAATGCGCCTCCACTACAAATCGGCTTCTCCCTCGTCCTCTTGAAGAAACCCGATGATGAGTGCGGCGGTAGGGTTTGTAGGAGTACTACGGCGTGCGGGGCCACGTCGTAGTAAACGGGTTCGAGCTGACGCCTTAAATATGGATGGGCCGCTTGGTTTTACAGGAATGAGGCAACATTTTGGGTTCGGGGACCAGTGGAGATATATTACGTACAAAAAATTGTGGACGTAGGTTCTACAGAAAGGCAATGATGCATGGGCCCTGCATTTTGATATACCCGGGGCCGCGTGAAATTTGCTACTCTACTCAAAACTAGTAAGGTACACATGTATTGAACGCATGAGATTTCGAAACCAAATTATGAATAAATACACACTATAGGATGTAAAGCTTTGAGTCATATATGCATGATGTAGATGTTCGTTTAGTTCTTATAGTTCATCTCATTCAAAATCAATAAGTTTTATAAAAATGTTAAGATTCATAGGGTTGTGCATTGTACTCCCTCCGTTCCAAAATAGATGACCCAACTTTGCACTAACTTTGTAAAGTAAAAAACAAATAATGGCAATTCATTTAGAAAAAATAATCAATTATGATATAGAAGATTCTAGAACAAAGGAGAAGTGCTTGTGTTTTGAGGTTTGTGCATTATGCTTAAGTTCAACCATGGAGTCTTCTAAATTGTATATGTGGCAGATCTGGTGGAATGTTGATGATATCCAACGGCCAGTAGTGCTCGGATTTGCCTATCTCTGCACTATCGGGTTAGCTTCATCTAGCGACCATCTTTCAAAGTTATTGGCACACTATATAGTTCTTGTGCCGTAGTTGCATGTTTTGGAAAAAAGCTACTAGTGGGTTGTACTATCTATTTAGGAATAGAAGATGTATACATGGAAGTTGTAGGGAAAGAGATGACATGGAGCATCTCAATTCCTATGAGTAGGGATTGGAAAAGAGATGTCATTTGGTTCACATCATAGGAACTTTTCTATTGAATATAGAGATGACATGTTTCTCAATTCCTATGAGGAGGGATTAGAAAAGAGATGTAATTTGGTTCATATCATAGGAACTTTTCTATTGAATATACGCTAATGTTTATTTTCCTTTGAAATTAAGGGAGTATAGGAATCCATTCATATGAACCAAGTGGCTCTAAAGCTATAGAAATGATATCATGTTTATTTCCTTTGAAATGTGGAGTATATGAATCTATTCCTATGAACCAATTAGCTCTAAAGGAAAAAAATCCTATAAAAATCATATCATATTGAGTTCCTATGATATTCCTCGACACTAAAGGATGCTTGAAATTGCTGCGGGTGATACGATGGTCTTTCTTTGTAGACTCCTCACCTAACTTTATAGTTACCTCTTGAAGATGAATGAAATGATATTTACATGGTATTCTACATGTGCAATTTGGTACACGAAAACTCAGTAAAAGTTTGCGAGGTTCGAATTTTCATGCACTGCATTTCCGAACGGAGGGAGCATACGGCAGTTGCTAACACTCACGTGGAAGATTTGTGTGTAGGAGGAGTGGCTGTTCTGTTAAATGACATGGCAAAACTGACACTGTCGGATGCCGATCTAACGGTCCTTACGGCGTTTGTCAGGAAAAGGCTTGTGGAGAATGTTTGTCGGATAATGATTTACGGACACATGCATTGCATTGATACGTGCCCCCCTCTCTCTCACGCACACGCACCCTCACGAGTCACGACTCTCCCGAGTCCTCTCGTAGACTCGCACGTCGCACCCATCGTCTTTCTGCAAGTAGATGTCACGCACATATGTGCTCTTCACACCCTACCCTCAGAACTTCTAAAAAACAAAAGACGGCGCACACATTTTATTTTAGCTCACACGTCACACACTTGTACTATTACTCTTGCGGCGAACGTTCTTTGGGCATAGTATATTGTACTCCCATGAAGAGAAGCGGTGCACGCACGCACTAGTTCTCTCACACCCACTCGCGAGTACACGTAGGAGCGCATTTTTTGGAAGCTGGTATAACAAAATCACTCCACTATATATAAAAGCAGGAGCCTTAGCGCTTGCTTTACTAGGGTTCCTCTCGTTCACTCTCTCATGCTCTCCAGATCTAAGCAACACATAGGTGGCCACACTCTCTCTCAGCTCACGGCTGGTCACAAATCCGGCCGGACAACCTCGACCGGGGCAGGGGTGTAGGTGCATCGTTCACGCTGTCGTCGGCGGCGAGGGAGGGGACCAACGGCTGCCCGCGCGTCCCGATCGGCAGCCGTGTCGTTCTCTTCGAGAGAGCGCTGGCTCAGGAGGGCCTCCGACCCCTTCCTCCCTAGGGTATTGTGGCCAAGATACGGCCTCCCGACGCCGTCTTTGCGACATGCCGATGACCCTCAGGTATATATTCCTTCGAAGCCTGCCTTGCTCTACTGTCCCAGCTCCCTTCGTGTGGATCCTTTTCTACTTCCGTCCGATGTTCCAAAGCCACCTAGACTTCTACTAAGGAACGTGCTTTGCACGTATGTTCTGTATGATAGATACTCATATACCTTCTTTTTAGAGAGAGAAATGGGTACTCGTATCTTGAGTAGATATCATAGTGTGTTTGTTTGCATGATCTAAGGACTATTCTGAAATAAGAAGCAAATCACTTGCACAAATCAAACTGAGTTCCAAGTAAGAATTTGATTACAAGATAAAAGTTGTAGTTTTATTATATGATGTTTCCTGGGTTCCACTGATGTATAGTTCCAGAGTTGTTTGACGGTTTACATGCATGTTTATGGACTATTTTGTGCAACTAAATAAGTCATTTAGGTCTGACAGACACTCATGTCTTGTGTTAGCTTGAGGTATAGCTTATGTATGACTGAAATAAAATATTACACTTTTTCTGTGAATAATAAAAATATTACATTTCTCGATGAAGCAGAATAAAACTTTAGCTAGCATCAGCCATGCAATGTTATGTTATGTTATGTTATGTTATGTGAACAGTGTAAACTTTGCCATATAGCGGCATCTAAAAAATCCATTTTTACAGTAATCTAAAAAATTTAGTTAGTAGTAGAGTGTTTATTTCCCAGGTGACAATGGGGAACCAAAATGTGCTAGCTATTTGCCAACTTGTCATACATGCATGTGAGGAGGTGGCAGCAGTTTCTAGACATTTCTCAACTTCAGTAGGTGCAATCGAGATTCAACGGGGACTTCTTTATTTGTTTACTTGGAGAGAAGAGTCAGCCATGTGCACAAGGAGCGGGAGCGAATCCGGCAGCTCTTAGCCGTCAGATCATGTCATCCTTTGTTTGATGGACGGCAGTGATATGCATGAGAGGGGAAATGAACGGTGGATTTTGAGCCAATGCTTGTTTGAGGGGGAGAACCGAAGATGGAGTGGTAAATCCAATTTCAAAACTGCCGCATTATAGTAGTAGTAGATTAGAAGTAAAGCTATTTCATACAGTCTACTCAAAGCGTTGGTTCAAACAGGGAAGAAAGTGGGAAAGCTGTAGCATGAATCTAGGACTTGGTTCTAAGAGGAAACGGGGGAAAGTAGTAATATCTGTCACTCTTTAAATAACCGTATATCTTATTTGCGCAAACAGGGATGTCTGTCTCCATATCGTTTCGGGATGTCTGTCTCTGTATCGTTTCTATCCGCGCAATCAAAAGCACACACCTCAGTTTTAGTACAACTGTGCAAAATGAGATGGCTATCCCTCGCTGCCATCGTCTAACCTCCCGTCTTCAAGGTATCCCTACATTGGTAGTAACTAAGGTAGAATGACCAACGCAATCTAAAAGAAGCTGATTCGTACGTTTTACTTCCTGATTGCAGTGCAGGGACGAGCGAAAACAACTGCATCCTAGTCCGGAATGCACTTTCTACCAGTTCATCCATGGACCAAGGACTAGGTGGCACGGCTGCACGGCGGTTTTTTGGACAGGTGCGCGGACAAGAGGCATTGTGGTCTGCTTATTTCTGCAAATAGCGGTGCTTAAATTTAGTGGAATGCACAAGCATTTCAGCTGGTCAGTACACTGCATGGTTCAGTTCAGCATTCCAGCTGATACCACAATTATAATTGGTTATTCTGGAATGAGAGAACCTAATCCTGAATGGTGGCAACAAGAAAAAACCAGAGTGAACTCTAGGAAATTTAAGCCTGCTGGGAGGCCCTTTGCTCAGAGAGAAGCCTTGCTTGTTTTTTCCTGATTTGTAAACCTTCTCACAACTTTGTCTTTTGCTGTGAACTAGTATATGTTTGTTATGTTCTATGAATCATTGAGATGTATAAAATTTCTTAACTTATGCTTTTCAAGTATTTTATGAAGACAAGTTTAATGTGAGTGTTCCACATGAGCGCTGGACTAGCCTGTGAACGTTTGGAATTTATTACATTGTGGCCTCAATTAACTGCATGAACCACTGTAACAAGATACATAGTTGCTTATATGTCAGACAGCAGATTGTTGATTATTAGCTAGTCGATAGCCTAGTGTTGAAGCAAGTTGAGCCAATGTGTCGTGTTTTGCACAACTGCTTACAAGTGGGGTAGCACCAACAGTGTTTACAAGTACTTATGCATACGTCAGCGCACAGTTCTCGAACGAGTGCTCTATTTCATCAAAACACACACTTCTCATATGATAAACCGTGAAAACTTATGTCTTACCATGCCATATTCATGAAAAAACTAGTGAGGACGCATCTGTTTCGGCAACTATTATGATGGTTCTCACATGATTCACGGGCACACAAAAGTAGCAACAGTTCCCATAGACGGATTCAAACAGAGTACTAGCCCCAGAGGGGTCGATAACAGGCAAGGTTCGGATAATTAGACACAATCCAAACTACTATTAAACACTAGCTGGGGCAACTATTTCATGCCTTGATCTAATTTGGGCTGGACACAAGATGGACCTTGCCATGAACATCATCGAGGATGTCCCGCAGCAGCTCAATCCTGTGAACCTTCATGAAGACAACCTTGTGGCCTTGCCACTGATAAACTTGTTTGTGGAGGCATGCCAGGTCATCTTCCTGCGTAAGCTCGACAATAATAGTATTCCTCACAAACGAAGGAGTAGCTTTGAACTTCTTGTGCTTCAGTACACCCTGGACAACATGCCTGACAACAGTGAGGCTGGAATACAACTCTTCATTGGTATAACCGCAAATGGCTTCCAGGATCCAACAGCCTAAGAACTCTGTTTTCCCAGCGCGTATATTCAGGTCGTCCGCCTCATAGAGAGTGACATGTACAACCACACAATCCTTGTCTGCATCAGGGCTCTAATTGAAACAAAAACAAATTCTGAATTACTTTTCAGTATAAGAAACACAAGTTATTTAAACCACTACGTATACCATGGCATCGAAGCTAATAAATTTGTGCATTATTAATCACCACATACTTCCTTTTCTAAAAAAAATCACCACATACCTAGATGAAAAACCACAATCGAGATCGGCAAAGAAGGAAATCACCTTGGGCAGCTCAGCGGGGGGGGGGGGACACATCCTCGAAGGGGGAAAACTGCTCCTGCAGTGCCACGGGGGCTATAACCTCAAACGGGGCGTTGACCATCTCAGTATCTGGGGTCGTCTCGGTGGTTGCCTCCATCTTCTCGGAGCTCTCTGTCTCGTGGGGATCAGCCTCCCGCGTCTGCTCCAATATCGGTAGATCTTTGCCTGGTTCTCCTTGGTCCATCATGAAACTGACGAATACTAGGAGTCCACTGAAAGGAAAACACAATCGCAATGACAATGAAACAAAAAAGAGAATGATGATCGGTTACTGCTTTGCAAAAGTTCTTTTTTTCCTCTGAACGAAAATATACCAACATCACGGATCCGCTTACCTTCCCTTCGTTCGGAGAGAAGAACAGTGGCAGATGCAAGTGTTGCCTTTCTTGAAGACGATGAGGGAGAAGGGGATTCAGCGAAGAGTGAAATGATGGTTGCTTCGTCCGTCAAACTTAGACTGCGGGGAGGTGGGGTTTTGTGATACGACGGCTTGTTACTGCCGCGCTACGACTGGGGTGACTCTCCGCCTGCATACTGCCTTCTAATTTGGTGGATGGCATTTGGGCCCGCGCGCTGCATGGCCCGCATGTCGGTGAACAAAAGTATAACGGCATTCAGTAGAGGGAGACGTTTCAATGACCTAGGAGGAGCCAGAAGCGGTAGAGTGTCTCCACTGTACTAGTACAAATTGTTTTTCTGGCTAGCTGTAGAGTGTCTCCACTGTACTAGTAGTAATTGTTTCTCGGGTCCCAAGACAAAACAGCCCATCCACACTAGTAAATAGTAGAATCAATTCAAAAACCCGGGTGCTCTTCTTCCTCCTCGCTCCCACCCACCTCACGTCAGCTCGGTCCACTCGTACCCCCAAATTCCTCACCTCACTCCTACAGAAAACCCCAGCTCCCCTTCATCCTCACTCCTACAGAAAACCCCCAGCTCCCCTTCTTCTTCGCTCGCACTACAACTAGGCTCGTCATTCGTTACTCTGCTCAAATCCATGAGCGCGACGTGACGCCCTCAAGGAAAATGGAGTCGGCTGACCCCAGCGCCAAGAAGATGAGGCTCCCGCCAGCGGCGATGCCTGTTGTAGATCCCGCACCCGGCAGCGCGGGGAGAAGCGGCGACCCCGCCCACACCAGATCCCAGGAACCCGTAGAATCTCGGGTGGGCCGCATCAGCGATCTCTCAGACGCCATCCTTGGGGAGATCATCTCGCTTCTCCCCACCAAGGATTGCTGCCGCACCCAAGTCCTCTCAATTCGGTGGCCCCTCTATGGCGCGTCGTTCCCCTTAATCTCGACTGTCATCAGCTATCTCTCTTCAATGACTTTGAAATCCCGAGAGCCATCATCTCCTCCCACCAGGGCTCCGTTCAAAGCCTCTGCATCCCGTCATGCTACCTGAGCAAGCATACCATGCCCTGCACGGTGGACTCCTGGCTAGAATCCCCTGAATTCACAGAACTACAGCTGCTTGAGTTCTACTATTCCCCTGGAAATCACATACCACATACCGAACGCCATGAACTTGTGCCCTTAGCACCGATGTCCATCTCGGGGTTTTCGTCCTCTCTCCACACCGCCACCTTTGCGCAGTGCTACCTACCAGACAATCTGGTACTAAACCTTCGACTCCCATTTCTCAAGAAACTTTCACTTGTGCGGGTTCGTATATCAGAGGCCTCATTGCATAGCATCATCCACTCCAGTTGCCCTGCGCTGGAGTGCTTGGTGCTTGTTTTCACAGTTAGAATCGGTTGTCACCAAATAAAGTCGCCTAACCTTGTAAGAATTGGAATTTCTTTTGACGGAAGGCAGCTCATCATCCAAGATGCCCCTTCACTTCAAAGGTTGATCCTTGATTCTTGTTATTCACCGTTGCAAATAACCGTCCTCTCTGCGCCTAAACTGGAGACCTTGGGTGTAATACATGATCTCTGTGCTCATTTCAATATGGTGTTTGGCTCCATAGTTCTTCAAGTACTTTATATTATCATCTACACTTGTAACCATAAGCTGCATTTTAAATTTCTGCGCATAATTTATATATCATCTTGGAGTACACATTTTGTACTAATATTATGTTCTATGCTCAATGAAGAGTTTCTCCATGGATGGCCTATCAATGGTGCTGGATTCTGTTAAGATCTTATATATCCAAATGAATAGTTTTGATCTGAACAAGATTATTGGCTTGATGCAATGCTTTCCATGTCTGGAGAAGTTGTATATAAAGGTGATAATTTCACGCACATTGGAAGCCCACATATAGTGTACTAGAATTAACCGTTCAGATGTTGCTCTTTCGACACTCTTCTTTTAGATCTTAACTGTTTTCAATCTTCATGTCTATTTAGGCAACATGACAGGGTAAGAAAGTTATAACCAATCGGTGGATTCGTAAGCATCGGGATTTTCTCACTTCTCATGAGATTCGATTGAAGACAATAACGCTAGAACGATATGTAACCAACCGTGCAAACACAAGATTCGTCACATTCTTCCTACTGAATGCGAGGTTACTATTGTCCATCAGGCGTAAGTTTATCAGCAGCATGGTTTTGACAGATGGGTATGTCGAAGAGCAAAAAAAGGAGTTTCAGGTGGGCAAAAGAGCTTCTGAATGTGTCGGGCTTCTATTTACAACATATTGTGGTCATAATCCAGTAAATTTTATGACCCAGGATGTTCATTCTATGGACCTGACCGATCCATTTGACTGTGACTGCCGAAAACAGTGCTGGAGTTAGATGTTGTTGCCCTTTTCAATCTGGTTTTTTTGTAAACCTGATGAACAATTAACCCTCGTGCTTTTGTATAGTTTGTAAGCTGGAGTTAGATGTTCCTGCCCTTTTCAACTCGGCTGTGACTGTCATATTTTCTTTGAAACAAGGCAAATGGCTTGCCATTCATTTAATTTAGAGTGAAATATTGTAACAAATCCAAACCAAGGGAAATAACATCACTCTCGCCGGCTGCTTGAGCTCACTATGCATTATAGAAGCCAAGTGATTAGCCCCCACCAGCACCCACAAACTTATTTCGAACTAGCACATCAAATGGGCTGTAAATTTTCATAGGAAAGGTTGCATGACCGTGACAGATTTGGATTCTGACATTTGGGACCCGCGAGGAAATAGCCTATCCAAGGTGGTGACGACTTACTAGCCAGTCAACAAACGATTCTGCCTACCAGCCGTTGGATTGACATCCAACATGTGTCGTGTATCTTCTATCTCTTGTCTTCTTCTTCCTCCAATCGCCCAAACCAAACCACCCCGTCGGCTCCGCCTGCTCCCGCCACGCATGGCCGGCTGCGCCTCCGCCGCCCTACCGTACATACCCTCCAACGTTGGCCAGTCCCTCCCTCTATTCCCCCACACGTCCTGTTATTCTCTGGTGACGTCAGCCCCAACACGCACCCGCGCCCGAACCAGTCAACCCTCGTACTCCCCTCCGCCTGCGACTGGACCGACGCATCTTCAACGGCTCCTGTTCGTTCTGTCTGAGGCCTCGCCGTCGTCCTCCGCCTTACGGTCTTGGTTCCTCCTAATAGTAGTACGCAAGCAAGTGCCTCTATAGTACAAGCCCAAAAATATGGTTCCTCCTAATTGGTTGGACATCTGGGGCTCACGCCATTGTCAACGTAGTCAATAAACGAGAGAATTACACTACGAGCGGCTGACACCAGGGACCCAGCAAGTCGCGCATTTTTTTGAGGAACAAGCAGTTGTTATTTATACTAGTTTTGGCGATGGATCAGGGTAACAACGGGGTTGTGCGGGGGCTGTGGACCGTCTAGCCAGGGTTTTATTTATGTTTACCACATCATGAGCCCAGTTGTGTTTTTTCTTGCTGAAAATGGCTAGCCCAGTTCTATTTTTTTAAGAAATACCCAAACAAGGCCTACTTGCTTTATCGGCCCTGCTGGGATGCAAATCTTTCAAGACGAGGAGAGTTTCATTCGGTTTGCCCAGAAATGGGCTGTACATTTTTAAAACACATCAAACCGGGAATTAGTTTCAATTTTTTTTCATTACAAGATCTTAAATTCCATTGATTTTTATGCGTGGACAATTATTTGGATTTTATATTTATATAAATTATTTTTCAAAATAGTTTGAATGTGAGTCAATATTTCTGGATTAAAAACAGTTGACCGCACGGAAATATGCAAAATTTCGTATACTTTTTAACCGTGGCCACAATATGGGGTGTGATGCTAACAAAAAGAAGATGGGCTCCAAAAAAATTCTTACGAATTAGCAAATGGGTTGTACATTATTAGAAATAATGGCAGATGTGTTGTATGTTGTTTTCCACAGATTTGAGGCTGACTTGTGCGCCTACTACAGGTTGACGCGTATGCTTTCATAAAAAAAAGGTTGATGCACACGCAACGCCCTGTCAACTTAGTCAACACACGAGAGCAGTGACTGTTGGATGTCCATCCAACGGCTGTCGTGCTTCTTCAATCTCTGCTCTTCATGCTCAAGCCGCTCAAACAAGCGCCGGCGGGACTGTCTGCTCCCTCCTCCCGCGGCCAGTTATGCTACCGCGCAGGCCTCACGGCCCCACCGTACTCCCATCGCTGGCCTAGCCATCCCTCTACTCACCCACACCTGCTGTTATTCTCTGGCAACGGCAGACGAACCAGTAAACCCTCGTACTCCTCCGCATGGGAAACAACTGCCGAGTATTCCCTGGCTCTGTGTCATTCCATTCCTAGGCCTCGCCGTCGTCCACCGCCCTGGTGCTCTCGGCGCGGCCTGGTCAACGTGGTCAATGAACGACATCCATCGGAACTGGACTGTACGTGGAGAGGCCGACAGCTGGGTCCACGGCCGCACGCAAGGAAATGCCTCCTTATTACGTGCAAAATAATGATTCCTCCACCTGAAAGCTAGGACCCACAGGAAGGGCCTCTGTATTTCGCGAAAAAAACATTCCCCCCACTGACAGGTCAGACCCACCAGCTATATCTTCGCACGCAAGGAAGTGCCTCCTTATTACGCCCAAAAAAATGAATACCCCCTTCTAGCTGGGACCCACCATATTGTTGGGCTGACTTGTGGGCCTACTCAGTTGACAGGGACGGAGAGCTTTGTCAACTTAGTCAATACTCCAGTGACCGTATGATGTCCATCCAACGGCCATAGTGCTTCTTCAACCTCTGGTCTTCTTGCTCCAGCCGCCCAAAGTAGCGCCGGTCGTGCCGCCTGCTCCTGCCTCCCGTTGTCGGTTGTGCTACCGCGGAGGCCTCACCACCCCTATACTACTCCCACCACTGGCCAGGCCATCCCTCCACTCACCCACACCCCTTGTTATTCCGCGGCGACGGCAGCTTCACACCGCGGCCGAACCAGTGAACGCTCGTACTCCTCTCCGCATGGGCATCCACTGCCGCGTCTTGCACGGCTCCGTGTCGTCCCCTTCCTAGGCCTTGCCGTCATCCACCACCGTGGTGCTCTTGGCGCGGCGTGGTCAATGTGGTCAACGACCGACTTCCATCGGAAGAGTACTGTACGTGGAGAGGCTGACAGCTGGGTCCACGGCAGCCGCAAGGAAGTGCCTCCTTATTACGCGGAAAATAATTATTCCTCCACCTGACAGCGGGGACCCACTCGACGGGTCACCAGTATTTTGCGAAAAAATCGTTTCCCCCTGACTACTGGGACCCACCGGACGGGTCACCGTATTTCGCGAAAAAAACGTTCCCCCCGCTGTCAGCTCGGACCCACCGGAAGTGCCTCCTTATTACGCACAAAAAATGAATACTCCCCCGGCTAGCTGGGACCCACCTTGCTGGGAGGCTGGCTTGTGGGCCTACTAAGTTGACGGGGATGAAGGGCTTTGTCAACTTAGTCAATATGAATGATTCTACCTCCAGTGACCGTACGATGTCCATCCAACGGCCGTAGTGCTTCTTCAACCTCTAGTCTTCTTGCTCCAGCCACCCGAAGCAGCGCTGGTCGTGCCGCATGCTCCTGCCTCCCGTGGCCGGCTGTGCTACCGCAGAGGCCTCGCCACCCCCTACTATTCCCACCGCTGGCCAGGCCCTGTGGCGACGGCAGCCTCACACCGCAGCCGAACCAGTGAACCCTCGTAGTCCTCTTCGCGCGGGCTTCCACTGACGCGTCGTCCCCTTCCTAGGCCTCACCGTCGTCCACCGTCGTGGTGCTTTCTGCGCAGCGTGGTCAACATGGTCAAGGAACAACTTCCATCAGAAGAGTACTGTACGTGGAGAGGCTGACAGTTGGGTCCACGGCCATAGCCCAGTTTTTTTGTGATTTGCCAAGTAAGTCACTTTGTCAGGCATGTTGGGCCGCAATTCTTTCAAGACGGGGAGAGCTTTCATTCGGCTGGACGAGAAAATGGCCCATCAGTAATGAGAAATGGGTTGTACATTTTTAAAACACATCAAACCGGCAATTAGTTTCAAATATCTTTTTTTTTCATTTCAAGATTTTAAATTACATTAATTTTTATGCGTGAACAATTTGTTGGATTTTATATTGATATACATTTATTTTTAAAATCAGTTTGAATGTGAGTCGAAATTTCGGGATTAAAAACAGTTCGGACCGCACCGAAATATGCAAAATTTCGTATAATTTTTTAGCAGTTGCCACAATATGGGCTGTAATGCTAACAAAAATAATATGGGCTCCAAAAAAACCTTAAGAATTAGCAAATGGGCTGTAAATTATTAGAAATAATGGTAGATGTGCTGTATGCTGTTTTCCACAGATTTGAGGCTTTCCTAAAAAAAAGGTTGACGCACAAGCACTGACTATTGGATGTCCATCCAACGGCCGTCGTGCTTCTTCAATCTCTGCTCTTCCTGCTCCAGCCGCTCAAACAAGCGCCGGCGGGGTTGCCTGCTCCCTCCTCCTCGCAGCCGGCTGTGCTGTCGCGCAGGCCTCACCGCCCGATCGTACTCCCATCGCTGGCCTAGCCATCCCTCTACTCACCCACACCTACTGTTATTCTCCGGCGACGGCAGACGAACCAGTAAACCCTCGCACAGTCGTACTCCCCTCCACGTGGGAAACAACTGCTGAGTCTTCCCTGCCTCTGTGTCATCCCCTTCCTAGGCCCCGCCGTCGTCCACCGCCTTGGTGTTCTCGGCGCGGCCTGGTCAACATGGTCAACGACCGACATGCATCTGAAGTGGACTTTACGTGGAGAGGCCGACAGCTGGGTCCACGGTCGCATGCAAGGAAATTCCTCCTTATTACGCGCAAAATAATGATTCCTCCACCTGACATCGGGGACCCACCGAAAGGACCTCTGTATTTCGTGAAAAAAAAACGTTACCTCCGCTGACATCTCGGACCCACCAGCTATATCTTCGCACGCAAGGAAGTGCCTCCTTATTACGCACACAAAAAATGAATACTCCCCCTGTTAGCTGGGACCCAGTATAGTGGCAGGCTGACTTGTGGGCCTACTAAGTTGACGGGGACGGAGGGCTTTGTCAACTTAGTCAATATGCACGATTCTAGCTCTAGTGACCGTACGATGTCCATCCAACAGCCATAGTGCTTCTTCAACCTCTGGTCTTCTTGCTCCAGCCGCCCAAACCAGCGCCGGTCGTGCCTCGTGCTCCTGCCTCCCGTGGCCGGCTGCGATGCGGCGGAGGCCTCACTGCCCCCTACTACTCCCACCGCTGGCCAGGCCATCCCTCTACCCACCCACACCCCCTGTTATTCTGCGGCGACGGCAGCCTCACACCGCAGCGAACCAGTGAACCCTCGTACTCCTCTACGCGTGGGCATCCACTGCCGCGTCTTCCCCGACTCCGTGTCGTCCCCTTCCTAGGCCTCGCCGTCGTCCACCGCCCTGGTGCTCTCGGCGCGGCATGGTCAACGTGGTCAAGGAACGGCTTCCATCAGACATGGACTGTACGTGGAGAGGCTGACAGCTGGGTCCACGGCCGCAGCAAGGAAGTGCCTCCTTATTACGTGCAAAATAGTTATTCCTCCACCTGACAACGGGACCCACCGGACGGGCCACCGTATTTCGCCCCATGACTGCTGGGACCCACCAGCTACATCTTTGCACGCAAGGAAGTGCCTGACAGTCGGGACCCACCTGGTCAAAGCGTACGTAGCGTTGTCATTCTGGTCGCGAACGTGTACGTACATATATACTGGTCGATGTAGAGGCGCACACGTGTCGTAGTAGAGGCGGCCAGGGTGCAAGAAAGAAAATACGGCCACGTATGTGTACATACGGGCGGGGTCTCAAACGCCTACTCGCGCATACGTACGGCCAGGGCTCGTGTACATGGCTGGGTCGGAATGGAGAAACATCGTCGTCGTCGTGTTCATGGGGAGGCAACGGAATGCGTCGTGTTCATGGGGAGGCAATGGAATGCGTCGTGTTCATGGGGAGGCAACGGAATGCGTCGTGTTCATCGGGAGGGCTTGGACGAAATAGGCGATGGAAACGAGGCCTGTCATACCGCAGAATGGAGGAAACGACCTTGTGTTCGACCGGCCACGTTCGAAACGGGATCCTGTTCATCGGGAGGGGTCTGGCGTACCGTAAAACGGAGGAAACGGGCCTCCTATGGTCGAAACGGGGGTCCTGTTGATCGGGAGGGGTGTGGCGTACCGCAAAACGGACGAAACAGACTTGTGTTGGAGCGCTACGGTCGAAACGGGGGTCCTGTTCATCGGGAGGGGTGTGGCATACCGCAAAACGGGACTCCACGGGATATTGTTCATCTCCACTGTCGACCCCCTCCAGCCTCCACGAGCTACTGTTCATCCACCGTCGACCTCCTCCAGCCTCCACCTGCGACTGTTCATCCACGGGCTCCTGTTCATCTAGCCTCCACCACGCGCTACTCCACTGGCTACTGTTCAACCAGCCCTCTCCACGGGCTCCTATTCAACCACCCCTCCACGGGCTACTGTTCATCCTGCCCTCCACCGTCTACTGTTCATCCTGCCCTCCACGGGGTGGTCCTGTTCATCTGGCCCTCCACGGGGTCTTGTTCATCCAGCCCCAACCGGCTCGATCGATCGGGGTCCTGTTCATCCAGAGGCAACACCACGGGGTCCTGTTCATCCACCCCCACCGGGAACTGTTCATCCAACCCCCCCACGCAACGCTCACTGTTCATTCAGAGGCAACATCGACCGGCTTCAGTTAGCAGCAGTAGCGAAGGAATCGCTTGATCGGGTTCAGTTAACAGACATCGATCGATCGCTCGGGTTCCGTAACGCGTAGCCTGCAGTGCAATCGCTCAGGTTCAGTTAGAGCCCAACGCCTCGCTCGGGTTCAGTTAGAGCCAACGCCTCGCACACACGCGCGTACGTGTACGAGGGAAACGCACATCGCTCGGCCCCCGACCTCCCACCGTAACCGGGAACTCCCCGAAATTTTCCTCGCCCTCGCTTCTACCATGGTTTTTTCCGTCATGGACGGCCCAAAGAATGTCATGCAGCTGCGTCTCCGGCCCGCCCAGGACGAAAAGCCCATTTTCTGTCATGATTTTTTGTCATAGAAGTAGGAGCCCACCACATCTATGATGATACCGGGTTTTGTCACAATTATCGTCATAGAAGTGTCATATGTATGACAGAAAAAAAATTCGTTCGGCCCAAAATGTCACGGATGTGTCTTTTTTTGTAGTGCCTACTTCCTGCTTGATTGATCTTGATGAATATGAGTATTACAAGAGTTGATCTACCATGAGATCGTAATGGCTAAACCCTAGAATTCTATCCTATGAGTATATGGTAATGAATCTGTCCTATCCGGACTATGACCTCCGGTTTATATAGACACCGGAGAGATCTAGGGTTACATGGAGTCGGTTACATAGGAGGGAATCTTCATAATCAGTCGCCTAGCTTGCCTTCCACGCCAAGTAGAGTCCAATCCGAACACGGGTATAGTCTTCGGTCTTCGTGTCTTCACAGCCCATCAATCCGGCCCACGGATAACATGCCGGACACCCGAGGACCCCTTAGTCCAGGACTCCCTCAGTAGCCCCTGAACCTGGCTTCAATGACGAGGAGTCCGACGTATTGTCTTCGGCATTGCAAGGCGGGTTCCCCTTCTTCCAAACTCCCAAGACACTCTTCATACATGATGATTGTATCCGGACCTGTTACACACCATATACAACCGCAGAGAGAATATATATATTCCACACGAGTTCTATCCGTTGGCAGCTTCCGGCAACGTGATATCACGCACGTCCGGTCATAATTTTGAACCGTTTGTCCCACGTTTAAAGACGCAGTTGCTATTGGCACATCTTGTCAAAGCACAGATCATGTTCCCTTATTGCGGGATTCTCATTAATGCGGGTATGGGTAACCCAACCGTGTTGTTTGCATAGCCTTCGGAAACAGGCGAATCTTAAGGCGAGCGAGGAGGCGTTTGATGTTTGCTGCCTTTATAAGAGGATAAGGATCCCCTCTTCCTCTTCTCACACTTTCTCTCCGTCTCCGCCTTCCCGACCTCGAGCTCCAGCGCCCAAGTTCCAATCTCCTTTCCACCCCAGCAACCATGTTCGGATCCGGTGGTCAGGGCAAGTGGATGGTCTTCTCCATCAAGGAGGAGGAAATTACTGAGCTCCGGGCGGCCGGATATTTGGCGAAGGGAATCGCCCACCGCTTGCCAGCCGAGGGTCAAGTCGTTCCCACGTTGGAGCCCAACGAGAGGGTAGTATTCCTCCCTTATTTCTTCCGCGGGCTTGGGTTTCCACTCCACCCCTTCATCCGCGGGCAAATGAATTATTACGAGGTAGATTTCCATGATCTATCCCCGAATTCCATCCTCAACATTTCTGCGTTTATCGTCGTGTGCGAGGCCTTCCTCCGCATCCCACCCCACTTTGGGCTATGGCTCAAAGTCTTCAACGTGAAGCCGAAGGTGGTGGATGGCCAGCACACAGAGTGCGATGGAGCCATGGTAAGCAAGCTGCCCAACGTCTCCTGGCCGAGAGGTATTTTTGTGGAGACAGTGAAGGAGTGGCAGAAGCAGTGGTTCTACATCACAGAACCCCGCGGCACCTCCTGGGCCACGGCTGCCGAATTCCGCTCCGGTGCTCCTATGCGGCTCACTTCTTGGGTCGAGAAGAGTCCCGATTGGGGTTCGTCCAACAAGGTAATAGCATCGCAGATGCGCGTTCAAAGCATGATAGCCAAGAACGTCAAGCTTGTAGATGTAATCCAGGTGATGCTAGTTCGCCGAATTCTCCCGTGCCAACACCGAAGCCGCCCTTTGTGGGAGTTCGATCCGAAGAATCACCAAACCTTGGTGAGGCTCTTCGAGACTACTCACGAGGAAGCATGGAAGTTGCTCTTTAAGGGCAACAAAAAACCACAGGCCGCGGGTTCAGATCGTGGACACGACACCAGTCATCCTGCCAGTGAGGTATGTGCTACCTCTTGAGCACTATGTTGGTTTTCCCCGAAGAGGAAGGGATGATGCAGCAAAGTAGCGTAAGTATTTCCCTTAGTTTTTGAGAACTAAGGTATCAATCTAGTAGGAGGCTACGCACGAGTCCCTTGTACCTGCACAAAACAAATAAATCCTCGCAACCAACGCGAATAGGGGTTGTCAATCCCTACACGGCCACTTACGAGAGTGAGATCTGATAGATATGATAAGATAATATTTTTGGTATTTTTGTGATAAAGATGCAAAGTAAAATAAAGGAAAGTAAAGAGCAAAGGAAATAACTAAGTAGTAGGAGATTAATATGATGAAGATAGACCCGGGGGCCATAGGTTTCACTAGTGGCTTCTCTCGAGAGCATAAGTATTCTATGGTGGGTGAACAAATTACTGTTGAGCAATTGACAGAATTGAGCATAGTTATGAGAATATCTAGGTATGATCATGTATATAGGCATCACGTCCGAGACAAGTAGACCGACTCCTGCCTGCATCTACTACTATTACTCCACTCATCGACCGCTATCTAGCATGCATCTAGAGTATTAAGTTAAAAACAGAGTAACGCCTTAAGCAAGATGACATGATGTAGAGGGATAAACTCATGCAATATTATGAAAACCCCATCTTGTTATCCTCCATGACAACAATACAATACGTGCTATTGCTGCCTGATACGTCTTCAACGTATCTATAATTTTTGATTGCTCCATGCTATATTATCTACTGTTTTGGGCAATATTGGGCTTTACTATCCACTTTTATATTATTTTTGGGACTAACCTATTAACCGGAGGCCCAGCCCAGATTTGCTGTTTTATGCCTATTTCAGTGTTTTGAAGAAAAGGAATATCAGAGGGAGTCGAAACGAAACGAAATCAACTAGAGAAGTTATTTTTGGAACGAAAACCACCCGATGGACTTGGACCCCATGTCAAGGAAGGAACGAGGAAGCCACGAGGGTGGGGGCACGCCCACCCCCCTAGGGCGCGCCCCCTGCCTCGTGGGGCCCTCGTGGCTCCCCTGACGTACTTCTTCAGCCTATATAACTCCATGTACCCTAAAACTTCCAAAACAGAGAATAGATTGGGAGTTCCGCCGCCAGAAGCCTCCGTAGCCACCGAAAGCCAATCTAGACCCGTTCCGGCACCCTGCCGGAGGGGGGAATCCTTCTCCGGTGGCCATCTTCATCATCCCGGTGCTCTCCATGACGAGGAGGGAGTAGTTCTCCCTCGGGGCTGAGGGTATGTACCAGTAGCTATGTGTTTGATCTCTCTCTCTCTCGTGTTCTTGAGGTGATACGATCTTGATGTATCGCGAGCTTTGCTATTATAGTTGGATCTTATGTTTCTCTTCCCCCCTCTTCTCTCTTGTAATGAATCGAGTTTCCCCTTTGAAGTTATCCTATCGGATTGAGTCTTTAAAGACTTGAGAACACTTGATGTATGTCTTGTCGTGGATATCTGTGGTGACAATGGGATACCACGTGCCACTTGATGTACGTTTTGGTGACCAACTTGCAGTTTCGTGACATTGGGAACCTATGCATAGGGGTTGGCACACGTTTTCGTCGTGATTCTCCGGTAGAACTTTGGGGCACTCTTTGAGGATCTATGTGTTGGTTGAATAGATGAATCTGAGATTGTGTGATGCATATCATATAATCATACCCACGGATACTTGAGGTGACATTGGAGTATCTATGTGACATTAGGGTTTTGGTTGATTTGTGTCTTAAGGTGTTATTCTAGTACGAACTCTAGGGCTGTTTGTGACACTTATAGGAATAGCCCAACAGATTGATTGGAAAGAATAACTTTGAGGTGGTTTCGTACCCTACCATAATCTCTTCGTTCGTTCTCCGCTATTAGTGACTTTGGAGTGACTCTTTGTTGCATGTTGCGGGATAGTTTTATGATCCAATTATGTTAGTATTGTTGAGAGGACTTGCACTAGTGAAAGTATGAACCCTAGGCCTTGTTTCCTAGCATTGCAATACCGTTTACGCTCACTTTTATCACTTGCTACCTTGCTGTTTTTATTAGTTCAGATTACAAAAACTATTATCTACTATCCATATTGCACTTGTATCACCATCTCTTCGCCGAACTAGTGCACCTATACAATTTACCATTGTATTGGGTGTGTTGGGGACACAAGAGACTCTTTGTTATTTGGTTGCAGGGTTGCTTGAGAGAGACCATCTTCATCCTACGCCTCCTACGGATTGATAAACCTTAGGTTATCCACTTGAGGGAAATTTGCTACTGTCCTACAAACCTCTGCACTTGGAGGCCCAACAACGTCTACAAGAAGAAGGTTGTGTAGTAGACATCAAGCTCTTTTCTGGCGCCGTTGCCGGGGAGGTGAGTGCTTGAAGGTATATCTTTAGATCTTGCAATCGAGTCTTTCAGTTTCTTGTTTTATCACTAGTTTAGTTTATAAAAGAAAACTATAAAAAATGGAATTGAGTTTGTCTCATACGCTTCACCTTTTTAATATCTTTCGTAAGTATGATGGAAAGGAAAATTGTGCTCAAGTGCTAGAAGAAGAAATCTATAAAATTTTCGGCACTAAATATTTGAATGATGAGCATGATTGCAATGTTGTTAGTACAAATTCTTTGAATATCCATAATACTAATGACGATTGCACTAGTTATGATGAAAATGCCTCCTATAAACATGTCAATTTTTGTGGAGTATACTGGGTTTGCAAGTACACACCAAATAGGGAAGATAGATATTGTAAGAGGCATAAGTACTTAGAAACTAAATTGTTGCAAGAAAGTCTAGATGAATGTGCTGAAAGATTCAATATTTTTCGTACCCCTTGTGAACTTTGCAATGAACATGGTCATTTTGCTCCAATGCTATTTGTTTCATGATCAAGTCATGTCCAAACATTGTGATAATTTGATTACCCTTGAGCATCATAAAGAGCTTAGCCTTCTTTTGGGTTATGAAGAACTGAAACGTATAACTGAGGGTATTCCAAAGTTTAATCTTGATAGAGTTCTTGATTTTGATCTAGAGAATATTTATATGTATTGTGCGGTGAATTGCATTGAAAATCCTTATATTGCCAACTACATAGAGAAAAGAAAACAAATAGAAGATGAAGAGAATACTAATGAAAGGGAAGAGACTTCCCAATACCCTCCTATTGTTTCTTATGATGAATCAGGTAACGAGGAAGAGCCTCCTATTCAACCAATCTCATTAATAAGGAGCTCCAAAAAGAGGATTGAACCCACACATGATGTGGTGAAGAAGAAGAAAAGAAAAAGGAAGAGAGGTAAAAAGATATCTCTCCCAAATAATGCTGCTCCTATTACTAATGTGCCTCATGAAAATATAATTGTGGAAGATAATGATACTTCTTATGATCTTGAAAATCTTTTTGGCACTTGCTTGGAAGAATATGATAATTGCTATACTGTTGGTGCTATCCATACTATTAATGATGAGAGTGATTATGCTTATGATATGAAAAGGCCCAAGCTTGGGGAAGCTATGTTTGATGAGGATGACATATTTGAGAATATATTTGCTGCAATTAATGTTTGTCCCAAGCTTGGGGATGCTATGTTTAATAATGATGATATTTTTAGCCTCTCAAGTTTCGATATGCAAAGTTGTTATGATGATAGCATGCCTTCTACCTATGATGATAATATTTATGAAAGTGGATTTGGAGAGGTCATGACTTTATTTAGTGATGTATCCACTATTTCGGAAGAGGTTTCAATCGATTATGATGAGATCAAAGTTGCTACTTATGATGATTATTGTGATAAAACTTATGCTATAAAGAGTAGTGATGATTATATTTATAAAAATTGTCATGATTATGAGTACCCTTTCTCTGAACATTACTCTTTTAATGTGGAAACAATTTATTGTATTCAAGTCTCTTATGATACTCCCACTATTTCGAATGAGAATAATTTTGCTTATGTGGTGAGTAATAAAATTTCTATGCTTGTAGATCATGAAAAGAATGCTTTAGGTGCTGGTTATATTGTTGAATTCATTCATGATGCTACTGAAAATTATTATGAGGGAGGAACATATGCTTGTAGGAATTGCAATAATATCAAGTTTCCTCTCTATGTGCTTAAAATCTTGAAGTTTTGCTTGCTTTACCTTCCTATGCTAATTGATTATTGTTTTCATAAGTTGTTTGCTCATAAAATCCCTATGCACAGGAAGTATGTTAGACTTAAATGTGCTAGTCATATTCTTCATGATGCTCTCTTTATGTTTCAATTCTTATCTTATATGTGAGCATCATTGAAATCATCATGCCTAGCTAGGGGAATTAAACGATAGCGCTGGTTGGGAGGCAACCCAATTTTATTTTTGTTCCTTGCTTTTTGCTCCTGTTTAGTAATAAATAATTCATCTAGCCTCTTCTTAGATGTGGTTTTATGCTTTTAGTTAGTGTTTGTGCCAAGTAGAACCGTTGGGAAGACTTTGGGGAAAGTCTTGTTGATCATGCTGTCAAAAACAGAAACTTTAGCGCTCACGAGAATTGCTGCCATTTTTATTTGGAGAGTGCTATTTAGTTAATTCTTTTTTCAGATGATTAATAGATAAATTCCTCAGGTCCAGCAATTTATTTGAGAATTTTATGAGTTCCAGAAGTATACATTTGATCCAGATTACTACAGACTGTTCTGTTTTTGACAGATTCTGTTTTCATTGTGTTGTTTGCTTATTTTGATGAATCTATGGCTAGTAAAATAGTTTATAAACCATAGATAAAGTTGGAATACAGTAGGTTTAACACCAATATAAATAAAGAATGAGTTCATTACAGTACCTTGAAGTGGTGATTTATTTTCTTATACTAACGGAGCTCACGAGTTTTCTACTTTAAGTTTTGTGTTGTGAAGTTTTCAAGTTTTGGGTAAGGATTCGATGGACTATGGAATAAGGAGTGGCAAGAGCCTAAGCTTGGGGATGCCCCGGAAGGCATCCCCTCTTTCGTCTTCGTTCATCGGTAACTTTACTTGGAGCTATATTTTTATTCGCCACATGATATGTGTGTTGCTTGGAGCGTCAATTTATTTTGTTAGGATTTGCTTGCTGTTATTTAGAACA
Source organism: Triticum urartu (assembly GCF_003073215.2). Lineage (NCBI taxonomy): Eukaryota > Viridiplantae > Streptophyta > Magnoliopsida > Poales > Poaceae > Triticum > Triticum urartu. The sequence goes on from NC_053022.1 coordinate 259,644,854, forward strand.
ATGTTTTGCATCTTTTATTTCAATAAAAGTGGCATTGATAGCCTTTACTATGCCTATGTTACAAGTATACATGTTGCTGTTTGAAAACAGAAGGTTTACCGCTGTTGCAATAATTCCCTAGAAAATTCAGAATGTGATAAAATGTTGAAACCTTTTGCATATTAAGCTCTGATAAATTTACTACAGTGGGAATTTTCTTTCATAAATTTTTGAGCTAGGAAAGTATGGATGTTTCTGCTTTCTTTACAGACTATCCTGTTTAGGCAGATTGCTGTTATGTTTGCATTGTTTGCATATGTTTGCTTCTTTAATGATTCTATTTGAGGATAGGACTATTAAATATGCAGAGGCATTTAGTATGCAATGTTGAATAATAATTTTAGTGATTTTCTACAGTAGAGTATGATAAGGTTTTTGCAATGGTTTATACTAACTTATCTCACGAGTCCTTGTTGAGTTTTGTGTGGATGAAGCTTTTGAGATTTAGGGAGACCGTGATATGAGAGGAATTAAGGGGACACAAAAGCTCAAGCTTGGGGATGCCCAAGGCACCCCAATATAATATTTCAAGAAGTCTCAAGCATCTAAGCTTGGGGATGCCCCGGTTGGCATCCCACCTTTCTTCTTCAACAATTATCGGTTAGTTTCGGTTGATCCTAAGTTTTTGCTTCTTCACATGATGTTTGCTATTCTTAGATGTCATTTTATTTTGCTTTGCTTGATGTTTGCATAAAATACCAAGATCTGAAATTATTAAATGTTAGAGAGTCTTCACATAGTTTCATAATTATTCGACTACTCATTGACCTTCACTTATATCTTTCGGAGTAGTTTGTTGTTGCTCTAGTGCTTCGCTTATATCTTTTAAAGCATGGTAGTAGTTTTATTTTGAAGAAATAGATGAACTCTCATGCTTCACTTAGATTATTTTGAGAGTCTTAAATAGCATGGTAATTTGCATAAAATCCTAATATGCTAAGCATAAAAGATTTGTAAGGATTTTTATGAGTGTGTTGAATACTAAGAGAAGTTTGATGCTTGATGAATGTTTTGAGATATGGAGGTAGTGATATCAAAGTCATGCTAGTTGAGTAGTTGTGAATTTGAGAAATACTTGTGTTGAAGTTTGCAAGTCCCGTAGCATGCACGTATGGTAACCGTTGTGTAACAAATTTGAAACATGAGGTGTTATTTGATTGTCCTCCTTATGAGTGGCGGTCGGGGACGAGTGATGGTCTTTTCCTACCAATCTATCCCCCTAGGAGCATGCGCGTAGTGCAGAGGTTTTTGATGACTTGTAGATTTTTGCAATAAGTATATGAGTTCTTTATGACTAAAGTTGAGTCCATGGATTATACGCACTCTCACCCTTCCATCCTTGCTAGCCTCTTCGGTACGGTGCATTGCCCTTTCTCACATCGAGAGTTGGTGCAAACTTCGCCGGTGCATCCAAACCCCGTGATATGATACGCTCTGTCACACATAAACCTCCTTATATCTTCCTCAAAAAAGCCACCATACCTACCTATTATGGCATTTCCATAGCCATTCCGAGATATATTGCCATGCAACTTTCCACCATCCAGTTTATCATGACACATTCATCATTGTCATATTGCTTAGCATGATCATGTATTGACATAGTATTTGTGGCAAAGCCACCGTTCATAATTTTTTCATACTTGTCACTCTTGATTCATTGCATATCCCGGTACACCGCCGGAGGCATTCATATAGAGTCATCTTTGTTCTAGTATCGAGTTGTATCATTGAGTTGTAAATAAATAGAAGTGTGATGATCATCATTCAATAGAGCGTTGTCCCAAAAAAAGGAAGGCCAAATAAAAAATAAAAAAATAAAAGGGACAATGCTACTATCCTTTTTCCACACTTGTGCTTCAAAGTAGCACCATGATCTTTATGATAGAGAGTCTCTTGTTCTGTCATTTTCATATACTAGTGGGAATTTTTCATTATAGAACTTGACTTGTATATTCCAACAACGGGCCTCCTCAAGTGCCCTAGGTCTTCATGAGCAAGCAAGTTGGATGCACACCCACTAGTTTCTTTTGTTGAGCTTTCATACATTTATAGCTCTAGTGCGTCCGTTGCATGGCAATCCCTACTCCTTGCATTAACATCAATCGGTCGGCATCTCCATAGCCCATTGATTAGCCTCGTTGATGTGAGACTTTCTCCTTTTTTGTCTTCTGCACATAAACCCCTCATTATTCTATTCCACCCATAGTGCTATATCCATGGCTCGCGCTCATGTATTGCGTGAAAGTTTATGAGTTTGAGATTACTAAAGTATGAAACAATTGCTTGGCTTGTCATCGGGGTTGTGCATGATGAGAGCATTCTTGTGTGACGAAAATGGAGCATGACTAAACTATATGATTTTGTAGGGATGAACTTTCTTTGGCCATGTTATTTTGAGAAGACATAATTGCTTAGTTAGTATGCTTGAAGTATTATTATCTTTATGTCAATATGAACTTTTGTCTTGAATCTTTCGGATCTGAATATTCATATCACAAGTAAGAAGAATTACATTGAAATTATGCCAACTAGCATTCCACATCAAAAATTATCTTTTTTATCATTTACCTACTCGAGGACGAGCAGGAATTAAGCTTGGGGATGCTTGATACGTCTTCAACGTATCTATAATTTTTGATTGCTCCATGCTATATTATCTACTGTTTTGGGCAATATTGGGCTTTATTATCCACTTTTATATTATTTTTGGGACTAACCTATTAACCGGAGGCCCAGCCCAGATTTGCTGTTTTATGCCTATTTCAGTGTTTTGAAGAAAAGGAATATCAGAGGGAGTCGAAACGAAACGAAATCAACTAGAGAAGTTATTTTTGGAACGAAAACCACCCGATGGACTTGGACCCCATGTCAAGGAAGGAACGAGGAAGCCACGAGGGTGGGGGCGCGCCCACCCCCCTAGGGCGCGCCCCCTGCCTCGTGGGGCCCTCGTGGCTCCCCTGACGTACTTCTTCAGCCTATATAACTCCATGTACCCTAAAACTTCCAAAACAGAGAATAGATTGGGAGTTCCGCCGCCAGAAGCCTCCGTAGCCACCGAAAGCCAATCTAGACCCGTTCCGGCACCCTGCCGGAGGGGGGAATCCTTCTCCGGTGGCCATCTTCATCATCCCGGTGCTCTCCATGACGAGGAGGGAGTAGTTCTCCCTCGGGGCTGAGGGTATGTACCAGTAGCTATGTGTTTGATCTCTCTCTCTCTCGTGTTCTTGAGGTGATACGATCTTGATGTATCGCGAGCTTTGCTATTATAGTTGGATCTTATGTTTCTCTTCCCCCCTCTTCTCTCTTGTAATGAATCGAGTTTCCCCTTTGAAGTTATCCTATCGGATTGAGTCTTTAAAGACTTGAGAACACTTGATGTATGTCTTGTCGTGGATATCTGTGGTGACAATGGGATACCACGTGCCACTTGATGTACGTTTTGGTGACCAACTTGCAGTTTCGTGACATTGGGAACCTATGCATAGGGGTTGGCACACGTTTTCGTCGTGATTCTCCGGTAGAACTTTGGGGCACTCTTTGAGGATCTATGTGTTGGTTGAATAGATGAATCTGAGATTGTGTGATGCATATCATATAATCATACCCACGGATACTTGAGGTGACATTGGAGTATCTATGTGACATTAGGGTTTTGGTTGATTTGTGTCTTAAGGTGTTATTCTAGTACGAACTCTAGGGCTGTTTGTGACACTTATAGGAATAGCCCAACAGATTGATTGGAAAGAATAACTTTGAGGTGGTTTCGTACCCTACCATAATCTCTTCGTTCGTTCTCCGCTATTAGTGACTTTGGAGTGACTCTTTGTTGCATGTTGCGGGATAGTTTTATGATCCAATTATGTTAGTATTGTTGAGAGGACTTGCACTAGCGAAAGTATGAACCCTAGGCCTTGTTTCCTAGCATTGCAATACCGTTTACGCTCACTTTTATCACTTGCTACCTTGCTGTTTTTATTAGTTCAGATTACAAAAACTATTATCTACTATCCATATTGCACTTGTATCACCATCTCTTTGCGGAACTAGTGCACCTATACAATTTACCATTGTATTGGGTGTGTTGGGGACACAAGAGACTCTTTGTTATTTGGTTGCAGGGTTGCTTGAGAGAGACCATCTTCATCCTACGCCTCCTACGGATTGATAAACCTTAGGTTATCCACTTGAGGGAAATTTGCTACTGTCCTACAAACCTCTGCACTTGGAGGCCCAACAACGTCTACAAGAAGAAGGTTGTGTAGTAGACATCACTGCCCCTACTGTCACTGGGAAAGGACACCGCAAGATTGAACCCAAAGCTAAGCACTTCTCCCAATGCAAGAAAGATCAATCTAGTAGGCCAAACCAAACTGATAATTCGAAGAAACTTGCAAAGATAACCAAACATACATAAAAGAATTCAGAGAATATTCAAATATTGTTCATAGATAGACTTGATCATAAACCCACAATTCATCGGTCTCAACAAACACACCGCAAAAAGAAGATTACATCAAATAGTTCTCCACAAGAGAGGGGGAGAACATTGTATTGAGATCCAAAAAGAGAGAAGAAGACATCTAGCTAATAACTATGGACCCGTAGGTCTGAGGTAAACTACTCACACTTCATCGGAGGGGCTATGGTGTTGATGTAGAAGCCCTCCGTGATCGATGCCCCCTCCGACGAAGCTCCGGAACAGGCCCCAAGATGGGATCTCATGGACACAGAAAGTTGCGGCGGTAGAATTAGGTTTTTGGCTCTGTATCTGATCGTTTGGGGTACGTAGGTATATATAGGAGGAATGAGTACGTTGGTGGAGCAACAGGGGGGCCACGAGGGTGGAAGGCGCGCCCCCTACCTCGTGGCCTCCTCTTTTGTGTCTTGACGCAGGGTCCAAGTCTCCTGGGTCTTGTTCGTTGAGAAAATCATGTTCCCGAAGGTTTAATTCTGTTTGGACTCCGTTTGATATTCCTTTTCTTCGAAACCCTAAAACAGGAAAAAAACAGCAATTCTGGGCTGGGCCTCCGGTTAATAGGTTAGTCCCAAAAATAATATAAAAGTGGATAATAAAGCCCAATAATGTCTAAAACAGTAGATAATGTAGCATGGAGCAATCAAAAATTATAGATACGTTGGAGACGTATCAAGCATCCCCAAGCTTAATTCCTGCTTGTCCTCGAGTAGGTAAGTGATAAAAACAGAATTTTTGATGCGGAGTGCTACTTGGCATAAATTTAATGTAATTCTTTTTAATTGTGGTATGAATATTCAGATCCGGAAGATTCAAGACAAAAGTTCATATTGACATAAAGATAATAATACTTCAAGCATACTAACTAAGCAATTATGTCTTCTAAAAATAACATGGCCAAAGAAAGTTCATCCCTACAAAATCATATAGTTTAGTCATGTTTCATTTTTGTCACACAAGAATGCTCTCATCATGCACAACCCCGATGACAAGCCAAGCAATTTTTCATACCTTAGTAATCTCAAACCTATTAACTTTCACGCAATATATGAGCGCGAGCCATGGACATAGCACTTTGGGTGGAATAGAATATAATGAGGGGGGGTTATGTGGAGAAGACAAAAAGGAGAAAGTCTCACATCAACGAGGCTAATCAACGGGATATGGAGATGCCCACCGATTGATGTTAATGCAAGGAGTAGGGATTGCCATGCAATGGATGCACTAGAGCTATAAATGTATGAAAGCTCAACAAAAGAAACTAAGTGGGTGTGCATCCAACTTGCTTACTCACGAAGACCTAGGGCACTTGAGGAGGCCCATTGTTGGAATATACAAACCAAGTTTTATAATGAAAATTCCCACTAGTATATGAAAATGACAAAACAAGAGACTCTCTATCATGAGGATTACGGTGGTACTTTGAAGCACAAGTGTGGCAAAGGATAGTAACATTGTCCCTTCTCTCTTTTTCTCTCATTTTTCTGGGGCCTTCTCCTTTTTTGTGGCCTTTCTCTCTCTTTTTTTATGGCCTTTATATTTTTTATAATTCCTTGAAAGTGCGTTATATCGACTAGAGGGAGGGTGAATAGGCGATTTTTATGAAATTCTTCACTGAGGAATTTGCTGGTGAGGAAATTCCTTAGCGAAGAACTACTAGTAGCGGAATAAGTACTCAAAAGTAAACACAACAAAATATAAGCATAGTCATCATGATGAAATGAAGACAGGCACAAAGTACAGGAAGCGTAATCACAGGATAACTCAGGATGAAGACAAACAGACTGAAGAAATTGAACTGAGGAAATTGAGAAAGTCTTCAGTCAAAGTCTTCAAACACAGATATGAACAAACATATAGCACAGTTATGAGGAAATGAAAGAGTTGAGGAAATAAAACCAGTAAGCTCGGTGAAGACAATGATTTGGTAGACCAATTCCAACTGCTGTCTCAGTTGTACGTCTGGTTGGAGCGGCTGAGTATTTAAACTCGAGGACACACAGTCCCGGACACCCAGTCAAGGACACTTAGTCCAAGACACCCATTCCTCACCGTATTCTCCTTGAACTAAGGTGACATAGACCTCGTCCAATCACTCGTGGTAAGTCTTCAGGCGACTTCCAAACCTTCACAAACTTGGTCACTCGGCGATCCACAATTCCTCTTGGATGCTCTAGACCATGACGCCTAACCGTCTGGAAGAAGCACAATCTTCAAAGGTAACAAGCGTCGGATCCACTCAGGATCAATCTCTTCAGTGATGCTCAATCACTTGGGGTTTGTAGGTGTTTGGGTTTTGGGTTTTTGGTTTTTCCTCACTTGATGATTTTCGCTCAAAGTCCTCAGAGGATGGGTTGCTCTCAAATGACAAGTGTCAGTTTCTCTCGGAGCGGCCAACCAGCTAGTGGTTGTAGGGGGCGGCTATTTATAGCCTAGGGAGTAGCCCGACATGATAAGACATAAATGCCCTTCAATGATATGACCGTTAGGTGGATAGATATTTTGGGATAGCTGGCGCATAGCACAGCAACGGTCGGAATTTTGAGTAGCAAAATCCTCAGGGCTATCATGTTCCTCACTGTGTAGGCAATCCGCACTGGCGAATTCCTAACTCCTCAGTTAGGACAAATTCCTCAGAGACCAGAAGAACTTCGTCTCTGTCACTGAAGAAATTGACTGAACTGTATGAGATTTCCAATGGCTTCACTCGAAGGGATTGGTAGGTGTAGGATTTGAGTTGAGCATCACATGGAAATTTTTACTTAGTATTTCCTCGACCCCCTTTAACAGTATGGTGTTTCCTATGACTCAAGAAAGAGAAAAACAAAACTATGAAAACGAAAGTCTTCAAGCTTCATATTCCTCGCATGAATATCAAGTCTTCACGGACACACCAATTTCTTCACTTTCAAAGTCTTCATGAAAGTCTTCAGAAATACCAAAATCTTCAGTCGAAGATATTCATTTTTAGGGGTCGACTTTTCCTGTAAATATCAAACTCCTCATAGACTTATAGACCTGTGTACACTCACACACGCATTAGTCCCTTAACCTATAAGTCTTCAATACACCAAAATCACTAAGGGGCACTAGATGCACTTACAATCTCCCCCTTTTTGGTGATTGATGACAATATAGGTTAAGTTTTCAACGGGGATAAACATATGAATTGTAAATACTGATATTGAGGAATTTGATTGCAAGATATAGAAGAACTCCCCCTGAAGATGTGCATAGTGAGGAATTTTCTTTTGAAGCAATGCACACTTGAAGAGTTGAATCATGGAGATCTCCCCCTATATCTTGTAATTCATACACGCATTTAACATATAATATGAAGAATTTGAAATGCATGATGAAATATGGTGCCTGATGAAATTCAGCATGCGTGCAATAATATTAACAAGGAATAAGCATGCAGAATAGTGCATCAAGAGTATCAGAGCATAGTGCATCAAAAGTATCAGAGCACCATCGGGTTTAAGATTACAACTCGATCCAATAAAGTTTCAGAAGAACGAGAGTTGTAACTTAGCAAAAAAACGCCCATATAGTAGACCCGCTTGAAGACTAACTCATATTCCCCCCCCCTTTGTCATCGAATGACCAAAAGGATCGAAAATGAGGACTAACGCCCCGTGAAGATAATCATGTTGATGAAGGAGCGCCAGCGTTGTTGGGGTCGTTTGTTGATGTAGGGCCTGCCGCAGTGTCGTCCAAATCTTCATGTTCATCAGTGTCGCGCGATGAAGAATATGAGCTAGCCACCAGAGAAGGAACCTTGACCTTCTTGAATTTCTTCGGTGGAGGTGCAGACCAGTCAAAATCTTCATTAAGACCCATGTTCTTCAGATCTTCTTCACCATACAGATGTGACAGGATTGCCCAGGTGCGACCGAAGACTTGATGGAGGTAGTAGTGGTTTTTCTTCACTGCATTGTGTGTGGCAGTCATGTTGTGAAGAAGTGAACCAAACTTACGCTTAACCCATTTGTGATTTCGATCCACCTTCTGGTGAAGACTAAGCAGAAGTTCACGGTCAGTCATCACGCGCGGAGCAGTGGCTTGAGGAGTGGACTTAGGTGCATTGGCAGAGTCATGTGTGGCAGAGTCATCATTGGTGGAATAAGATGCAGCTTTGCGAAACTGACCATCCAATGGATGAATGCCTTCATCAATTACAGCTGGTGCCTTGCCCTTTCCATCAACTGAGGAATATGTCTGCTTGAGGACTTCAATTGGGGGCAAGTAGCTGAGATGATTCTGGAAATCAGCTTTGTAGTTGAGTGAAGACCTTGTCTTGAGGAATCTCATGATCCAAGGTGCATAAGGCTTCAGCTCAAACGGAGACAGTGCAACATTGGCCATAGTCCTCATGAAGAAATCGTGATAATTGACAGGAATGCCATGAATGATGTTGAATACCAGATTCTTCATGATGCCAACAATTTCCTCATCAGATGAGTCGTGGCCTTTGATAGGACTGATTGTCCTCGTAAGAATACGATAGACAGTTCTGGGCACGTACAACAATTCCTTCATGAGGAATTTGGTTCTTGGTGCTTGACCTGCCTTCAAAGGTTTCATCAGCACCTGCATGTAATGATGTGTGAGCTCAGGTTCACTGTAGATGCAGCGAGCTTCTTCAAGGGGAGGACTGAGTGGTAGAGCATGAAGCAATTCAGAGGCTGGTGCAGTGTAGTGAGTGTTTTCAGAGATCCAGTCCAGCACCCATGAATTCACATCTTCAGCATCTCCGGTGATGTGCAGCGTTGCATAGAATCGAAGAATCAGTTCCTCATTCCAATCGCAGATGTCAGAGCAAAAGTTGAGCAGCCCAGCATCGTGAAGAACATTGAGGACTGGTGCAAAGCATGGCAGAGATTCCATATCCACGTGAGGAATATGCTCATGGTAGAAAATCTTCTCCTTGTTGAACAGCACTGAGGAATAGAAATTTGCTTGACTGGCAGTCCAGAAACGCCTCTTCCTAATGCGAGCAGAGTCATATGGGTTGTAATCTTCGAAGAATATGTGCTCGTTGAAGAAATCGTTAGCCTTAAACTTTTGCTTGCGTGAGAATGGATCCTTTGGCTTCGGCAGAGGAGTGTCAGTGAGTTGCATCACGACTTTAGGAATCTCAATCGCACGTTCTTCAGGCTGAGGAATTTCTGGTTCCTCCTCAGTGGCAGTCTGTGTAGTTGGTTGTGCAGCAGCAGCAGTTTCATCAGCGCTAGTGGCTGGAATTTCCTCATGGACAGATGCAGTGGGATGAGTTTCTTCAGAGCCCATGTGAACAGTTTGTGTGGGGGACTGAGGAATTTGCTGTAGAGGAGTGAACATTGGAGAGTTTGGATGCTGACTTTCCCAGAATTCATCACTGATGACGGGTGTGGAGCAGCCAATGTCCACATCATCATCTTCCATTTCTTCAACGCCAGCCTCTTCAGCTGTGAACTGAGGCATAGGCGAGGAGATGATAGGTGTTGAAGGGATCGCATCCACTTCAATTTCTTCATCCAATGGTTCAGATGAGGAAGCAGAATGAGTTTCTTCATCAGATCCGTTGGGGATCACATATTCTTCATCAAAAGGAACAAGGTCCTTTGATGTCTTGGTTGAGATGGGAACAACATTAATCGGATGTGCAAATGAACTTGTCATAGGCTTCATTTTCTTCGGAGCTGAAGAATCTGAAGCAGCTGATGCTTTCCTTTTCTTCACTGCAGCACGCTCTGCAGTCTTGGTCTTCTTCACATCTGATGCAGATGGAAGGATTGGAGTTGAAGTTGGTGCAGGAGTAGCTAAGGAATCTGGTTGATTTTCTCCAGGCACAACTAATGCAGTTGCACTGATTTCTTCAGTTTCTTCAGGCGCACCACAAGTGGATGCCCTGGCAATTTCTTCAGTGGCTGGAGTGCAGTCATCAGCCCTGGAACTCACATTTTCTTCAGCAGCCTGATTTTCATCAACGGTGCTGGCATGTTCTTCAGTCGGCTGAGCAGATGCTTCAGCCTGAGGAATTTCCTGTTGCATTGGGGAAGCAACATTTGAAGTGAACTGTTCAGTTATCTTTACAAATCTAACTTTGGCTCCTTGCCAATCAGCATAGTAGGCTTTGAAGTCATCGCTGAGGGTTTTGATTTCAGATTGGATTTTTACAAGTTCATCAGTTGTCATAGTGACAACGTTGTTCTTCAGAAATTTCTCCTTCTTGTACTGTGCTTTCTTGATCTGCCTGGCCTTCTCAAATTTCCACTTTTCTTCTTGAATGAAGTGATTCAGCATGTGACTTTGGCCAGGAGTCAGCTTGAAGTCAGGCAAGGGAGTGTTGGGGTCCTTGTGCCAATCATCAATGTAGTCGAGGATCAGCTTGGGATCCAAAAGCAGTGGCACCTCTGATCCTTTGGCTCTAGCAGCCCTGACTTGCCTGTCTCTGATGATTTCTGCAAGTTCATCATCATCAGCTTCATCTTCATCAGACGGCACTTGGAAAGCGACTTGCTTATTTTGAGGACTTGGGCGTGGACCTCGTCCAGCAGTGGCCTTTGTCTTCAGTAGTGAGGGGCCAGCTGAGGAACTTGGTGCAGCTGAGGAACTAGCTGAGACACCTGAGGCAATGGAGATGCCGGCAGTCCTTTGGCATGAAGCGAGATGCACGGGTGCTAAGGATTTGGTCGGAATAGCTGAAGGCTTCGGCGGAGGAGCTGAGGACTTTGGAGGAATAGGAGCAACATGAGGAATTGGCCGTGAGGGCTTTGATGATTCTAGCCATGAGGGCATTGTTGAGGAACTTGGCCTTGAGGGCATTGTTGGTGAAGCACTTGGCTTGCGCGCAGGCTTCTTTGACATAGCCTTCTTTGGCTTGATAGCAAAGGCCTCAGCAGAGGCAGCAGCAGCAGCAGTAGAGTCTTCATTAAATTTCATCACTGCTTCTCTGGCTTGCTTAGCCAGCTTGGCTTGGCGCTTGGCCCATTCATTAGGATAGTCCTCACCTCGCTTGAGGCTGGTGGGATCAGCAATTTGGCCAGGTGCCAATGGAGCTCTTGGGCATGGAGGATTGAGTGCGAATTTCTTCATATACTTAGGAGTGACATATCTGTACTCCGTCCATTCTCTTGCCCATCTCCTCTCTATTTTCTGAATGCGCACTTTGCGCTCATTCTTGGTTTCCTCAGTAGGTGTGCAGTACCCAGCATATATGTCATCAGGGATCTCAAACGCTGTATTTACCTCAGGCCTCTTTTCTCCCTTCTGTGGCCTTTTACCATCAGCTATTTTCTTCAGTTGAGGAATTTGAACAATTGAATTCTCTGAAGAAGTATGCAACTTTTCTTCGAGGAACGCTACAAATGAGTTAAGTTGATGAGAACCTAGTGATTCAGCAGCTGACATGTGTACCTGTGAACAGAGTATAGTTGCGAGGAATTTGGAGAGGTCATATGCGTTCTCAGAAGGTTTTTCAAAATGAACAGGTTTGAGGAATTTGACCAGATGAGTCTTGAAGATTTTCACTAAGCGTTCTTTGTCTTAGGTTCCAGAGTTGTATAGATCGAAGATCCACACAATTGAGGAATCTTGAAGAAAAATGATGCTTAGAGAAATGAATCAAGAACAGATGACTTGTGAGGTGTTTAGTGTGTGAAGATATGAAGAAAAACACCTTTGAAGATTTTGTAGATAATCATTTGAATCAACGAGGGCAGTAAAAGTAACTTTTATTTACCCTGGATGAAGAACACGACGAACTGGAGTGAGGAGATGTGAAGTTCGTCTGTGCAGATCTTCCACGCCCTAACTTGGCGGAGGAAGACGGCTACGGCGGCGGCGGAGTGAAGATGTCTGCGGTCGGCGTGAGTACGTCGGCGACGAGGTCGAGGCAGTGAAGCTCTTCCTCACCGGCGGTGATGAAGTAGCGGCAGCGCTAGGGTTTGAGAAGCTCGAGCTGGAGAGAGAGGTCGAGCGGAGTAAAAGAAGTGAGGAAGGGAAGGGGGGGTATTTATAGCCATGATGAAAAACTGCTCGCCCGAAGAAATTGGACGAACGTGCCCCTGACCCTTCTCATTCGCATGACATGTGTCACCCATGTAGTGAGAGGTGGAGATCGTGTTAGATCGTGGGTGAGTGGATAAGTGTATTGAGGGATGCGGAACAGTTTGAGCGGCAAAACCGAAAATTTCGATAAGATAGGTTTTAAAGTTCCATTCGCAATTTCTTCAGCTGACAAGGACACAGTGAAGATTTTGAACGAGTTTCAAATAGAACGCACATGAAGAATTTGTGAACAGATTGGGTTGAGAATAGCATAGAGGGGAAGGGTCCGATCACATTCACTTAGCAGAAAACCAACTTGAAGAAATAGCAATAAGTGAATGTTGTAGAGGACATAAACTCATATATATATATATATCCAATGAAGAAAAACGACGGAACCAGTGAAGACTATGCAAAGTTGAAGAATATGAATAATTTGAGGAATTTCAACTTTTGGTGGTGGCGTGACCCACCGTATAAGAATGATGATTTCAGACACCGCGTACAATTATCGTAGGGTTCTGAGAATCAAATTCTTCGTTAATTTCTTCACACTAAGAGTGTTATTATTCATTGATTGAAGAAAAACGTTTCTTCATGTGTTGCACATCTAAGTCATCAATTTTGCATAAGTGTTAGGATGAGTGTCCTTTTCAAAGAACATTCGAAGATTCTAGGATATTTAGCTCACACCGCAACTTGCTAAATCTCTTCTCATCCAAGGGCTTTGTGAAGATATCGGCTAGCTATTCTTCAGTCTTCACATGCTCAATAGAAATGTCGCCCTTCAACACATGATCACGAAGAAAATGATGACGAATCTGAATGTGCTTTGTCTTCGAGTGCTGAACTGGGTTGTGTGCAATCTTGATGGCACTCTCATTATCATAGAAGAGAGGTACATTCTTCATGTTGGCGCTGTAGCCCTTGAGAGTTTCCTTCATCCATAGCAATTGGGCATAGCAAGAACCAGTGGCAATGTACTCAGCTTCAGCAGTAGATAGTGATACGCAGTTCTGTTTCTTCAAGGACCAACAAACCAAAGATCGTCCGAGGAAATGACATGTACCGTATGTTGACTTGCGATCCACATGATCACCAGCATAGTCAGAGTCAGAATATCCAACAAGATCAAAAGCCGAGCCCTTGGGGTACCATAATCCAAGTGTTGGTGTGTGAGCTAGATATCAAAGAATATGCTTCATAGCCTTATGGTGTGATTCCTTCGGTGCAGTTTGAAATCGGGCACACATGCAAACACTAAGCATTATATCTGGCCTAGATGCACATACGTATAATAAGGAACCTATCATGGAGCGGTATACCTTATGATAGAAGTCAATACCATTTTCATTAGTGCACAGATGGCCATTTGTGGGCATAGGAATTTTGACGCCTTTGCAATCTTGCATGCCGAATTTCCTCAGTACATCCTTGAGGTATTTCTCCTGAGATATGAATATGCCATTGTGTTGTTGACAAATTTGAAGACCTAAGAAGAATTTCAACTCTCCCATCCTAGACATTTGATATTTTTCACTCATCATATAGGCAAATTCATCACTATAACGTTGGTCAGTACAGCCAAAGATAATATCATCAACATATACTTGGCACACAAACAATTCACCATCATAAGATTTAGTGAAAAGAGTAGGGTCGAGTGAACCGGGTTTGAAGCCTTTCTTCATGAAGAGTTCCTTCAAAGTATCATACCAAGCCCGTGGGGCCTGCTTGAGGACATAGAGGGCCTTTTTGAGTCTGAAGACTTTGTCAGGATTCTTTGGATCTTCAAAACCTGGGGGTTGAGCAACATACACTTCTTCCTCAAGCTTACCATTGAGGAATGCACTTTTCACATCCATTTGATATAGAGTGATATCATGATGGTTAGCATAAGCAAGTAATATGCGAATAGCCTCAAGTCTAGCAACAGGTGCAAAAGTTTCATCGAAATCAATTCCTTTAACCTGTGTGTAGCCTTGAGCTACAAGCCGTGCCTTATTCCTCACCACAAGGCCATTTTCATCTTGCTTGTTGCGGTAGATCCACTTTGTGCCGATGATATTGTTCTTGCGAGGATCTGGACGTTTGACCAGTTCCCAGACATTGTTAAGCTCGAACTGATGTAATTCTTCTTGCATGGCCTGAATCCACTCAGACTCCAGAAATGCTTCATCTACCTTAGTGGGCTCTGCAATAGAGACAAAAGCATACTGCCCACAAAAGTTAGACAAATGTGAAGCTTTTGAGCGTGTGAGAGGACCTGGCGCTTTGATGTCATTGATGATCTTTTCAACTTGCACTTCTTTTGCAATGCGAGGATGAGCTGGTTGTCGTTGAAGAATTTGATCAGTGTTTTCTTCAGCACCATTTTCTTCAGCATTTTCTTCAGGTGCACTGGAATGAATTCTTCAGTAGATTCTTCAGTAGGAATGACATCCTCAGTAGCCTTGAACTTGATAGTTTCCTCAGGTGCTGGTTCATCTATCACAGTAGGTAGGTGCTCTCTTTGCGAGCCATTAGTTTCATCGAACCGCACATCTACAGTTTCAACAACTTTGTGAAGAACGTTGTTGAAGACTCTGTAGGTGTGCGAGTCCTTTCCGTAACCAAGCATAAAACCTTCATGTGCTTTCGGTGCAAATTTTGAGTTGTTATGAGGATCTCTAATCCAACATTTAGCACCGAAGACTTTGAAATAACTTACATTGGGTTTCTTATCAGTGAGGAGTTCATAGGCAGTCTTTTTGAAGAATTTGTGAAGATATACTCTGTTGATGATGTGGCACGCAGTATCAATTGCCTCAGTCCAGAAACGACGAGGCATTTTGTATTCATCAAGCATAGAGCGAGCCATCTCAGCAAGAGTCATGTTCTTGCGCTCCACGACGCCATTCTGCTGAGGAGTGTAAGGAGCAGATAACTCATGAGTGATACCAAGTTCATCAAGATAGTCATCGAGACCAGAATTCTTGAACTCAGTGCCATTGTCACTTCTGATGTGCTTGATCTTCACACCAAAGTTGGTTGAAGCCCTCGAGGAAAATCATTTTAAGACTTCCTGCACTTCATGTTTGTAAGTAACAAGGTGTACCCATGTGTAACGAGAATAATCATCAACAATAACGAAGCCATATTGAGATGCTTCATTTGAGATAGCAGAATAATGATTAGGACCAAAGAGATCCATGTGAAGCAATTCAAATGGGCGAGTGGTGGTCATGATAGTCTTCGCTGGATGGTTGGCCTTGGTCATCTTCCCAGCTTCACAGGCTCCGCATAGGTGATCCTTGAGGAATTTGACATTCTCGATGCCAATGACATGCTTCTTCTTCGCAAGCATGTGCAAATTCCTCATGCCTGCATGACCAAGTCGTCGATGCCAGAGCCAGCCTTCTGAAGCTTTTTCAAGTAAGCACACGGCTGGTTGTGGTCCTGTAGAGAAATCAACAATATACAGGTCTCCTCTCCTAAAGCCTTCGAAGACTTTGGAATTGTCAGCTTCCATAACCACAACACAACAGTACTTGCCGAAGACAACAACCATATCAAGATCACAAAGCATTGAGACAGACATAAGGTTGTATTCTAAGGACTCAACAAGCATGACTTTGTCCATGTGGAGATCCTTTGTAATCGCAACCTTACCTAGACCCAATACCTAACTTTTGCCTTTGTCAGCAAAGATGATATGCTTCAGATGCAACGGAGATAATGGAGCATCCATCAATAGATTCTTGTCACCAGTCATGTGGTTTGTACATCCACTATCAAGGACCCACTCAATGGCTTTGGGTTGATCATCCTGCAGATGAATTAGTGCAGCTTACAAACTCATATACTTCATCAGTGAAGAATATGACATCAATTCATTAGATCAATTTCATCAAGTAAAAGAACTGATAAAGCAATATGAGGACGTGAGAAAAGAAAGTTCATTTCTTCATGATTAGCCTGCGTCCTATCAGGCATGCTCAGGTCTCCAGCAAATTCTTCAGACGATGACATGCGTCTGGAGACCTGACCCTGCAGAAGAGATTAGTTCTTTTTCTTCACCACCCACATCTGAAGGGGTGGCAAAGAGTTCATCATTCTGCGAGCTCCATACGAGAAGGATGGCATAGAAGCCAATCCATTTCGTTTCACATAAGATGGGTTAGAGTAAGCATATGAGTAAGCAGAGAAATTCTTCGAGGACTTATGGACATAATGATTTGAAGAATAATGCACATATCCATAATCCTTAGATCTTCCTTGCAAAACAGACGGGTTAGCATGATGATGTTCATATGAGGACTTTGATCCATATGAGGAATTTGGTCCGTATGAGGAATTTGATCTGGGGTTCCTATTCTTCACAGGTGGCATCATGATGACATTCACCTGAAGATTTTCAAGGCATCTTTTGGGAACCCAGATTTTCTGTATAGGGGAGCCGTTCCTGCAGTTAGTGCCAACATATCTAGCAAATACTTCACCATTCTGATTTTTGAATAGCTTATAGTTGGAGTCAATTGACTCATCATCGGAATGAGGAGATTCACATGCAAATCCAGATAAGTTAGATGGATCAACTGGAGGTCCCTTTGCAGCAACCCATGTAGTTTTGGGGTACTGCTCAGGCTTCCAATATGTACCATCAGCATTGAGTTTCCTCTCAAAGGTGATACCCTCTTTCCTAGGGTTCCTGTTGAGGATCTGCTTTTTAAGCACATCACAAAGAGCCTGATGCCCTTTGAGGCTTTTGTACATGCCTGTCGTGTACAATTCCTTCAGCCATGCATTGTCAGTGATACTAGCAATGTCATTAGATAGGAATTAGTGATGGTAGAGGCATGTGAAGAATTTGAAACATTAGCAGCATTTGAACATTCAGGTGAAGAATTAGCAGATTCACGTTCAATGCACTTCAAGCATGGAGGAACAAATTCTTCCCGAGATGCGCTGATTTGTTGAGCAAGTAATGAATCGCGCTCCTTCTGAAGATCTTCATAACTCACTCTTAGCTTCTCAAGGTCTTGCTTTCTTTGAAGAAATTCATAAGAAAGCTTCTCATGATCTGATAAGAGAGTGTTATGATGACTTTGAAGTTTGTCAAGCTTGGACTGAAGTCTCTGAAGATTTTCAGTCAAAGTTTCAGTGCGATCCATTTCTTCACCCAACATATCATCACTTTTATTTAGCATGGTTTGAACCTTTTCTAAAGCCCTTTGTTGTTTTATAGCAATCTTAGCAAGTTTAGAATAGTTGGGCTTAAGGTTTTCATCAGATTCATTCTCACTTGATTCAGAGGAGGTATATTTGAGTACCTTGGCACCCTTTGCCATGAAGCAATAGGTGGGAGCGTAGTCATCATCGCCTTCATCAGCCTTGTTGGTGAGGTCATTTTCTTCAGTGTTGAAGATAGACGTGCTGACGAATGCAGTAGCGAGAGCTAGGCTCGCCACTCCGGATTCAGACTCCTCAGATGACTCATCTTCCTCATTTTCTTCATATTCAGCCTCAGAGTCCATTTCCTTGCCAATGAATGCCCTGGCCTTCTTGGAGCTGCTCTTCTTGTGATATGAAGGCTTTGAGGATTTTGATGATGATGATTTTGTGGATTTCTTCTTTTTCTTTTCATCATCAGAACTGTAATCCTTGTATTTCTTCTTCTTTGATTCCTTTTCCCACTAAGGACAATCTTGAATGAAATATCCAGGTTTTTTGCACTTGTGACAGAGCCTCTTCTTGTAGTCACTGGATGAGGAATCATTGCTCCTTGAGGATCTTCCAAGGCGACCACGTCTTGAGAACTTTTGGAACTTCTTCACGAGCAGAGCCAGATCATGGCTCAGTTCTTCAGGATCACCAAGGTTGCTACCAGAGTCATCATCTTCGGACTCAGATACTGCCTTGGCCTTCAGTGCACGTGTTCTGCCATAGCTTGAACCATAGAGATCTCTATTTTCAGCAAGTTGGAACTCATGAGTATTTAGCCTCTCGAGAATATCAGCAGGATCAAGTGACTTGTAATCAGCATGTTCTTGTATCATCAATGCCAGAGTGTCAAATGAGGAATCAAGCGATCTCACCAATTTCTTCACCACCTCATGGTCGGTGATGTCAGTGGCACCAAGTGCTTGAAGCTCATTTGAGATGTCAGTGAGGCGATCGAAGGTTTGTTGAACATTTTCATTGTCGAGTCTTTTGAAGCAGTTGAAGAGATTGTGAAGAACATCAACTCGAGAGTCACGCTGAGTTGAGACTCCTTCATTCACTTTGGACAACCTGTCCCAGATAAGCTTCGCTGCTTCCAAAGCACTCACTCTGCCATACTGTCCTTTGCTCAGATGGCCACATATGATATTCTTCACTTGAGAGTCGAGTTGCTTGAATCTCTTCACATCGGCAGCATTCAGAGAAGGTGTGACTGAGGGAACACCATTTTCCACAACATACCAGAGATCGTTATCAATTGCTTCAAGATGCATTCGCATCTTATTCTTCCAGTAGGGGTAGTCCGTCCCATCGAAGGTAGGACACCCAGCAGAGACCTTGATCATACCTGCGGTCGACATAACTAAAACTCCAGGCTATTAAACCAAAATCACACAGAACAAGGGAGTACCTTGCTCTGATACCAATTGAAAGTGCGTTATATCAACTAGAGGGGGGTGAATAGGCGATTTTTATGAAATTCTTCACTGAGGAATTTGCTGGTGAGGAAATTCCTTAGTGAAGAACTACTAGCAGCGGAATAAGTACTCAAAAGTAAACACAACAGAATACAAGCATAGTCATCATGATGAAATGAAGACAGGCACAGAGTACAGGAAGCGTAATCACAGGATAACTCAGGATGAAGACAAGCAGACTGAAGAAATTGAACTGAGGAAATTGAGAAAGTCTTCAGTCAAAGTCTTCAAACACAGATATGAACAAACATACATCACAGTTATGAGGAAATGAAAGAGTTGAGGAAATAAAACCAGTAAGCTCGGTGAAGACAATGATTTGGTAGACCAGTTCCAACTGCTATCTCAGTTGTACGTATGGTTGGAGCGGCTGAGTATTTAAACTTGAGGACACCCAGTCCCGGACACCCAGTCAAGGACACTTAGTCCAAGACACCCAGTCCTCACCGTATTCTCCTTGAACTAAGGTCACACAGACCTCGTCCAATCACTCGTGGTAAGTCTTCAGGCGACTTCCAAACCTTCACAAACTTGGTCACTCAGCGATCCACTATTCCTCTTGGATGCTCTAGACCATGACGCCTAACCGTCTGGAAGAAGCACAGTCTTCAAAAGTAACAAGCGTCGGATCCACTCAGGATCAATCTCTTCGGTGATGCTCAATCACTTGGGGTTTGTAGGTGTTTGGGTTTTGGATTTTTGGTTTTTCCTCACTTGATGATTTTCGCTCAAAGTCCTCGGAGGATGGGTTGCTCTCAAATGACAAGTGTCAGTTTCTCTCGGAGTAGCCAACCAGCTAGTGGTTGTAGGGGGCGGCTAGTTATAGCCTGGGGAGCAGCCCGGCATGATAAGGCATAAATGCCCTTCAATGATATGACCGTTAGGTGGATAGATATTTTGGGACAGCTGGCGCATAGCACAGCAACGGTCGGAATTTTGAGTAGCAAAATCCTCAGGGCTATCATGTTCCTCACTGTGTAGGCAATCCGCACTGGCGAATTCCTAACTCCTCAGTCAGGACAAATTCCTCAGAGACCAGAAGAACTTCGTCTCTGTCACTGAAGAAATTGACTGAACTGTATGAGATTTCCAATGGCTTCACTCAAAGGGATTGGTAGGTGTAGGATTTGAGTTGAGCATCACATGGAAATTTTTCCTTAGTATTTCCTCGACCCCCTTTAACAGTACGGTGTTTCCTATGACTCAAGAAAGAGAAAAACAAAACTATGAAAACGAAAGTCTTCAAGCTTCATATTTCTCGCATGAATATCAAGTCTTCACGGACACACCAATTTATTCACTTTCAAAGTCTTCATGAAAGTCTTCAGAAATACCAAAATCTTCAGTCGAAGATATTCATTTTTAGGGGTCGACTTTTCCTGTAAATATCAAACTCCTCATAGACTTATAGACCTATGTACACTCACACACGCATTAGTCCCTTAAACTATAAGTCTTCAATACACCAAAATCACTAAGGGGCACTAGATGCACTTACATTCCTCACTTGGGACAATGCTCTAGAAAATGATGATCATCACACTTCTATTTATTTACAACTCAGTGATTACAACTCGATACTAGAACGAAAGATGACTCTATATGAATGCCTCCGGCGGTGTACCGGGATATGCGATGGACCAGGAGTGACATGTATGAAAGAATTATGAACGGTGGCTTGGCCACAAATACTATGTCAACTACATGATCATGCTAAGCAATATGACAATGATGAATGTGTCATGATAAACGGAATGGTGGAAAGTTGCTTGGCAATATATCTCGGAATGGCTATGGAAATGCCATAATAGGTAGGTATGGTGGCTGTTTTGAAGAAGATATAAGGAAGTTTATGTGTGAAAGAGCGTATCATATCACGGGGTTTGGATGCACCGGTGAAGTATGCGCCAACTCTCAATGTGAGAAAAGGGCAATGCACGGTACCGAAGAGGCTAGCAAGGATGGAAGGGTGAGAGTGCGTATAATCCATGGACTCAACATTAGTCATAAAGAACTCACATACTTATTGCAAAAATCTACAAGTCATCAAAAACCTCGGCACTACACGCATGCTCCTAGGGGGATAGATTGGTAGGAAAAAACCATCGCTCGTCCCCGACCGCCACTCATAAGGAGGACAATCAAATAACACCTCATGTTTCAAATTTGTTACATAACGTTTACCATATGTGCATGCTACGGGACTTGCAAACTTCAACACAAGTATTTCTCAAATTCACAACTACTCAACTAGCACGACTTTGATATTATTACCTCCATATCTCAAAACAATCATCAAGCATCAAACTTCTCTTAGTATTCAAAACACTCATAAGAAAATTTTACTAATCTTGAATACCTAGCATATTAGGATTTTAAGCAAATTACCATGCTATCTAAGACTCTCAAAATAATCTAAGTGAAGCATGAGAGATTAATATTTTCTATAAAACAAATCCACCACCGTGCCCTAAAAGATATAAGTGAAGTACTAGAGCAAAACTATATAACTCAAAAGATATAAGTCAAGCACATAGAGTATTCTAACAAATTCCAAATCATGTATGGCTCTCTCAAAAGATGTGTACAGCAAGGATGATTGTGGTAAACTAAAAAGTAAAGACTCAAATCATACAAGGCGCTCCAAGCAAAACACATATCATGTGGCGAATAAAAATATAGCTCCAAGTAAAGTTACCGATAGAAGTAGACGAAAGAGGGGATGCCTTCCGGGGCATCCTCAAGCTTTGGCTTTTAGGTGTCCTTAGATTATCTTGGGGGTTCCATGGGCATCCCCAATCTTAGGGTCTTGCTACTCCTTGTTCCATAATCCATCAAATCTTTACCCAAAACTTGAAAACTTCACAACACAAAACTCAAAATAGAAAATCTCGTGAGCTCTGTTAGCGAAAGAAAACAAAATACCACTTCAAGGTACTGTAATGAACTCATTAATTATTTATATTGGTGTTATACCTACTGTATTCCAACTTCTCTATGGTTTATAAACTATTTTACTAGCCATAGATTTATCAAAATAAGCGAACAACACACGAAAAACAGAATCCGTCAAAAACAAAACAGTATGTAGTAATCTGTAGCTAGAGCAAGATCTGGAACCTAAAAAATTCTAAAATAAATTGCTGGACGTGAGGAATTTATCTATTAATCATCTTCAAAAAGAATTAACTAAATAGAACTTCCCAAATAAAAATGGCAGTAGTTCTCGTGAGCGCTAAAGTTTCTGTTTTTTCCAGCAAGTGTAACGAGACTTTCCCCAAGTGTTCCCAATGGTTCTACTTGGCACAAACACTAATTAAACACAAAAAACACAATCATAACAGAGGCTATATAAATTATTTATTACTAAATAGGAACAAAAAGCAGGGAATAAAAATAAAATTGGGTTGCCTCCCAACAAGCGCTATCGTTTAACGCCCCTAGCTAGGCATAACAAGCAAGGATAGATCTAGGTATTGCCATCTTTGGTAGGCAATCCATAAGTGGCTCTCATAATAGATTCATAAGGTAATTTAATTTTATTTCTAGGAAAGTGTTCCATGCCTTTCCTTAATGGAAATTGGAATCTAATATTTCCTTCCTTCATATCAATAATTGCACCGATCGTTCCAAGGAAAGGTCTACCAAGAATAATAGGACATGAAGGATTGCAATCTATGTCAAGAACAATAAAATCTACGGGCACATAATTCCTATTTGCAACAATAAGAACATCATTAATTCTCCCATAGGTTTCTTAATAGTGGAACCCGCAAGGTGCAAGTTTAAAGAGCAATCATCAAAATCACGGAAACCTAACAAATCACACAAAGTCTTTGGAATCGTGGAAACACTAGCACCCAAATCACATAAATCATAGCATTCATGATCTTTAATTTTAATTTTAATAGTTGGTTCCCACTCATCATAAAGCTTTCTAGGGATAGAAACTTCCAATTCAAGTTTTTCTTCATAAGATTGCATCAAGGCATCAACAATATGTTTAGTAAACGCTTTAATTTTGACTATAAGCATGAGGAGAATTTAGCATGGATTGTAACAAGGAAATACAATCAATTAAAGAGCAATTTTCATAGTTAAATTCCTTGAAATCCATAATAGTGGGTTTAGCAACATCTAGGGCTTTAATTTCTTCAATCCTACTTTTATCAATTTTAGCATCAAGATCAAAAAATTCCAAATTCTTGGAACGCCTTCTAGGTAAAGGTGGATCATATTCGGTTCCATCATTATCAAGATTCATATTGCAAAACGAAAATTTAATAGGGGACACATCAATAACTTTTAGATCTTCATCTTTATTTTCAAAGCAACTAGAAGAACACGCTCTTATAAAGGCATCTTTCTTAGCACGCATCCTAGCGGTTCTTTCTTTGCACTCATCAATGGAAATTCTCATGGCTTTGAGAGACTCATTGATATCATGCTTAGGTGGAATAGATCTAAGTTTCAAAGAATCGACATCAAGAGAAATTCTATCAACGTCCCTAGCCAACTCATCAATCTTAAGCAATTTTTCTTCAATCAAAGCGTTAAAATTCTTTTGCAAAGTAATAAATTCTTTAATATTAGATTCAAAATCAGAGGGAATCTTATTATAATTTCCATAAGAATTTTTGTAGGAATTACCATAATTATTAGAGGGATTACTAGGATAAAGCCTAGGGTTGAAATTTCCTCTATACGCGTTGTTACCAAAATTGTTCCTACCAACAAAATTCACATCCATAGATTAATTATTATTCTCAATCAAAGTAGACAAGGGCATATCATTAGGATCAGAAGAAACACTCTTATTAGCAAATAATTTCATAAGTTCATCCATCTTTCCACTCAAAACATTAATTTCTTCTATTGCATGCACCTTTTTATTAGTAGATCTTTCAGTATGCCATTGAGAATAATTAACCATAATGTTATCTAGGAGTTTAGTAGCTTATCCTAAAGTGATTTCCATAAAAGTGCCTCCCGCGGCCGAATCTAAAAGATTTCTGGAAGCAAAATTCAATCCGGCATAAAAAAATTGTATAATCATCCACAAATTCAAACCATGAGTAGGGCAATTATGTATCATTAGTTTCATTCTCTCCCAAGCTTGTGCAACATGTTCATGATCAAGTTGCTTAAAATTCATAATATCGTTTCTAAGAGAGATGATCTTAGCGGGAGGAAAATACTTAGAGATAAAAGCATCTTTGCACTTGTTCCATGAATTAATACTATTTTTAGGCAAAGACGAAAACCAAGCTTTAGCACGATCTCTAAGTGAAATAGGAAATAGCTTCAATTTAACAATATCATTATCCACATCTTTCTTCTTTTGCATATCACACAAATCAACGAAGCTATTTAGATGGGTAGCGGCATCTTCACTAGGAAGGCCAGAAAACGGATCTTTCATGACAAGATTTAGCAAAGCAGTATTAATTTCACAAGATTCAACATCGGTAAGAGGAGCAGTCAGAGTGCTAATGAAATCATTGTTGTTGGTATTGGTGAAGTCACACAATTTAGTATTATCTTGAGCCATCGTGACAAGCAAGCAGACTAACACACAAGCAAACAAAAAGCAAGTGGGCAAAAAGAGGCAAATGGGAAAGAGAGGGAGGATAGAGAGAGGGGGGGCGAATAAAACGGCAAGGGTGAAGTGGGGGAGAGGCAAATGAGAGGCAAATGGCAAATAATGTAATGCGGGAGATAAGGGTATGTGATGGGTACTTGGTATGTTGACTTTTGCGTAGACCTCCTCGGCAACGGCGCCAGAAATCCTTCTTGCTGCCTCTTGAGCACTGCGTTGGTTTTCCCCGAAGAGGAAGGGATGATGCAGCAAAGTAGCATAAGTATTTCCCTCAGTTTTTGAGAACCAAGGTATCAATCCAGTAGGAGGCTACGCGCGAGTCCCTCGTACCTGCACAAAAAAAATAAATCCTCGCAACCAACGCGAATAGGGGTTGTCAATCCCTACACGGCCACTTATGAGAGTGAGATCTGATAGATATGATAAGATAATATTTTTGGTATTTTTGTGATGAAGATGCAAAGTAAAATAAAGGCAAAGTAAAGAGCAAAGGAAATAACTAAGTAGTAGGAGATTAATATGATGAAGATAGACCCGGGGGCCATAGGTTTCACTAGTGGCTTCTCTTGAGAGCATAAGTATTCTACGGTGGGTGAACAAATTACTGTTGAGCAATTGACAGAATTGAGCATAGTTATGAGAATATCTAGGTATGATCATGTATATAGGCATCACGTCCGAGACAAGTAGACCGACTCCTGCCTGCATCTACTACTATTACTCCACTCATCGACCGCTATCCAGCATGCATCCGGAGTATTAAGTTAAAAATAGAGTAACGCCTTAAGCAAGATGACATGATGTAGAGGGATAAACTCATGCAATATGATGAAAACCCCATCTTGTTATCCTCGATGGCAACAATACAATACGTGCCTTGCTGCCCCTACTGTCACTAGGAAAGGACACCGCAAGATTAAACCCAAAGCTAAGCACTTCTCCCAATGCAAGAAAGATCAATCTAGTAGACCAAACCAAACTGATAATTCGAAGAGACTTGCAAAGATAACCAATCATACATAAAAGAATTCAGAGAAGATTCAAATATTGTTCATAGATAGACTTGATCATAAACCCACAATTCATCGGTCTCAACAAACACACCGCAAAAAGAAGATTACATCGAATAGTTCTCCACAAGAGAGGGGGAGAACATTGTATTGAGATCCAAAAATAGAGAAGAAGCCATCTAGCTAATAACTATGGACCCATAGGTCTGAGGTAAACTACTCACACTTCATCGGAGGGGCTATGGTGTTGATGTAGAAGCCCTCCGTGATCGATGCCCCCTCTGGCGGAGCTCCGGAACAGGCCCCAAGATGGGATCTCGTGGATACAGAAAGTTGCGGCAGTGGAATTAGGTTTTTGGCTTCGTATCTGATCGTTTGGGGGTGCGTAGGTATATATAGGAGGAAGGAGTACGTCGGTGGAGCAACAGGGGGCCCACGAGGGTGGAAGGTGCGCTTGGGGGGGGGGGTAGGCGCGCCCCCTACCTCGTGGCCTCCTCTTTTGTGTCTTGACGTAGGGTCCAAGTCTCCTAGGTCTTGTTCATTGAGAAAATCACGTTCCCAAAGGTTTCATTCCGTTTGGACTCCGTTTGATATTCCTTTTCTTCGAAACCCTAAAACAGGAAAAAAAAACTGCAATTCTATGCTGGGCCTCTGGTTAATAGATTAGTCCCAAAAATAATATAAAAGTGGATAATAAAGCCCAATAATGTCCAAAACAGTAGATAATATAGCATGGAGCAATCAAAAATTATAGATACATTGGAGACGTATCAGTATGTCTCTTTTAATGTATTCCCTGCTTGTGTGTTGCTAGGGCGACGCCTGAGCTTTTATTATTGCTATTGTAGGACTGGATGGTGAGGGCAAAGCGGATCCAGTGTTCGGCTCCGCTGCCCGAAGAACCAGTCATCCCGCGCCTAGCGAAGATGCTGGTGCGGGCGCCGTATAAGGCGACGGAGAAGAAGGTCAAAGGGAAGGCCAAGAGTGGCCTCCGTCGTAAGGGTACTTCGGACGCGGCGTCCGAAGATGACAAAACTCATTCCTCTGTCCCTGAGGACACTGACGGGGAAGAGGAGGAGGAGGAGGAAGAAAACAATCCTCCCCCTGAGGAGAGGAAGAAGAAGAGGGCGGCTCCGGCGCATCTGGAAGCGGAGGCGCCCAAAAGGGGAGGGGCGCTCCGGCGGCCAACACCGCGTGGGACGTGGACAGTAGTCCGGAATGACACCCTCGCCCAAAGCCCCAGGCCGCATCGTACGTGACATGGCTTATTTATGCACACATCCAGCCCTTTCTCTCCATTATCTTGATATAGTTAGCTGTACTATTGCAGTCCGGCCCGTGATCTTATCCAGCAATCCTCCTCTAGAGGTTCATTGGCTTCATCGGAGATGGCGAGCAGATCGCCACCGCCTACTTACTCCCCCAGGGCCGGGGACGATACCGAAGTGCTGTCCCGAAGGACCTCTTCGAAGGGAGGAGCCCAGGACGATGTTCAGGAGGTGCCACAAGGCGAGACCTCCACTGCCAAACACGTGGGGGATCCAATCCCCGTGGAGACTAACAAAGAGGGCCGTATCCAGGTCGGTCCTCAGCCAAATACGGCTCCGGAGCCCCCTATGGCTCCGGAGTCGGGCGAGCAGCTCCCTTTGAAGGGGTAAGTGCCGCCTCCACCAGTGGCTCTTGTCCATCCAGGAGCGTCGGATGACCTGATGGGGGCACTGCGAAGCGCCTCCATCGTGGACAAGCACCGTGTCCTTATGGGTGCGGTGATCGAGAAAGTTCAATCTGCCAAGAGCAGACTGAATGAGGCCTGCGGCAGCCTGTTTACAGGTTTTGAGGTAAGTGACATACAAATAGAAAAAACCCCATGTAGTCAATAGCCCCTAAGACACTATCCGGTGCTCGGCAAGAGGAACCGGACAGAGGATCAATCCTCTAGTGTAGGAGACTAACGTAATATGTTTGCATGAGCAGGCATCGCTGTTGGCCGCGACCTCACATGCTGCCGAAGTCTCTGAACTGAAGTAGAGGCTGGAGCGGACCGAGAACGAGCTCAGCGAGGTTACAATGCGGCTTCAGGAGAAGCAATGTAGGTATCGTCTTGCTGTGTGTTTGGAAAGAACAAGCGTTGCATACTGACCGTAATGTTGAAATGTGTACAGGAGCCGCAACCGAGGTGGAGGCCCTGAAAAAGGCTCTGGCCGAAGCCGAGGGGAAGGCCGTTGAGCAGCAAGCCGCTCGAAAAAAGCTCGAGGCCCGAGTCAAGGAGGTCCAACAGGAGCTCCAAGACGCAGTAAAAAATGTGAGATTCTGGAGAATGATGCGTCGGCTCAAAAGGCCGAACTCTCCAAGGCTCGTCGGAACGCGGAGACCGCACGGAATGAGGCCCGGTCCGCCCTCCAGGAGATCCAGGAGGCTAGGAAGATCACGGCGGGTAAGGCTTTTAAGATGCAAAGCAAGTATGCGGAGAAGCAATACCTTTTACTAACCCGGGTTTGGAGTTCCCTAGGGGCTTTTGCAGATTTTCCACGTAGCGTATCAGACACTGCAGTGTTCTATCAAGCCAAAGGAGGAGGTTCGACGGAGAAGTTATTCTGGACACAATATACGACGCCAGCGCATCTCGTGTCCTTCACCGATCAGCTGAAGCAGCTGGTGGAGCTGCACAGGGTGGCCGAACTAGCCATGAAGGATTTAACAATCCAGCTATGGCCAGCCGAAGCTATGCCCGACAGCATCTTCGGACTTGTGAGGCGGCTCGTGGAAGCATGTCCGCGGCTGGACGTCATCAAGCACTCTGTATGTATTGAAGGTGCCTGTACGTATGGCCTTCGCTTGCTGCAAGATGTGGTGGGCGAAGATGAATGTTGTTGAAGTGGCCAGCGGGCCGCCGGAGGGCAAGGAGCACCGCACACCCGAGAAATATTTTGCGGATGTCACAGAAGGGTCTCGACTTGTGGCAGCTCGATGTTCGCAGGACGTTATTTTCGAATGAATACATTTGTGTTGTCCTTTGCCTTGTATTATAAAGACAAAGCTTTGTTTTGTAATGTAATTTCGTTATGCTTTAAATTGTTTCCTCCTGTGCGGCCGTGTTACATGCAATCTGAGGGTTGGCTAGTCGTCGGCTTCTGCCCCCACGTAATGAGTACGGAGGTCTTCGGGATGGGATATAAACAATCTTGATCCAATTATATGGTCCTTGAAGGAGTTGTTTAGCGCAGCGAACAAGGCAATCAGACTATACGGCTTAAACGCCCTCACTTAGCCATAGGAGTTTTTTAATTAAGCAAGTGTGCAGCCCCTGGTCCAAGCCAGGGTGCTGTCAGCATCTGACCGGGAAGTGCCGATCCTTCGCGTCATGCGGAAAAAATCTCCAACGATTTTATAACCCTCGAACAGCTGACTGGCTCTCACCGTATCATGACAGTCAGTTTTCAGCTTTCTCTACTGAGGTGCTCATCCGGTCGAAGCCAAGGCACAATCGCAGTAGTTCTCCCTTTACTATCCTAGCCGATAGAGCGGAACGTAGGATAGCAAGCACAGGAGCAGGGCAACCCAACTATTCACCAAAGACATGATTCGGAGCCAATGCATATAATGCTAAATTCGGGGTGCCGAACTTACATATAAGAAGTGTTCGGACTTTGTTGTCGTATTGCGGGGTGATAAGCAGCCCCTGGCGAATATGAGACGTACAAAAGAGTACCGATGCGGCTGATAAGCAGATCAAAATAAAATGAAGTAAGAAGCGAAAACCACAAAAACTGGGCCACAGATCATTTTTATTATAACTAAATGGATACGCCAAGGCGTATCGTATACAAATAGTGTGATAAGCACCCGGACTATTTAACATGCCGGGATCGAGAAGGAGCAGCGTGCGGGTCCTGGGAAATAAGTGAAAATACCATCAAGAAGAACGTATGGAGGTTACCCTACGCACCTATGCTGCATGCCCCCTTTGTATGCCAATCCTTCGAAGGGGCTGGTGATCAGGCTCGCGGGAAAAGGAACCTGAAACAGAAATAGAAAAAAAGGTGTGTCCGGGGTCGGTCTAGCCGAACTGTATATCCCGGGTTAGCTTGTGCCTCCGCCGATATCCATGGAATTTCAAGTGCGTAATTATGTACGCATGGTACGAATGCCACTACTTTATTGGGCCTGGGACGGAGGCCAAATTGCTAGTCGAGCTCTTGACGAGCCTTGCTGTCTTGCTGCAGTGTAGTTCGGAACTTCTTGATGGCGTCCGGGGGCTCAGCAGCCGCACTATGGTGCTGCTTGAGAAGGCCGCTCTGTACCTCTTCTGCTAGGGCGGCGGTGTGCTCCTCTGTTCGGAGGGAGCATTTCGTGTTGCCATTGACTGTTATGACGCCGTGTGGGCCGGGCATCTTGAGCTTGAGATAAGTGTAGTGCGGCACTGCGTTGAATCTAGCCAACGCTGTTCGTCCGAGCAGTGCGTGGTAGCCGCTGCGGAATGGGACGATGTCGAAGATTAACTCCTCACTTCAGAAATTGTCCGGAGAGCCGAAGACCACTTCCAGCGTGATTGAGCCCGTACAGCGGGCCTCGGCGCCTGGAATGACTCCTTTGAAGGTAGTCTTTGTTGGTTTGATTCGTGAGGGGTCAATGCCCATCTTCTGCACCGTGTCTTGATAGAGCAAGTTAAGGCTGCTACCACCGTCCACCAGGACTCGTGTTAGGTGGAACCCGTCAATAATTGGGTCCAGGACTAGTGCGGCTGAACCGCCGTGGCGGATGCTAGTTGGGTGGTCCCGTCGATCGAAGGTGATCGGGAATGACGACCACGGATTAAACTTTGGGGCGACTGGCTCTACTGCGTAGACGTCCCTGAGTGCTCGCTTGCGCTCCCTTTTGGGGATGTGTGTAGCGTATATCATGTTCACCGTTTTAACCTGAGGGGGAAATTTCTTCTGCCCTCCAGTGTTTGGCTGCCGGGGCTCTTCGTCCTCGTCCTCACTTTGTGATCTCTTTTCTTTGTTTTCGACATTCAACTTGCCAGCCTGCTTGAAAACCCAACAATCCCTGTTGGTATGATTTGCTTGCTTATTCCGGGTGCCATGTATTTGGCACGGACGGTCGAGTATGCAGTCTAGGCTGGAAGGTCCTTCATTGTTTCTTTTGTAGGGCTTCTTCCGTTGGCCGGACTTGGAGCCACTGAATCCGGCTTTAACTGTGGTGTCATCGGTGTTGTTATTATTGCTTCGGCATTTGTGCCTATTGCGCCGGAGTTTGCCAGTGCTATTTTTGGCCTCAGAGGGGCATGTCTCGCTGGCGGTGTTGTTACTACGGGCCAGCCAATTGTCCTCTCCCACGCAAAAGCGGGTCATGAGTGTCGTGATGGCTGCCATGGACTTCAGCTTTTCTTGGCCGAGGTGGCGTGCTAGCCATTCGTCACGGATGCTGTGATTGAAGGATGCTAAGGCCTCGGCGTCCGGACAGTCAACTATCTAGTTCTTTTTGGTTAGTAATCTAGTCCAGAATTTTCGGGCTGATTCTCCAGGTTTGTTGAACTATATGGCTTAAGTCATCGACGTCTGGTGGCCGGACATAGGTTCCTTGGAAGTTGTCTAGGAAAGCTTCCTCCAAGTCCTCCCAGCTGCCGATAGAATTTTCAGGCAGGCTGTTAAGCCAGTGCCGATCTGGCCTTTGAGCTTTAGTGGGAGGTATTTAACGGCGTGGAGATCATCTCCTCTAGCCATGTGGATGTGGAGGATAAAGTCCTCGATCCATACTGCGGGATCGGTTGTGCCGTCGTATGATTCCATATTGATGGGCTTGAACCCCTCGAGGAATTCGTGGTCCAGTACTTCATCTGTAAAGCAGAGAGGGTGTGCGGCACCTCTATATCGGGCTGCGTCGTGGCATAGTTCGGATGGAGTCCGTCTGCGGTGTTCGGCCCGGGCGTGGTTAGATTTATCACGTCCGTATAAGTAGCCCTTCTCGTGCCTCGAGGCACGTCCTTGTGATCCGTAGATCGATCTTGCGTGTCCTGTTCTATCATCCAGGATTTGACGGAGGTCGTATGTGTGACCCCGAACTCTTCCGTCTCTATTTTTGCGAGGCGGTGGGGCAGGCTGCTTTTCGGCCAGAGTTGCCTCTTTGTCCCGGCCGCGGGGTGGCCGGTCGACCGTTGTAACGCCCCGAGACCATTGCGCCAGGTGTCTTCCAGTTATTCGTTGTTGTTGCCTTGTCATGGGTTGGCGTGTCATGCATTTCATATCATGTCATCATGTGCCTCGCATTTGCATACGTGTTCGTCTCATGCATCCGAGCATTTTCCCCGTTGTCTGTTTTGCAATCCGACGCTCCTATGTCATCCGGTGTCTCCTTTTGCCTCTTTTCGTGTGCGGGTGCTAAAAGTTCTCGGACTGGACCGAGATTTGCCAAGCGGCCTTGGTTTACTACCGGTAGACCGCCTGTCAAGTTTCGTGCCATTTGGTCTTCGTTTGATACTCCAACGGTTAACTGAGGAACCGTAAAGGCCTCGTGTGTGTTGTAGCCAAACACCTCTACAAAGTGGCCCAAAACCCACCTAAACCCCCTCCATCCTCTCGGTCGTTCGATCACGATCGCGTGGCCGAAAACCGCACCTCACTTGGACTCTCCTAGCTACCTCTACCTATATATATATATATATGTGGCTCCCTCCGAAATTCGTGGTACAAACCCTAGATCCAACTCCCTCCGCGCCGCCGGACATGTCCGTACGCGCCAGACACGTCCACCCCACCGCCACATCACTCCAACCAATGGC
The DNA here is from genome assembly GCF_003073215.2 of Triticum urartu. Lineage (NCBI taxonomy): Eukaryota > Viridiplantae > Streptophyta > Magnoliopsida > Poales > Poaceae > Triticum > Triticum urartu. Next base: position 259,677,471 of record NC_053022.1, read on the forward strand.
GGCATGCCACGTCATCACGCCGCCGCCCTCAACCACTCACAGTGCGCCACCTCACCCCGCCACCGTTCCACCACCGCGCCGGCCCGCGGAGCCCATCGCGGGCCCGCACGGGCCCGGTCACCGCCGCCGCACGCCCACGGGCGCGTGCCCGCACCATAGTTTATGAGCTTTTGTCATTTTTGCCATGTTTAATGTGTGCCTCCTATTAACTTGAGCTCTACATGTATTTTGTTATATGCCATGCCATCTTTACAGGGGTGTATGCCATGTATTTTTGTGATCAATGTGGTGACTAGAACAAGCATGCAAAGTAGCTCTCGTGATGTTGCTGTTTTCAGGGACTTAGAATTCTTCTAAGTCATTTCCCTGATGTTATTTTATGCCATGTATTTATGTTGCTACAGAGTGATCCATGCCTCTTTTGAGCATGTTCAGTAAGGATGATTTTGAGATATTGTTATGCTCTATCCATCCATGTCTTTGTTTGCAATTATGGAGTGCCCTAGCATGACTCAATCTTGCTCTACTTTTGCTATAAACTGTTCCTGGCAGATTGTTTACGTGTTAATCAATTTTGCCGAGGTTGTTGTGGTTGATCCATGCTTGCTATGAGATTGTTCTTGCCATGTTTAGCTTCTTGATCATGTCTTCTTGCTGGGTGTATGCTTAGTTTATCATGAAATGCCTTGTGGTGAGTGCATCGAGCTCGCAAACATCGAGCTCGCAAACTCTGTTTCTGTCATGTTCAGTTTTTTGCCAAGTCTGAATCTGTTAACGGAACTTGCTATGTTTACATGGTTGCCATTGTATCTTCTGATCCCTTTTGGCTTATGGTCAGTAAGGGACTTTTGTTATATGCTTTGAGTAGTTTCATGACATGCCTTGCTTTGCCATGATATGTTCCTGTAGCATGTTGTTATCTTGCTCTAAACATTGCTTCCTGATGTTAAATCCTGTCATGTTGTTATTTTCACTAAGTCTGTGAACCTGATATCATTTGCACTTTTGCCATGCTTGTTTGAACCTTCTATTGTGTGATTTAGCCGTAGCTCAGTGTTTATGTTTTGTCAAGCATCTTGAGGGGACCACTGCCATGTGCTTTCTTGCTATGTTGGAGTGCGGTAGCTTAGTTTCTTGTTGCATTCTAGATGGCATCGTGTTGTTAATCGCAGAATAGTGCCATTATTGTTTTGCTTGCCATTTGCAAACCGTGCATCCGATTCCGGTGATCTTTATATCGATTTCGACCAAAATCAACTCATCTTTCCAGCGGCACTCTTGGTTTGCCAAGTTGAGGCCTGGTTGAATCTTTTCCTTCCGGAGCATGCATATGCATTGCATATCACATCCCGCATATCATGTCATGTTTTGCATCATGTTGCTTGCGCATTGCACCGTGGTTGATTGTTGTTTCCTTTGCTTGTGTTCTTGCCTTGGGTAGAGCCGGGAGATGAGTTCGTGTTCGAGGCACCCGTTGAGTACGCTTACGAGGATCAAGCTTTCGTCAACTCGGAGAACTTTGGAGGCAAGATGACCATACCCTCGAAATCACTTATATCTTTGCTTGCTAGTTGCTCGCTCTATTGCTATGCCTATGCTGCGATACCTACCACTTGCTATATCATGCCTCCCATATTGCTAAGCCAAGCATCTAACCCACCTTCTCCTAGCAAATCTTTGTTTGGCTATGTTACCGCTTTACTCAGCCCCTCTTATAGCGTTGCTAGTTGCAGGTGAAGATGGATGGAGTTTATTCCTTGTTGGAACATGGTTATTTTGTTGGGATATCACAATATCTCTTATTTAATTAATGCATCTACATACTTGGTAAAGGGTGGAAGGCTCGGCCTTATGCCTGGTGTTTTGTTCCACTCTTGCCGCCCTAGTTTCCGTCATACCGGTGTTATGTTCCTTGATTTTGTGTTCCTTACGTGATTGGGTTATAATGGGAACCCCTTGACAGTTCGCCTTGAATAAAACTCCTCCAGCAAGGCCCAACATTGGTTTTATCATTTGCCACCTAGCCTTTTTCCTTTGGGTTCTGCAGACTCAAGGGTCATCTTTATTTAAACCCCCGGGCCAGTGCTCCTCTGAGTGTTGGTCCAACCTGTCAGCTGCCGGTGGCCACCAGGGGCAACTCTGGGCTGGCCTACCGGAACCTTGGACAATCCGGTGTGCCCTGAGAACGAGATATGTGCAGCTCCTATCGGGATTTGTCGGCACATTCAGGTGGCTTTGCTGGTCTTGTTTTACCATTGTCGAAATGTCTTTTAACCGGGATTCCGAGCCTGATTGGGTCTTCCTGGGAGAAGGAATATCCTTCGTTGACCGTGAGAGCTTGTGATGGGCTAAGTTGGGACACCCCTGCAGGGTTTTGAACTTTCGAAAGCCGTGCCCGCGGTTATGGGAATATGGGAATTTGTTAATGTCCGGTTGTAGAGAACTTGACACTTAACTTAATTAAAATGCATCAACCGCGTGTGTAGTCGTGATGGTCTCTTTCCGGCGGAGTCCGGGAAGTGAACACGGTGTTGGAGTTATGCTTGAACGTAAGTGGTTTCAGGATCACTTCTTGATCACTTCTAGTTCGCGGACGTACTTTGCCTTCTCTTCTCGCTCTCATTTGCGTAAGATAGCCACCATATATGCTAGTGCTTGCTGCAGCTCCACCTCATACCTTTTCCTACCCATAAGCTTAAATAGCCTTGATCGCGAGGGTGTGAGATTGCTGAGTCCCCGTGACTCACAGTTTACTTCCAAAACCAGTTTGCAGGCGCCGATGAAACTGTGCAGGTGATGCAACCGAGCTCAAGGAGGAGCTCGATGAAGATCCCGTTCATTGTGTTGTTTCATTTCAGTTGATCAGTAGAGGAGCCCAGTCGGGGCGATCGGGGATCTTTTGCATTAGGGGTAGTCCTCTTTTATTTTGGTTCCGTAGTCGGACCTTGTTTGTATCTGGATGATGTAATGATATATTCTTGTATTGTGTGAAGTGGCGATTGTAAGCCAACTCTGTACCTCTTTCTTATTCAGTACATGGGATGTGTAAAGATTACCCCTCTTGCGACATGCCTACAATGCGGTTATGCCTCTAAGTCGTGCTCCGACACGTGGGAGATATAGCCGCATCGTGGGTGTTATAGCCATCTTGTCTCGACCACGCGGTGGTCGTTTCGCATTACGCGAGGGAGATGTGTGTTCCGGTGCCTCCTCATCAAATTGAGGTAGCAGTCTGTGTTTCGGGTAGCTCTTGGCTGGGCGCTTGAGGCTGTATTCTTCGGCTGTCATGATGTCGGTCCATCTGTCGACGAGCAGGTCTTGTTCAGCTTGAAGCTGATGTTGTTTCTTTTTCAGGCTCCTTGTTGTGGCTATGAGTTGGAGTTTAAAACGTTCCTGCTCCAGAGGGTCCTCCATCACGATGAAATCTTTTTTGCCGAGGCTTATCTCTTCTTCGGAGGGTGGATGGTAACTATCGTCCTCTGAGTTATCTTCTATGGATTGTTCATCGGGGTTCTTTTGTGTGTTGTCATGTTCCTCCTGTTCGGATGCAGCGCCAACAGGGTCTTCATTGTTTTTGGCGTCGCCCAGAGTACTATTCTCTCCGGTGCCAGTGTTGCCATCCTTTGAGCGACGAGGCTTAGAACGGCGTTTGAGGTGCCGGCGCTTGGACTGCGTCTCGGAAGTTTTATTCTTATCTGGCTCTTCTTTATCGTCGCCAGATCCTTTAGGTGTATCAACCATGTACACGTCGTACGAAGAGGTGGCCGTCCAATGTCCAGTGAATGGCGGGTCTTGGCCTTGCTCCCTATCGGCATCATCGTCCATACCGTCGATGTCTTCGGAGCCATAGTCAAGTACGTTGGTTAAGTCATCGACAATGGTTGTGAAGTGGGTGGCGGGTGGGAAGCAAAATTCCTCATCGTCCGTCTTTAGCTCGAACCGGACATAGTTTGGCTGTGAGTCTTCCTCCAAGGACAAGTTCTTCAAAGAATTTAGTACGTCACCCAAAGGCAAATGCTGGAAGATGTCTGTGGCGCTAAATTTGAAAATCGATAACCAATCCAGCTCGATGTCCGCAGATGCATCTGGTCCGGAACGTATGGCCGGATACGAGTCCAGAGTTCCGTCGACGCAAGCACTGTAGGATGTCGAGTCCGTGTGCGGCTCCAACACCGCAGACTTTATGGCCTCGGAGGGGATAATCTGCTTCGGTACTAAGGCCGTTGCAGTAGCAGGATCCATCTGTTGGTTGTGCTTCGATGACAGATTTAAGTCATGTTCATCGGAGAGAAGGGGAGCGATCGCCGCGGACTCAAATCCATCGAAGATCAAGTCTCCACGGATATCCGTGACGTAGTTCAAGCTTCCTAACCTGACCTAATGGCCAGGGGCGTAGATAACGCCCTGCTCCAGACGGCCAAAAGAGTTGGCCCGCAGTACGAATCCGCCGAACACAAAGATTTGTCCGGGGAGGAAGGTTTCTCCCTGGATGGCATCATTACTGACGATCGAAGGGGCCATCGAATCCTTTCGTCGACGGCATAGTGGAACTCTCAATGAAAGCACCAATGTCGGTGTCAAAACCGGCGGATCTTGGGTAGGGGGTCTCGAACTGTGCATCTAGGATCGATGGTAACAGGAGACGGGGGACACGATGTTTACCCAGGTTCGGGCCCTCTCTATGGAGGTAATACCCTACTTCCTTCTTGATTGATCTTGATGAATATGAGTATTACAAGAGTTGATCTACCACGAGATCGTAATGGCTAAACCCTAAAAGTCTAGCCTATGAGTATATGGTAATGAATCTATCCTATCCGGACTATGCCCTCCGGTTTATATAGACGCTGGAGAGATCTAGGGTTACATGGAGTCAGTTACATAGGAGGGAATCTTCATAATTAGTCGCCTAGATTGCCTTCCACGCCAAGTAGAGTCCAATCCGGACACGGGTAGTCTTCGGTCTTCGTGTCTTCACAGCCCATCAGTCCGGCCCATGGATAATAGGCCAGACGCCTGAGGACCCCTTAGTCCAGGACTCCCTCATCGAGCTCTCCACGCAGCACCCTAAGCGACCTCCCGAGCGCCCGAAGATCTTGATGGAGAGCAGCCCGCTCTCCATTAATTTGAAATGGAGAACGTGCCACTCCGAGAAGCCATGGGTACAGGCGAAGGTCTTCCAACCACGGCGGAGGTACATCACGTGAGGGGCCGGGAAATCAACATCGACCCACATGCCTCCATTCCCACAGCCCCTCATGTGCAACCTCAGAGCACGCAGTTGTTAGAACTCCATCTCCCGTGCAAAGGGAGTTGGAAGGCGAAGATGACCACATAGGGGCTTGTACAGCCTCATGATGAACTCCCGAGGTTGGTCCCTGATGTGGCCTTCCATCGAGGGGGGAGCCGACGTACGGGGCGCTGCCGAGTAGAAGCCCTCGTCGCCGCCATTGGGACACCGTCGCGCCCTCGCCCTCTCACCATGGCTGGAAGGGAAGGGTTGCAGAGAAGAAGAAGGAGAAGAAGTGTGTGCAGAGAAGCACCGCCCTATCCCTTTTTATAGGGGGGCGAGGCAGGGGGTTGGCTCCTCATTCGGGAAATGACCGCCCCGCTCCTCCAATGTGGCCTCTCTACACCCTCTGTGACTCTGAGGATCAAGGCCGACCCTCTGCTCCAACCATCAGCACTCTGTTTTCAGCCATGGCACTCCTCGCCATGTCCTCCGCATCCACTACCTACCACACCCAATGCACGCGGAGCACGTGGTAGGTGTGTGCGCGAAATGGGCGGCGAGTGGGATGGCAGTTTCCGCCCTGTGATCATGGAGAGGAAAATCCGCAGGCCACGATTGAAGTTCCACAGCTTTGCGCATGACGCGCGAAGAAATCAGAAACTGACTCAAACCCAAGGTTACTGAAGAAACGACGAAAACCTCAAGAGACCAACCTCTTCAGCAACCCTACCTGTGCACTTATTAGGCACTACCCCGGCGACACTCGGCAGTGCACTCGGGGCAGGCCTGGGGGCTTTTGCCAGTGCAACAAACCCTGGGTCTGTTGCCCAGACTGTGCACAGGCAGAGGAACAAGATTAAAGCACCAGCCCAAATCAGATTTCAAGGGACTAAGGGAGTCGAAGGACCGACATACAGATCAGAGGGGCCAGGATCGAGCCGGAGAAGTAAGACACCACCAGGAGAAGGCCCCCCTTGCCGGGCAGGCGAGCCCGGCAAAGGGCGAGGCCACACACAAAAGGAGACAACCAAGGACCCATGGCAGGGCCTGCCGGGACTCGCGGAGACGAGACCACCTCACCAACCACTCCACCAGGACCCACATCATTGATCAGTGCGGTGTCAAGCCGCGGAGTGACTAAGTGGCAGCCATTCGCCACATGGCAACCTCTCTCTATAGGAAAAACCCACAGATGACACCCGTCCTGTCACGTGTCAAACAAGCAGGCGTGAAGATGGCAAGATGGCCCGGCAAGCCTTGTCGGGCAACCAACGATGTGACATTGAGCGGTGCATTTAATGCACCCTGTCAGCCCGCAGAGTTAGGTATGATAGCATTGTTTGCTATCTTATCAGTGCACAATGACTACTTTGCAATTGTGGTAACCCCTTGATCTATAAAAGGAGGCCCATGGAAACCGTAGACACAGTTAGAAGATTGGATAACTCACACCCCCATACGCGCATAGCCACTGCCGCCCTGAGGCAACCCCTGCCGGGCAAGTTTACTACGCTCCACCACCACCTTTCCAACATCGATCCACCAAAGCACGAGTAGGGTTTTACGCCTCATGGCGGCCCGAACCTGGGTAAAATTGCCTGCGTGATCTCTGCCGTGCTGCCCCACACTCGTCTGCTCTTTGTGTAACGCGATGCCCCCCTGCCGAACCAGCAAGGGGCCTCCTAGTCCCATAGGTGGCCATGGTTTCCCGCGACACATGGTATAGGCTATGCGATGATATTGGATCTTGGAATTGGAATCGGTTGAAATTGGAATTCCATCAAAAAAATTATCCTATGCATCTAGTTCATCGTGATCAGAATTATATATATAATTTTTGGCCTCATGAAGAAGAAAGTATCGCTCTAGCTTGGGGGAGGCTTAAGTCAATGTTATATTCATGCCTCAATCATGAGCTCTCAAGAGAAATTATCATTCAGAATTTTTATGCTCGGCTTTCTCATGATGATCGATCCATGCTTGATACTTCTTGTACTAGTTCCTTTATGAAGAAGACTATTGAATTCCGGTGGGATCTTCTAGAAAGAATTAAATGAAAATCTGAAGATTGGGAACTCGATGAAGGTAAAGAGTCAGGTATTAAGCTTAATTATGATTGTGTAAAATCTTTTATGAATACCGATGCTTTCCAAAAGTTTAGCACTAAATATGGACTTGACTATGAGATAGTAACCTCCTTTTGTGAATCTTTTGCTACTCATGTTGATCTCCCTAAAGAGAAGTGGTTTAAATATAACCCACCTATTAAAGAAGAAATTAAAGAACTGATAGTAGCTAAAGATGAAAATATTATCTATAATGTTGATCCGGTTGTTCCTACTGCTTATATTGAAAACCCACCTTTCCTTGTTAGAACAAAGGAACTTGCTGAAGTTTCAACTGTGGTCAGTAAAAGTAATATTAGAGTACCTAAACCAGCTGAACAAATCAAGGTAGAACCTAGTGTTGCTATGGTTAAAGATCTCTTGGTCGATAATATTGATGGGCATGTTATTTACTTCGTTGGTGAAGCTGCTAGAATTGCCAAACCCGATGGGAAAGATAAACATAAACCCGTTGTTGGCATGCCCGTTGTCTCAGTTAAAGTAGGAGATCCCTGTTAACATGGTTTATGTGACATAGGTGCTAGCGTGAGTGCTATTCCTTTTACCTTATATCAAGAAATTATGAATGACATAGCACCCGCTGAAATAGAAGACATAGATGTTACTATTAAACTTGATAACAGAGACACCATCACACCACTTGGGATTGTTAGAGATGTTGAAGTCTTGTGTGGGAAAATAAAATACCCTACTGATTTTCTTGTTCTTGGTTCCCCACAGGATGAATTTTGTCCCATTATCTTTGGTAGACCTTTCTTGAACACCGTTAATGCTAAAATCGATTGTGAGAAACAAACTGTCAGTGTTAGCTTTGGTGATGAGTCTCATGAGTTCAATTTTTCCAAGTTTAGTAGAAAACCTCGTAAAAAACAATTGTCTAGTAAGGATGAAATTATTGGTCTTGCTTCTATTGTTGTACCTCCCACTTATCATTTAGAACAATATTTACTAGACCATGAGAATGATATGCATATGCATGAAAGATGAAATAGATAAGATTTTCTTTGAACAACGTCCTCTGCTTAAACACAATTTGCCTATTGAAACTCTAGGAGGTCCACCTCCACCTAAAGGTGATCTTGTGTTTGAATTAAAACAATTGCCAGAATCTTTAAAATATGCTTATCTCGATGACAAAAAAATTATCCTGTTATTATTAGTGCTAACCTTTTAGAACATGAAGAAGAAAGATTATTGGAAGTTCTAAGGAAGCACCGAGCTGCTATTGGATATACTCTTGATGATCTTAAGGGCACCAGTCCCACTCTATGTTAGCACAAGATTAATATGGAACCTAATGCTAAACCCATTGTTGATCACCAACGTCCGTTAAATCCGAACATGAAAGAAGTGGTAAGAACGGAAATATTAAAACTTCTGGAAGCAGGTATAATCTATCCTATAGCTGATACTAGATGGGTAAGTCATGTTCATTGTGTCCCTAAGAAAGGAGGTATTACTATTATCCCTAATGATAAGAATGAACTTACCACAAAGAATTGTTACATGCTAAAGAATGGTAATTGGTTTTATAAAATAAAACAAAGAAACTAGAAAAGATCATTACCCTCTGCGTTTTATTGATCAAATGCTAGAAATATTATCTAAGCACACACATTTTGCTTCCTTGATGGATATTCTGTTTTTTCACAAATATCTGTTTCTCAACCTGATCAAGAAAAGACCACTTTTTCTTGTCCTTTTGGAACTTATGCTTATAGACGTATTCCTTTTGGTTTATGCAATGCACCTGATACCTTTCTAAGATGTATGATTGCTATATTCTCTTACTTCTGTGAAAAGATTGTTGAGGTTTTCATGGATGACTTTTCTGTCTATGGGAAGTCTTTTGATGATTGTTTAAGCAATCTTGATCGAGTTTTGCAGAGATGTGAGCAAACCAATCTTGTCTTGAATTGGGAGAAGTGCCACTTTATGGTTAACGAAGGTATTGCTTTGGGCCATAAAATTTCTGAAAGAGGTATCCAGGTGGACAAAGCTAAGGTTGATGCAATTGAGAAAATGCCATGTCCTAAAGATATCGAAGGTATTCGTAGTTTCCTTGGTCATGCTGGTTTCTATAGGAGATTTATCAGAGACTTTTCTAAAATTTCTAGGCCTCTTACAAATATTTTGCAAAAGGAAATTCCTTTTGTTTTTGATGATGATTGTTTAGAAGCTTTCCAAACACTCAAGAAAGCCTTAATTTCTGCACCTATTGTTCAACCACCTGATTGGAACTTGCCTTTTGAAATTATGTGTGATTCTAGTGATTATGTTGTTGGTGCTATTCTAGGACATAGAGTTGATAAAAAACTGAATGTTATTCACTATGCAAGTAAAACTCTATAGGTGCACAAAGAAATTATGCTACTACTAAAAAAGAATTTCTAGCAGTGTTGTTTGCTTGTGATAAATTTAGATCCTATATTGTAGATTCAAGAGTAATTGTTCACACTGATCATGCTGCAATAAAGCATCTTATGGAAAAGAAAGATGCCAAACCTAGGCTTATTTGATGGGTTCTCTTGCTACAAGAATTTGATTTGCATATCACTGATAGAAAAGGAGTGGAGAACCCCATAGCTGATAACCTGTCTAGGTTAGAGAATGTTCTTGATGACCCACTACCTATTGATGATAGTTTTCTTGATGAGAAATTAGCTACAATAAATGTTTCTAATAGTACACCTTGGTATGTTGACTGTGTTAATTATATTGTTGCCAAATACCTACCACCTAGCTTCACATACCAACAAAAGAAAAAGTTCTTCTATGATTTAAGACATTAATTTTGGGATGACCCACATCTTTATAAAGAAGGAGTAGATGGTATTATTAGATGTTGTGTACCTGAGCATGAACATGAACAAATCCTACGAAAATGTCACTCCGAAGCTTATGGAGGACATCATGCGAGAGACAGAACTGCTCACAAGGTATTGCAATCTGGGTTTTATTGGCCTACTCTCTTCAAGGATGCTCGTAAGTTCGTCTTATCGTGTGATGAATGTCAAAGAATAGGTAATATTGGTAAGCGTCAAGAAATGCCTATGAATTATTCACTTGTTGTTGATCCATTTGATGTTTGGGGATTTGATTACATGGGACCTTTTCCTTCCTCTAATGGGTATACTCATATTTTGGTCACTGTTGATTATGTTACTAAATGGGTAGAAGCTATTCCAACTAGTAGTGCTGATCACAGCACATCTATTAAAATGCTTAAAGAAGTTATTTTCCCAAGGTTTGGAGTCCCTAGATATTTAATGACTGATGGTGGTTCACATTTTACTCATGGTGCTTTCCGTAAAATGCTTGCCAAGTATGATGTTAATTAACCATAGAATTGCATCACCCTATCATCTCAGTCTAGTGGTCAAGTTGAACTTAGCAATAAAGAAATAAAATTAATTTTACAAAATACTGTCAATAGGTCCCGGAAGAATTGGTCTAAGAAATTAGATGATGCACTTTGTGCTTATAGAACAGTATATACAAATCCTATGGGTATCTCTCCTTAAAAAATGGTTTATGGAAAAGCTTGTCAATTGCCTCTTGAGTTAGAACATAAAGCTTATTGGGAAATTAAAGAACTCAACTATGATTTAAAACATGCTGGTGAGAAGAGGTTATTTGATATCAGCTCATTAGATGAATGGAGAACCCAAGCTTATGAAAATGCCAAGTTATTTAAAGAAAAAGTTAAAAGATGGCATGATAAAAGAATCCAAAAGCGTGAGTTCAAGGTTGGAGAATATGTTATTTTGTACAACTCTTGTTTCAGATTCTTTACAGGAAAAGTCCTCTCCAAATGGGAAGGACCCTATGTTATCGAGGAGGTTTATCGATCTGGAGCTATCAAAATAAATAATGCCGAAGGTACTAACCCGAAGGTTGTTAATGGGCAACGAACAAAACATTATATCTCAGGTACACCCATTAATGTTGAAAGTAATATTATCCAAACTATGACACTGGAAGAACATATAAAAGAAACCTTCTGGAACACTCCAGAATCATGAAGAAAAGGAGGTACGTGATACAGTAAGTAAACGGAGTTCAAAAAATCCGCAAAAATATTTTCTGTCCATTTTGGAATATAACAAAAAATAGGAAAATAAGAAACTACCAGGAAGGTGACCCTAGTGGACACAAGACACCAGGGCACGCCTGGCATGCCAGGCGCACCCAGGTGGGTTGTGCCCACCTCGGGTACCTTCTGGACACCATTTTATCTTCCATTTGCTTGTTTCCCAAGATAAAAAAATCTTTATATACCCCCCGAGCCCATTGACCATCGTATCGCAGAGAAATCTCTTGTTTTCTTTTCCTTGCTGTTTTTTGACATATCTAATCCACCATGGCCGCTTCAAGCTCCTCCAAGGACAAGTTCTTCGAGAATGTCATCAACCCATATTTGCGGGAGGTGATGCAGCACCCTCAAGCTATCTAGATGCGTGAGGGGGTGCTCCACATCCGCGATGTGCAAGGCCCCAAGGGGACTGGATCCATGGAGGCTAGGCTTGAAGCTATGGAGTAGGAAGTCTTCTGGTGCAAGGGTATGGTGGAACATGGACTCAATGCCAATCTACTCATGATCGCGGACTACACCCGTGATCTCAAGGTGGATGGCAAGTCCATGAAGGACATCATTTTCTCCTTCAATGAGCAAATCAATTTCCTCTAGAACCTGATCTACGACATTCAGAACCAAGTCTTTGAATATGTGGCAAGGTTTAAAGGTATGAGTTTGGCTGCCAGTTGCAGGACCTGAGAGACTCAATCCTCCTCTTATGATGGTGAGCCTCTTCCATGGAAACCCGAGGACAAGATCGCTACCACTTCATCCTCACCACCACCTTCTTCATCACCAAAAGAAAATTGAGTATCGGTGTCGGTGCAACAAACCCTGGGTCTGTTGCCCAGACTGTGCACAGGCACAAGATCAAGATTGAAACACCAACCCAAGATAGGGATTGAAGGACCAAGGGATTTGAAGAACCAACTCGCAGCCCGGAGAGACCAAGATTGAGCCAGAAGAGCAAAATACCGGCAAGAGAAGGGCCTCCCTTGCCAGGCAGGAGAGCCCGGCAAGGGGAATGCCACCACAGGAAGCAGGCAACCGAGGCACCCCGGCAAGGACTGCCGGGGATCGCGGGGGCAGAACCACCCCACCAACCACTCAAGCATGACCCACGTCGTCAATCAATGTGGTGTCAAGCCGCGAGATGACCAAGTGGTAGCCATTCGCCACATGGCAGCCATTTCCTACAGAAGAAGCCTACAGATGACACCCGTCCTACGACGTGTCAAGGGAACAGGCACGGAGCTGGCAAGATAGCCCGGCAAGCCCTACCAGGCAACCCGTGATGTGACACTAAGCGATGCATTTAATGCACCCTGTCAGCCCGTAGAGTTAAGTATGATAGCACTGTTTTCTATCATATCAGTGGATAATGACTACTTTGACATTGTGGTGGCCCCTTAATCTATAAAAGGAGGCCCATGGCACTCGTAGGAAGGGTTGGAAAGTTGATGAACCCAAGCCACCATACGCGCGTAGTCATTGCGGCCCCGAGGCCAACCCAGTCGGGCAAGTGTACTATGCACCACCACGTTCATTCCACCATCAATCCACCAAAGCAGGAGTAGGGTCTTACGCCTCACAGCGGCCTGAACCTGGGTAAATTGCTTGTGTGCTCTCTGCCGTACTGCCGCATGCTGGTCTGCTCTTTGTGCAACGTGCCCTCCCCCTGCCGAACTAGCAAGGGGCCAGTCGGTCCCATAGGTGGCCGCGGATATCCTGCGACATCTTCGACGCGCCGGGTAGGGGGAGCGCTTGCGTGAACCTGAAAGTGCACGCAGCGCGTCATCTTCATCGCCATCTTCATCCTCAACAGCGCCATCGACCATGGTGCCCAAGAAGAAGTCTGGCACCTCGACCCATCCATCCACCTCAAAAGCTCCACCGCCCGCGGCCTCTAACGCCATGGGGGACACGGGGGCGCATGAGGACGTGGATGCTGTCAGGGATGTTGTTGGAGCAGGTGGCGCCATTACCACCTCCCCCGCGGACGACACGGGGGCCGGAGCTACTAGAGGACAACAACATCAGCAGCGTCTCTACGGTCAAGCTCCACAAGGTGCGGGCGAGGGGGTCACTCTGTCCGTGCCCCCTCCTCTCGCCGACGAGCACAACTGCAACAATGGCGCTCGATTCGGGGCGAGCCATCGCCCTCCGGTCACCCCCGCCACGGAAGCAGCTGCGGTGCATGCGCCTCCTCCTGGACGAGCCAATCAGGCCACTACGCTCAACGGAGCCGCTGATCTTCGAGCACCACTGCTGTGTGACCTCACTGCCCCAGTGGTCGTCCCACAGCAGTGTGGGCGCGCCGCCGCTGCCGCCGCTCGCACCATCCAGAGCCAGATGACGGTGCAGTCGACGTCATCGATGTCCATGCCAAGCACAACCACGGAGGCCATGGCGCGAGCTCAGCTACTACTGAGGTTCCCGCAAGCAGCCGAGCAGATGGATGAGTGGCGTGCCACCATCCAAAGCATGCTCGGTTTTGCCGAAGCTGGGGGCTCACGACGAGCTTGCCCACCGCAACCTCCCCAAGCGATAGCCACCGCCCGCACTGCTGGCCATACGGAGGGGGCCGTCCCCACGGTTCAGTCCCCACCACGGTAGCCGGCGAGGGCACAGCAGAATCAGGACCCCGACGACATCTCGATGGACTCTTCTGACCCTCGAGCGCGTCCGGGCCAACGTCGAACCCCGGAAGACAGGCGGCGGGGATACACGCACGTCATCGTCGAATGACGCCGCAACGACCCCCGCCAGACCGACGTGTGCGACGGCCTCGATGTCGACGAGCCTGCGCTCAGTGTTGGCGGGTGCCTACCTTTCGAGGTCGGCTGCCCTGCCTTTACACGAGAGCTGCGGCAAGTCTATTGGCCGTCCGTTCGCACGTTCAAGCTAGAGATACCTGAGAAGTATGATGGGAGGCTGAACCCGGCAGAGTTCCTGAGCATCTACACCATTGCTGTTCAGGCTGCCGGGGGAAGAGATGAGAATGTGTTCACCAACTACTTCCCTTTGGCCCTCAAGTCCAATGTGAGATCTTGGCTGACGCACATGCCGCAGAACTCCATTTCGTCATGGGAGGACATGTGCCACGAGTTCATCGGTGCCTTCACCGGTAGCCACCAAGAGCCTGACAGGCCCAACGACCTACAGCTTCTCCAGTAGAAGGAAGGAGAAACCCTCCGTATGTACTTGCAGAGATTCAGTAAAGTTCATAGAAATATTCCAAATATCCATACGGCAGCCATTATAGCAGCTCTCCAGTCCAATGTGCGCAACCACCGCATTCGTTCCAAAATCAACGTGCGGTTGCCCAAGACTGTGAAAGAACTATATACGCTGGTGGATAAATGTGCTCGGATGGAAGAAGGAAGGAAGTTGCCCGGAGAAGAAGATTGCATTAATGTTGATTAAGAAGATGAGGATGAATCAACTAGTCAAAAGAAGGGCAAGAAGCGTAATAAGAAGTTGAGGGATAAGGTAGTAATCACTGTGGAAGGATAGGGCACGCCTAGTACCGGCAAGAAGGCCAAGGTTGAGGCCCCCCCGGCAAGTAAGCTGCCGTGTGCACTGCCTGCCGGGAAGCTGCTGCCGCCGAAAACGTTGGGAAAGGCGATGGGCCGTACTGCAAGATCCACCAGACCAAAGGCCACAAACTTTAGGAGTGTTATCAGGTTGAGCAGCTCGTCAAGAAGCAGAGGGCAGAGTATGATAAGCGTGATAAGGAGAAAGGTTAGAATGCTGTTGGCGGTAAGGGACGGTGTGGTGAAGCAAATCGCCCCGGTAGACCCTTTTGGAACCAAGGAAAGCCCGACAGGGGCCAAGAGAAGGAAACCTGTGATGATGCCAGTGATGGAGGGGATGAAGAGGAAACTAGTGAGCAGGAATTTTAGAAGGCCACTGACGCCCTATGCATTGATGGGGATGCATCTTTACATGCCTCTCATCGTCAACTCAAGCTATGGGCACGAGAGGTCAATGCAGTGGAACCAGCGCCAGAGGCTTGGAAACCGCTCAAATGGTCCCGCATACCCATCATATTTGATGAAGAGGATCACCCTAATCGCACCACTGCGGTCGGGTGTTTGCCGTTGTTGGTGTCCCCAACAATTCGCAACCTCAAGGTCACAAAGATGCTAGTGGACGGAAGGGCCGGGTTGAATCTGATTGCCCCAGCAGTTATCAGCAAGCTTCAGATAGGATAAGAAGAGCTAGAGATCACTGGCACATTTCGAGGAGTTAATCCCGGCAGGAGTCATCCTAAGGGGAATATTACTTTGCCGGTGACATTTGGGGGAGAACTGAACTATTGGACTGAGAAGATTGTGTTTGATGTGGTTGATCTCCCGCTGCCGTACAATGGGATTCTTGGATGACCAGCCCTGGCCAAGTTCATGGCAGCATCCCACTATGCTTACAACACTATGAAAATACCTGGGCCACTGGGAGTCCTCACTATCCCATCTGATGAGAAGAACGCAATTATCTGTGTGGACAAGATGTATCGGGATGCAGTTGCAGTGGAAGCCGCAGCAATGACAGTTCCCGCCAAGGAAAGCAAAGGAAAGAAGGGGATTGTAGGACCTCCCGCAAGGAGTCCGGGAAGCGTGCCCCCTTCGAGTGCACGACACCCGTTGACGACGTGCCGGAGTGTTCCAACAGCAAGAGATCCAAGGTTACTGCACCCCAAGTGAAGAAGGTCCCGACAGGGCTGGCTGGCATTGATGGTACTTTCACTATCAGCGCCACCCTCGATGACAAATAGGAAAGCATGCTCGTTGCCTTCCTGCGGGCGAATATCGATGTGTTTGCTTGGCAACCATCTCATATCCCCGGTGTTCCCAGGGAGGTAATTGAGCACCACCTTGTTGTCTGCCCACATGCCCGACCCGTCAAGCAGAAAGTACGGAAGCAGGCCTTGGAGAGGCAGCAATTCATTGCCAAAGAGATCAAGAAATTGGAGGTGCCGCTAGTCCTCGTTGCCGAGCCTCAGGCTCCAACTTGGGCAAGGCACATTTTCCACTTCCTCCAAACTGGAGAACTCCCTGGCAACCAAGATGAAGCTGAAAGAGTAGCCCGGAGGGTCAGTATGTATCAGTTTGTCGATGACACTCTATACAGAAGGGGGCCAACGGTGTGAAATTGAAGTGTGTTTGCCGGGAGGATGGAAAGGAACTGTTGGCTGAGATTCACAGAGGAATGTGCAGCTCCCACATTGGATCAAGAGCATTAGTTGGGAAAGCATTCCGGCAAGGATTCTATTGGCCCACAGCCCTTCAAGATGCGGTTCAGTTAGTCACGGAATGTGAAGCCTGTCAGTTCCATTCCAAGAAAATACACATGCCTACCCAAGCTCTTCACACAATCCCTCTATCATGGCCATTTTCGGTCTGGGGGCTCGATATCCTTGGCCCCTTCCCCCGAGAAATCGGGGGCTTTGAATTCTTGTTCGTTGCCATTAACAAGTTTACAAAGTGGCCGGAAGTGACTACCGTGAGAAAGGTGACTCCTCAGTCAACTATCAAGTTCTTGAATGGATTTGTGTGTCGTTTCGGAGTTCCGGCAAGGATCATCACTGACAACGGCACCCAGTTCACGAGCCACGCCTTCATGCAATACGTTCATACCCTCGGATGCAAAATCTCATTCACTTCTGTGGCACACCCCCGGAGCAATGGACAAGCTGAGAGGGCGAACGTTGAAGTGCTCCGTGGACTCAAGACACAAACTTTTGATACGCTGCAGAAGCAAGGCAGGCGGTGGATCAAGGAGCTGCCGGTAGTTCTCTAGTCCCTTAGAACGACACCTAACCGAGCTACCGGGCAGACTCCCTTCTCCCTGGTCTACGGGGCGGAAGCAGTTATCCCCACGGAACTCATTTATGGGTCCCCTCGAGTGCTTGCCTACGATGAAGTAGCACAAGATCAGCATTGGCTTGACGAAGCTGTGCTACTCGAGGAGAACCGTCTCTGGGCTGCTACGCGTGTTGCACGCTACCAGCAAGCCCTGCATCGCAATCATAGCCACATGGTTCATGCCCGGTGTTTTGAGGAAGGTGACCTTGTCCTTAGGCGTGTTCAGTCTGCCAAGGGTACAAACAAGCTGTCACAGAAGTGGGAAGGCCCTTATCGGGTGGTACGAGTCACCAGACCTGACGCGGTCCGTCTGGAGACCAGGGATGGCACGCAATTCCAAAACTCATGGATTATTGAGCATCTCCGTAAGTACTACCCATAAGGTGCGAGGCTGCCAGGCCTTCCCACTTGTACTGCCCGGTAGCCACCCTTTTGTACAGGCCTTGCCTCAGTTGCATGTAACCCCTTGTACAAAGCCGGGACGATGAGCCCGTGCAAGATAAAATATAGAAGTGTTGTGGGGGGGCCCGATCGAGATCGCATGCATGCACAAGCACACCTGAATCACCGCATAAGCATTTCATGAGCATTTGCATTTGCATATAGATAGGATTGCATCCTGCATTCATTCTCATCTACATGGAGTTGCAGGTTCTTGCCATGAACTTGACTTCGACAAGGGGCAAGAAGATTGCACGGCACAGTGATCCCCGGCAAGCCAAACAGATAAGTTTACCTCTTGTCCATTAGTATTCTGTAAGCTATAACTTGTGCATAGAGAAACCTCACCACTCTCTTGAAACCAGGGTGCTCCCATCCTTGGCTCGAATGCTACTTCGGCCTGGATGGTCGCAGTGGACCTTGATAAAAAGGGAGTGGGCGGGGGCCTGGCACCTCAGTCTGTTCCCTGGCAGACAAAAAGGGTGCCGGCAGGATATCCTTTCGGGGAAAACTCGTTTAATTACAGTAAAGAGGCACTCCACCTCTGCATGGACATATACATGCACGGGTTCCGGGCAAGGTTTATCTCTTTCATTGACATGCAGATACAAGTACAAGCATTACAGAACACGAAGATGGAATCGAGAGACTACATTATTTGAATTAAAATTTGGCGATTTCCTACAAGTTTAAGATTGAAAAAATATAAGTGCCCCGTGATCCCCTCTTTTCGTTTTCCCTCCTTCAGGCACTGCGGCGGAAGGAGGAAAATATGAGAAAATAAGCACCCAAGCAGCAGCCCGCCCTGGTCCTGTCAGGGTCCATCAGGCACGGCTTGACAAGACCAGGAGTGGCAAGGCTGCGAAGGAGGAGTGCGAGAGACAGGGCGGCGCCTTCTGGTCACCAGCTCCAGAGCCAGCAAGAAGCCCCGGCTTGAGCGCCGGTGGAGTCATCCACCAAAGCTCAGCCGGAAGACTGCTGGAGGTGGGGAGAAGGCACCAAGAGAACATCCCTCCCTGGCTATCACCCGAAGAGGCTGGTGATGACGGTACCGGGGAGGGAGGGGAAGAGCGGGAAGATGAGGCGGCAGGATGACAGTCGGAGGCGAAGGCATCCACGCCATCGTACTCCGACCTGACCCCCTGCCACCCGCCTTCTCCGTCTTCCCTCACTTTCTCCTTACCACCGCTGCTCCCGGGAAGCGCCAAGGCTCCGGTCCGACACCTCCAGCGGAGAAACAGCAGGCAGCTGGAATGGCTAGGGGGCTCGAAGCGTGCCGCGTCCCACCTTGACGGGCAGGAAGACGCGCCTCCCGTTGACATCAGCCCCAAGGCCTCCGGGAGATATGGAGCTGGGATTGCCAATGATCTCCAGCCCGTCCTCCTGGACGAGCTTCGACGATACCAAAAGACTCACCATGCCAAGGACCAGGCTCACTCCCCAAGCATCAGCACTGGCATGAGGCAACAAATGCCCCGAACCAGAGCCCGGGGGCTGGCCCCAGGATTCCTTCTTCAACATGACCAGCAATGATCAAGGGAAGAAGAAGGAGAAAGCAAAGATGGATGGGTCTGCCCTCCTCCACCCCTCCCTTTTATAGGCCGAGCGGGAAGGGCAACTGCTCCACCCATGGGTGATCACCGCCCTCCTCCGCCAATTCAAGGCGGGCGACCCCTTTCCAAGGTACTCTCCCGCACCACGCGCCCCCGTTACCTACCCCGTGCGATGCATGCTGCATACGTGGCTAAGGATAAGAGCGCGTTATGGGAAGAGTAAATTGGCAGTTTCTACCTCGTGCGTTAAAGTCATTCACGAGCCATCACTGGAGCGACCCCACCATTATTGGTGTTACACCACGCACGGGGAAACCGGAAACTGGCCCACAATCAAGGATGATGAAGCAGCAACGGAAAACTCAAGGGTCCAACCCCTTCAGCAACCTTGCATGTGCACTTATTAGGCCCTACCCCGAGGACGCTCGCGTTCGGGGCAGGCCCGGGGGCTTCTGTCGGTGCAACAAACCCTAGGTCTGTTGCCCAGAATGTGAACAAGCACAAGATCCAGATTAAAACACCAACCCAAAACAGGGATTGAAGGACCAAGGGATTTGAAGAACCAACTCGCAGCCCAGAGAGACCAAGATTGAGCCAAGAGCAAAATACCAGCAAGAGAAGGGCCTCCCTTGCCGGGCAGGCGAGCCCGACAAGGGGCAAGGCCACCACAGGAAGCAGGCAACCGAGGCACGGCAAGGTCTGCCGGGGTTTGCGGGAGCAGAACCACCCCACCAACCACTCAAGCACGACCCACGTCGTCAATCACTGCGGTGTCAAGCCGCGAGATGACTAAGTGGCAGCCATTCGCCACACGGCAGCCATTTCCTACAAAAGAAGCCTATAGATGACACACGTCCTGCAACGTGTCAAGGGAACAGGCGCGGAGCTGGCAAGATAGCCCGACAAGCCTTGCCGGGTGACCAGTGATGTGACACTAAGCGGTGCATTCAATGCATCCTGTCAGCCCACAGAGTTAGGTATGATAGCACTGTTTGCTATCATATAAGTGGATAATGACTACTTTTCCATTGTGGTGGCCCCTTAATATATAAAAGGAGGCCCATGGCACTCATAGAAAGGGTTGGAAAGTTGATGAACCCAAGCCACCATACGCGCATAGTCGCTGCGGCCCCAAGGCAAACCCTAGCGGGCAAGTGTACTACGCACCACCACGTTCATTCCACCATCAATCCACCATAGCAGGAGTAGGGTCTTACGCCTCGCGGCTGCCCGAACCTGGATAAATTGCTTGTGTGCTCCCTGTCGCGCTGTTGTACGCTGGTCTGCTCTTTGTCCAACGCGCCCTCCCCCTGCCGAACTAGTAAGGGGCCACCCGGTCCCATAGGTGGCCGCAGATATCCCGCGACAATCGGGTATGGGCACTCCCCTTGGCTTGCTCCAAGCTTGGGAGAGGTGCCTCGGTATCGTATCACCTCCACTATCTTTTGGCTTTATTTACCTTAGTTTGATCCATAGTTATCTTTTGCTTTAGATGAATAAAAGTTTAGTTCGATCTTTTCTTTTCGGGAGTTTGCTTAGTGATCTATCTTTGTAATCGTGTGCGAGATATATAATAAAGTTTAGTTGAAGTTTTGTTTTCTTTACTTTTATGTTCAATAAAAAAAGAAAGGAAATAAATGAAAAAGATCATATGCTAATCTTATGGTAAGTAATGACACCACATAAGGAAAAGTATAAGTGGAAAATTTTATTAGAGATTGACAAACATAGCATTGGTCAATGATGCAATTCATGAAAGAATTAATAAGGGAAGATAAGATTCACATGCAAAGACACTATCTTGGAAATCTTTTGTGATTGTGAGCCCCCATCAAAATATTATATGCCAAAATTGTTGACGTTGGACAAGGAAGACAACGCAATGATTTATGTTTGTTCATATTCACATAGAAGTTATATTGTCATAGATCCTTCGACATGTGGTGCTTGCCCCCTTTTGTGCTAGCCAAAAATTCCGCACCAAGTAGAGATACTACTTGTGCATCCAAAAACCCTTAAACGCAAATATTATTTTCAAGAGTCCACCATACCCACCTAAGGATTGAGTAAGATCCTTCAAGTAAGTTGTCATCGGTGCAATAAGGCGATAAAAATTGCTTCTAAAAGTGTTATATATTTAGTGTAAGAGAAAATCGAGCGTTGTAAGAACTTGTGATGGCAAAGAATAAAAGCGACAGACTGCATAATAAAGATTGCTATAATAAGGGGCGATATAATGTGACGTTCTTTTGCACCAAGGGATTGAGCATACAAACAAAAAGCGCATGGCAACCTCTGCTTCCCTCTGTGAAGGGCCTATCTTTTACTTTTACTAGTGGACCTGTTGCGCCAAATGGCGCAGAGGCACGCTAAATCCATGTGCACGATGAAACAAATATCCATGGTTTAATCCCCTTTAATAGAAAACATGACGGATTTTTATCTAAAATGAGATGAATATACACACTTTAATTTGATAGCATAAAATACTTGATACCATGTTCTCAAAGACCCATTTGAAATCATGTTTGCATTGAAAACATTTCAATTTTTCAGTGTCTTTGTGTTTGAGCAAAAAAATTACATAGGCTTTTGTTTAAAAAATATGTACCTTTAAAATCATGAGTGCTTTCAAAAAAAATCATTAGTTAAGAGCTTTAGATTTGAGCAAACATGTATGATTGGAGCTTTAGCCCATCTATATAAAAATAATGAAGGAGCATCAAACATTGAATAGCAGATAAACAATAGTTCTAAATGTCCCCATTATAGCAATAGCTATCGTCTATGACATTTGTTTTATAACAATCAAACATGCCTAAAACATCATTTCTATTGGATCCACATAACATGTATTTATGGTAAGGGACATCATCACATAGATTAAACAAAAGGAGGGATTAATCAATAGTTCAACACTGAAGCATCAACAGTTGCATGTCAAACCCAAGGTGTTTTGAAATTATTTGACTTTGTTAGTAGAAGTAGGCTTTAGCAACCACTTAGGATACTGATCCAAACCCTTCAAGGTGAAAAATGAAGGATAATTTATCTTTGAGATTATATACTTGAGTATATATATTTCATTATCTTAATCAGGTAACATAGAGCCGAATGGCACAAGATCCAAATTCAAACCCAGAGTATACCACATTTCCTGCATTAATATGGAACTTTGTATAAAAATTTCATGTATTAGTAGGTTGCTCCAATATTTGCATCTTAGTAACTTCAGGTTTGAGCAAGTACATAGGGCATGAATGTAACCCTTGATCCATTTGCGCCCAAGCTGGTGTGTTTGGAAAACATAGGGTCTTTGTTGGTAAAGTTAGGTTTTAGCAATCACTTAGGGTGATTAAGAGCATCATTGTGTCTCACATACATAGCCTGGCAAGTTTTAGGCAGCATAGGTGATTCCATAAACTTCAGTACACAAAAACATAGAACCAAAAAAATATTTCAACATTATCTTAGCAGAAGTGGTTTTACAAAGAAAAATTTGGAGAGTTATAGGCTGTACAACAAAGATTAAAGAACCAGAAGATGTTATATTGTTTTTGAAAGGGCGATGACAGAATTGCCAAAGCTTCATTGCTAAGTTTAATTGACAGAATGTGCGTACAAAGGGATGCCAATGGAACAAAAAATGGGCTGACAGCCTTATGCCTTTTTCCAGAAAGTGTCGCCATGGAGAAACTTCTGAAGAGAAACAACAGAGAATAAATGCTTCACAATTTGGCAATACTCAGGACCCTTTTAATAATTGAAATTTAGGAAAACGTAAAGGTACGTTGTATGATGGCAAAGAAAACTAAAGCCACTCAATGCACATTCCATTTTTTTTCTCAACACAGGATCATTAACCATTGGTCCATTTGTCTCTCATAAACTGAGTATCACAATTATAAATATCGTTCAAGGAACACAATTACATGAAAGGGTGCAGAGTCACGCCCAAAGCTATCACTACCATTGAATGTTATACCAAGAGGAGAGCAAGAAGGACTGTCAGCCGGGCTTGCCAGAGTTATAAGACCGTCATTATCTTCTCCTCGATCACAACTTTTACCAGATGCCGGTAAGGAGAGGCCAATATGCAAAGGATCCTGTAACACAATGAATCAGATTAGAATCACAAATTCTAATTGTTATAAAAACTGGGGCTTATTAGTGATAGCTACATATTGCTGTTTCCCAGCCCAGGTAATTGCTGTTTCCCAGCCCAGGTAATTTCCAAAGCTTGTCACAAAATATTTGGCTTATCTGAAGCTTATAACACATTAATGTTATTTCTAGCATTGTTCAGCTAGACTTCTCATTGCTATACACTCGACCTAACCAAGCATTTAAGTGAGGCACTTATAATTGAGCAACATCATAACAGTTCTACTCCCACCGTTCCTAAATATAAGTATTTTTAGATATTACAATATGGACTACACACAGAGCAAAATGAGTGAGTCTACACTCCAAACTACGTCTATATACATCCATATGTAGTTTCTATTGAAATCTCTATAAAGACTTATATTTAGAAACACAGGGAGTACTTATTAGGACAAGGTTCAAGTGCAGCTTAAAATATGAACAATTAACTGTACTTCTCTTTCTCTTGCTGAAAATCACTCTCTTGCTTAAAAATCACAATACTGCACCTGTGCCTACTTATTTTGTGATCAGTGGCCATGTGCATGCCCAAACCTGAGATTATGATTCTTTTTTCGCCTTAGCCTACACACCTAAATCAAACCCGTAAGTAAGCATGTCATTTATTTATAAAGCAACACCACATCAGTCTAATGTTCCAAGAGCAAGGGCATAAAATATTCAGAGACACACAATTAAGATCATGCAGTCACAAATAAATGATACGATACTAAATCTATACAATTTGTCATCCAATCATTTCCATTCCATAATGATGTTGCCAGTTTCATTGGATATCTTAATTAGGGATTGACTTATCCCCTCCTGTCCAACGCGAGGCGGCCAAGGCGGGGACGCAGGAGCACACCACGTCGACGGGCTCCCGAGGCGAGGCGCCACGACCGGCACTCCCAACAGCGTCGCTCAGCCAACATATACACATCTCGTGAGCAAACATACACATGATGCACACACTGTTTCTAATTTTATTTTATTTTCTTCTCAGATTGTGCCTTGCTCAATCTGCAGTTATGCACGCCTTTGAGCAAACTATGTTGTAACTTTATCACTTTTCATAGAAGGAAAAAGCTCATGATTTCAGAAGCAAGGTATACTCATTGGTAGCTTCGTTCAGAATGTGTGAAACCACCACATTCAGGTATATATTCAGATTTTTCTCTATTGATTCAGACAAAAGGCACACAACCGAGTCAACCACAAAGAAACCATTAATTCATATTACATCATACACACGTGAAGTCAAGCACAATCTGCTCCATGACAGATTTTGCTAACTCTACCACTAAACTAAATCATGAAGATCAGTAGATCACTGAAGAAAAAGAACAAAGAATGCATGTATATACCTGTAGATATAAGATAGACCTGTAGGTGGAACAACGTTATGTATATTAATTTTGCAATATGTTCCTGTGTAGGAAAGCTAAAAAGAGAACCTGAATGCCTCGTCATTCCTGGGAGAAAACAATATGGGAAGCAACATAATATGATACATATGAGTAATTTGGTATGTCCACCAGCAAAAAAAATGTTATGTTGGCGGAACTGTAGATGTTTTGTTGATTTAATTAGATGTTGATTAAAAGCGGTAAACCCCATTTTCTTTATCATGGGCAAAAGTTAGAACCATAGGTTCAATGCATGGGAATGAATAACCTGATAAAAACCTCTTTACCACGATAGTCTATAGAACACAGATTCATTATCTTATATAGTGAGCCTACAACAGATTTATGAGTGTCAGCACCAAGCTTTAAGAAAAGCATGTGAGCTTCAGAAGAGTTAACCAAGCAAAACGCAAACTTCATATAATAATTTACAGAGAAGAGAATTATAATAATCATGCTAAACTTTTGACATGCTCACTATGGTTGCCATGTAGCATGGGGGTATCCTATAGAAACATGAAGCAACTATTAAACAGTAAAGAAGATCACCAAGTACAGAAGCAACGATCAAAGCACCTTTTGCTCCATGCAAGATTTTGGGGAATTCCATCAAAAACGAAATCCAGGTGACTCATCAGTTTACATGCAGGAAAAGATTACTGGGAGGCAAGTAGAATTACCCTTCTTTTCAACATATAATACGTGTGGATCTGATTCGTCTGCATAGCGTCCCACAAGTATGATCAAAATGGTAGGTAGAACAAAGGTGTGTGATCCACCAATCACTGCAGGCAATTAGGTAACCAAAGAAACTCTTTAGAAGGGTGTTGATTCCAGCCAAAAACATCAACATCTGCATAAAAACTGCCCTGTCCTCCTAACAAAGGTAGAACACCATCAGTCACCAATCGATAGCTTCAGTCCAATGCAACAGTAGTAAACTTCTGATCTTACATTGTTTCCTCCCATCTGCAGAGCGACTGCAGAGCGTAATATAACAATAGTTCACAGCAAGAACAGGCAGCGTTGAAAGCCAAGAAGAATGGACTCCGCTGCATTATGTAAAATTTCATGGTCAAATTTCAGAACCAGGTTTCTCACTGAACACATGAAGTTATAGTGGAAGTGTATAGATAAAACTATTTCTACAGTGAAATTGTCCAGCTTTCAATAGAAATACTTCGGAAGCCTATGAAAAAGATGAGGTAAATGAAAGCAAAACATATGTAGTTAGTACATCAACCTTTGAAAAAAAACAGATAATATAGTACAAACACTAAAATGTCTACTTCCAGATCCATGGGCGTGCAAGCACCATGGAGTATAATTGCAGAAACAAATGGAAATATATGGGATGAGAAGGATGAGGGGAAGGAGCAGGAAGAGAGGCAACGCAAGGGATTGAAGGAAGGAGCTCACGTAGAGAGGTGCCGCCAGGAGAAGCGGAGAGGGACACGGCTGCGTGCTCCAACGACGGCCTATCTCGCTGACATTCGCTATCCCTGCAGCGACGGCACACACGTGGATCGGCCGCTCCTCACTAATGGAGGCAACCTGGCGAGGGCGTAGATCGGACGCTCATCTTCGTCTTACCTAAACTGCCGTCAGTGGAGGAGCAAACGACGAAGCAGCGGGGCTGGGAACGGTGGCTGGGCGAGCCGCGGAAGAGGGAGAGGAGGAGGCGGCGCCCAGGCGGGGTGGAGGACGGGAAGAAGGGTGCGGCGGCTGTGTGGGGGGGAGGGGGGCTTGCGCGAAGGAGCGGACGGCGCGGCTGGGTCCTTTCTGCGCGCACGTTCTCAGTAGCGGAAAGGAAGGGACAAGCCGCCCATGCCGTCTCCTCTTCTCTCTCCTATATCCCCAGGCAGCGCAGCCACCGCAACCGACAATCGGGACCAGGAGAAGCACGGGGCCACACGTCATCGTGTCGGCAGAAAAATGTGCGCACCAGCCGGGTGCACATGCGTCGGCCCACCCGTCCGCAGCTGACGCAGTGTCATGTCATGTAGGATAAATGATGAGATGGAGGAGAGAGAACTCATAAAAAAAGGCTTGTCTTCTCTTATTTAAGATAAGACAAGAGATGATATCTTAGCACAATATGTGTCACCACGTTTTTAGGAATAACTAGTTATGAAGATAAAGCTAATTTTTTTTGTCATCTCTTAATTACATGTAAGACCTAAGATAAGACTATCTTATCAACCATTGTACATGCCCTAAGGACCGATGCCGCAGTAGTGGTTGACCAAGGAAATACCTAATCTAAATACCATGCTCTAACCCAATCCAACCGACGTGCGGGACTAGAAGCAACACTGCCCCACCCGTCCTCGTGAGAGGACAAGCACGTGCGCACAAGCCGGGTGCACATGCGCCGACAAAATTCTCCGCGGATGGACGCGTCTAGCGAGCAATCGTTTGCCCGCTAGTGCCCCTGGCAGCCTCCCCTATTAGGCATGTTTCGGTCCCCCCTCAATACAAATTTGGAAAGTAAAGGGACGACCGTCTCCCATGTCCCCCCTTCCACCCAGCTTCTCTCCTCTCAACTGCCCCTGCGCCATTGGCCCCTCCCTCCTTTCTTCTTCTCTCCCCACCTGTCCCCACACTCTTCTTCTTTTCTTCTCCCACATGCAAAAGGAGGACGGGGGCAGTGAATCCACCCCATCGAAAGGACCTGCAATGGTTATGCCATTAGAGCTTAAAAATTGAACATATTGATCTACAAATCTACAGCCAAAAGAGAGAACAAGAGAGAAAAGTGTGATCTCTTCTCACCTTTGTTCATCGTGGGTGCAAACTTTTCTCCCATTGCGTTTTCCCTCATTTCTCTAATATCCTGCAATGTTTTGTACTGCGTCCTGTTGCAACAAAAACACAGGGAGAGGGGGAAAAGTGAGCAGCTATAGTGGTTTTTGTAGGGAGGAATAAAAAATCCCGACAACTACTGGTTTTGTTGTACATCTAGAGAAACCCCTCTTGTTTTCCTTAGATTTGCTTTGGAATCAGAAGTATGTTAGAATGGAAAAGCAGCAACTTGTAGGGTTTGTTTAAGCAAAAACAGTATTGCCAGCGAGCAACTCCTATGTTCTCCAGGGTGCAAAAAAAAGTGTGAGCAACTACTTGAGCACTTTTGAGCAAAAGAAAAGTGGGTTGAAGTGAGAAAATCATGTATCCCCTGATAAACTGTAGGAAGGTCGTGAGGTTGTTTACGCAAATTCAGTGTTACCATTAAGCAAAATTTTGTAGATTTGTTGTCATGTACTTACCGGACGACACTTGTTTTTCCTTAGATTTGTTTTGGAACAAGAAGTGTGTTAAGAATAAATAAAAAAAGAAGCAACTTATAGGTGTTATTTAGGGAAAACAAGTGTTACAAGTAAGCTCGTGGGTGCTAGAAAACTTTATGTCCAGAAATAAAAAGTTTGTGAGCAACTACTTGTGCACTTTTAAGCAAGAAATTGGGCTGAAGTGAGCTACTCATGTGTCCCCCTAAAAAACTGTAGGCAAGTAGTGAGGTTGTTAGCAAATCCAGTGCTACCATTAAGCAAAAATTATGTAGATTTTGTTGACATGTAGTGACCTGCTGGGCTCTAAACAAGAAAACTGTAGGTAAAAGTAGTTGGTTTGTTCAAGGAAAAATCAGTGTTATGATTTAAAATCAAAATTTTGGTTAGATTCTTTGTCATGTACTGACATGCTGGACTCAATAAAAAGAAAACTGTAGGCAAAAGTAGTTAGTTTGTTTAAACAAAAATCTAGTGTTACCCATTAAGCAAACTTTTGTTGTTTGCTGGCACACTGGAACTAACTATAGTCAAGTACCGGGGATCCCTTAGGCAAGTTTTAGTGAATTTGTTTTGGAAAAAACTTGATTATCTGGAGCAGGGGGTGAGAAATTACCTGGAGAGTAGGTGATTGCTGGTAGAGGTTTCCTTACTTGGGCATTACTTTGATAGCTTGGAAAGGTTTTGTTTGGGGGTCCTGCGAAAAATACAAAACAAAAATCAAAATTCAAAACTTAGTAGATATATGGATGACGTGTTTGTTGGGTGTTTTTGCGTACTATCATGCAAGAGAAATAAAAAGTACAAAAAAGATAAACCGCTACTAGATATATGTATGTTGTGGGATATGGTTAACAGGAACTTATATATGTGTAAGGCGTCGAATAAGCAAAAAAGATATGGTTTAACTAAAAGGAACTTATATATGGGATACATAAGCAATTTGTTGGTGTCTTTTAGGCAACTTACTGCACCGCTGTAAGCAAATTTGGTCATTTTTAAATGGATGTGTTATAGGGCTGACTACTCGTGTTGATGGGTATCCTTTAGGAAACACATTGCAACTGCATAAACAAAACGTTGTGTCAATTATTGTGGTGCAAACTAAGAAATGAAAAAGATAAAGTTGTGGAAAAGCAACTTGTATATGGATGACAAAGAGCAACTTGATGGGTATGTTTTAGGCAACTTACTGCCAGTGTGTAAGCAAGTTGCGTCATTTTTGTGACATGGAGAGAAATAAAAACTAAGGAACCTTGTATATGAACCTAAAACAACTTGTTTGGAATCTTTTAGGCAACTTATTGCCAGTGTGTAAGCAAGTTACGTCATTTTTGTGACGTGGGGAGAAATAAAAACTAAGGAACCTTGTATACGGACGTAAAACAACTTGTTTGGAATCTTTTAGGCACTTACTGCCAGTGTGTAAGCAAGTTGCGTCATTTTTGTGACGTGAGGAGAAATAAAAACTAAGGAACCTTGTATATAGACCTAAAACAACTTGTTTGGAATCTTTTAGGCAACTTACTGCCACTGTGTAAGCAAGCATCCCCACTTGCCTAAGTGCTGGTTGCAACTTGCCCCGCTTGCACTAGAAAAAAGTCTGTTTTGGGTGGCAATTCATTGTTGCTCTTCCTGGGACTGCCAACCATGGAACCACACACAAGGCAGATGTGGTGCGTACTCGCTACGGCCGTGCTCGATCTGGGACCTAGGTAGTCCTCTATGCCGAAGCTCGGAGGGGTGAGCTCGATCGGCACACTGGACTGCCAGCACGCTGAAGCACGATCGAGGAGGAAACCGACATCGAAGGGAGGTAGAATGGGCTGACGTAGGGGACCGGGGCAGCAGGCCCTGCCGGTCACGGCGTGCGTCGCCAGGAGGAGATTCGACACCACTACCACTGGTCAGTTCAACAGCAACACCACAGATCCCCCCTCTCAGCCCTCCCGGAATCTCCAACAAAATCCACAATGCCCACCTGTCCCCACATATTAAAAAGTCTAGGCAAATCACATACAATAGTAGGCAAGTCACACATAAAACTCCAGCAACCCCATGCAGTTTTTGGCAAGCAGATCTTAATTTTTTGTAGTTGTAAGCCACACATATATAAAGTGTTTTGCAAGCCCCATGTAGTTGTCAAGCAAGTCCTGCTATTTTTTGGGGGTTGTGTTAAGTATCTAGCATTTTTTAGAGAAGTGAAAGGCAAGTAAATGACATCTTTAGGCACACATTTTTAGGCTGTGGGGAAATTTTTTGGGATCAATCAGATTTGTGGAAACAGACTTTTTCGCAAATCTATTTTAGTCCACAAATATTTTAAGGGGCAAGTCTCACATAAAACTACAGCAAGTGCCACACAGTGATCAAGCAAGCGCCACACAAAAAATTATGAATTGTCTGTTTCCACATGCGTAAAATGTCTGACACCCAAAACCCTTCCTACCCCCCTAAATGTGTGCCTACCATGTTACTTACCTGACTTTCTCTCTGATGTCTGCCACTTGCCTAGAATAGTTTTGATGTTGCTTGAACTGTGTGTGTCAATTCCTTCGTCTAGCAGTGTGAAGTTGCCTAGCCCCTAATATGTGTGTGTTTTCTGAATTATCAGGGGACTACATTTTGAGGACAAAGTTTTGCATCATTTTGAGGCAAATAATACACTCACAAAAATGGTTAGGCAAGTTTAAAACACATGATCAAGGTTCATGTAAAATCTAGCGACACATTTGTGTAAGAAAAAACAAGCAAGGATTGCCTATCATTTTCTAGAAAAAAAATACTTTGGGCAACTCGCACCAGCATGTGTAGAAACTGTCTCCTCAAAGTTGGGCAATTTTTGGCATTTTCCCGAGGCACTCCAACTTGTGCACTCTACTTATCAGTTTCTCAGATAACATATACATGAGAAGGCAACTCATGCCCCACCGTCAAACAACTTCCACCTCGAGCCCTCCCAAAAATTGCTTGTTGTCAAAATTCAGAGATACAATGCCGCCTTTGCTCGACGAGTCTGACGAAAGGGCAACTACAGACTACCAGACATTACATATCCATCTTGTCCATGAGAAAATGGAACAAAGCAACAATGGCTAGGTAGGCTATCGGGACAGGTACTCCTTGGACCTGTAGATTCATCTGTAGGTTCATATAATTGGTGTTTGTATCATCATTCTGGCAAGAACAGAGTAGACACGATTCTTTTCGCCATTTGCAGAGGATAGCAAAGTAAACGTACATTAATTTGGATATTACACACATTGCCTTCATTCTGCAGTACAAGTAGACAAGAGGGATGCATACCTGCTTAACAAGATTCTCAGCCGGTGGACGAGGACAAAAAATCTTCACATCCTTCCTTGTCTTCCTCTTGAGCCACTGGCATAGCTCCGCCGGCTTCGTCTTCCCCGCCACGGCCACGACTCTAGTGCCGACATCTCCCACCGCCATTTCCACCTCTGTCAAACCAAAAATCAAGAGAAGTGGATGTCCCTGAGTGCATGGAGAAAACAAGTAAACCAAGAAAGAGGGGTCAGACCAGGAAGGCCACGCTATGCATGTGTGTACCTGTGAAGGTTCTCACGAAGGCCATGGCCTGATGGCCTTGTCGACCTTGCCGACGCAGCCCATGCTCCGGCACTGCATGTTGACTTGTGGATTCATAGGTCCACGAGTCCACAACGAGCAGGGGCGTCGTCGATGGTTGGAATCTGCAGGGGCCAGCCAAAGCAGCCGCAGCCTTCGGCCCAGATCCGACGGGGATCGAAGGTCCCAGCCGCGGGATGCATCGACCCGGCGAGGGATCGACGTGGCGGGACGTAGGACGACGACGGGAGGGAGAAGTTGGGCGCGGGGCCGCGTCGGCGCCGGTCTGTGGGCAAGGAGCGCGTCCGCTCGGGTGGGATGCTTTGCTGCCGGTCGGGGTGTGGGTGCGTCAGCGGAGAAGAAGGCTGGGGAAGGAAGAGCTCCGGCACAGGGTTGGCTCGATGGAGGCGGGCCAGCACGAGGGCCAGGTCGACGGAGGCGGGGCGCATCGGATCTCGCCGGGGCATGGAGGAAGGTGTCAGGTGTGCACAGTGGGGGGTGGGGGTGAGCTTGTGAGACGAGAGAGAGGAATTGGTCTTTGGGCGGCACGGACCCGACCGCCCAGCACCTGATGCGGCAATTTCGATCGGACGACGCAGAAGGGTGTGTGCTCGGGAGCTCTAAACAGCACAGCTGCACTTTTTAGAATTTAGGTTTAGAATTTAGATTTATTCTAACCCAGTGCGGCCAACGAGCGGGACCAGGACCAGCAACGACCCATCTGTCATTGCGTGAGCACAAGCTCGGGCACACAAGCCGAGTACACATACGCCAGCCAACCTCTCCGCGGCTTCCCACGGACGCGCACGACGTGGTCATCGCGCGACAAAACGTGCGACGCGGCAGGAGCGGCTCACCCAAGGAAATTCAACCCAGCCTACGGAGGATTGCGCTGAGCTCACCAGTCATAGTATGCCATGAAAGAACACCAGGTCAAAAAACAGAGTAAAAATCGAACGTCTGCAGAACAGCATCGACCCTACTAGTGCAGATCGAACGGGCATAATCGAATGAAAATTGGGGGAGCTTCGGGTGAGCGGGTCGCCCAGCCACCTTATATGTTAAAATGTATTTATTTTCATGCAAGAGTCAAATTTTTTCTCTCTATTTCTTTTTTATTTTTCTCTTTTGGCAAGCATCATGTGGTGATGAAATATCTAGGCACATATATCCAATTGGATATGGGTAGCATGAGTTACTATTGTTGACACCACCCTTAAGGTGAATACGCTGGGAGGCAAAACTATAAGCCCCTATCTTTCTATGTGTCCGGTTGAAACGTTTTGCTCATGTGTATGCGGTGAGTGTTAGCAATCACAGAAGGCTATATGATGGTTGAGTATGTGGACTTGCCTAAAGGCTCTGATATGTGACTCTTCCTGAAAAGATGATGAATTGTAGTTGCAAATTTGACTGAGAACATGTTTGTTGGTTTCCAATAGAGTTTATGCTTTATACTTCAATGTTGTGATGAATTGTTACTTATTTATGAGAAGTCTATGATAAAAGTTCTATGATAAAAGTTTTATGTTAAAGTTTGTTGCTGTTATAATAATCTACATGATGCTTTTATGTCCGTGTTTTGTTTTTATCGACACCTCTCTCTCTCTCTCTAAGCACGTGGTCATGTTTTTCGATTTCGGTTTTTGCTTGAGGACAAGCGAGGTCTAAGCTTGGGGGAGTTGATACGTCAATTTTGCATCATGTTTACCTATTGCTATTTATAATGTCTTTATGCATATTAATGCTTTTTGGAGTAATTCTAATACCTTTTCTCTCATAATATGCAAGGTTCACACAAAGAAGGAGAATTCCGGTAGCTGGAAATTTGGACATGAAAAAGCTATGTTAGGCTACCTATTCTGCACAATTCCAAATGAGCTAAAAGTTCACGGGGAACTTTTATGAAATATATGAAAAATACTGGAGCAAATAACTACCGGAGGGGGGCCACCTGGTGAGCACAAGACACTAGGGCGCGCCTGGTGGGTTGTGCTTAGCCCAGCCCACCTATGGTGCCCATCTTCTGGTATATAAGTCATTTTGACCTAGAAAAAATAAGGAGAGGACTTTCGGGACAAAGCGCCTCCGTCTCGAGGCGAAACTTGGGCAGGTGCACTTTTGCTCTCCGGTGGAGCGATTCCGCCAGGGGAACCTCCCTCCCGGAGGGGGAAATCATCGTCATCATCATCACCAACAAATCTCCCATCTTGGGAAGGGCTATCTCCATCAACATCTTCAACAGCAACATCTCCTCTCAAACCCTAGTTCATCTCTTGTGTTCAATCCTTGTACCGGAACTATAGATTGGTACTTGTGGGTGACTAGTAGTGTTTGATTACATCTTGTAGTTGATTAGTATATGGTTTATTTGGTGGAAGATTATATGTTCAGATCCATTATTCTATTTAATACCCCTCTGATCTTGAGCATGATTATCATTTGTGAGTAGTTACTTTTGTTCTTGAGGTCACGGGAGAAATCTTGTTGCAAGTAATCATGTGAACTTGATATGTGTTCGATATTTTGATGGTATGTATGTTGTGATTCCCTTAGTGGGTCATGTGAATGTCGACTACATGACACTTCACCATATTTGGGCCTAAGGGAATGCATTGTGGAGTAGTTATTAGATGATGGGTTACGAGAGTGACATAAGCTTAGACCCTACTTTATGCTCTATTTCGTAAGGGACTGATTTGGATCTAAAAGTTTAATGCTATGGTTAGATTTATTCTTAATACTTTTCTCATAGTTGTAGATGCTTGCGAGGGGGTTAATCATAAGTAGGAGGTTTGTTCAAGTAAGAACAACACCAAAGCACCGGTCCACCCACATATCAAATTATCAAAAGTAGCAAACACAAATCAAACCAACATGATGAAAGTGACTAGATGAAATTCCCGTGTACCCTCAAGAACACTTTGCTTATGATAAGAGATTGTTTTGGCATGTCCTTTGTCTCAAAAGGATTGGGCTACCTTGCTGCACTTTTGTTGCTATTATCGTTACTTGCTCGTTACAAATTATCTTGCTATCAAACTACTTGCTACTTATAATTTCAGTGCTTGCAGACAAGAACTTGCAGAAAACCACTTGTCATTTCCTTCTGCTCCTCGTTGGGTTCAACACAATTACTTATCAAAAGGACTATGATTGATCCCCTATACTTGTGGGTCATCAGCTACCAGCAAGCCCTGCGCCGCTATCATAGCCACAGGGTCCATGCCTGGAACCTTGAGGAAGGCGACCTTGTCCTTAGGCGTGTTCAGCCCGCTAAGGGTTCCAACAAGTTGACGCCAAAGTGGGAAGGCCCTTATCGGGTAGTACGAGTCACCATACCTGGTGCAGTCTGTCTGGAGACCGAAGATGGCATCAAAATGCAAAACTCATGGAATATTGAGCATCTTCGTAAGTTCTACCCGTAAGGCGCGACTGTCGGGCCCTGCCCCGACAACCACCCTTTTGTACAAGCGTTGTCGATGCACATGTAACCCTTCGTACAAAGCCAGGCGCATACCCTGAGCACAGATAATAAAACGAAGCGTTGGCACCCTAAAAACATGCATGCATGATTAGCTTAGCATAAACTTGCCATGATCATTTAGATGAGGACATATGTTGCTATGTTTTCCCCTACACTAACTACAGGGTTCTTGCCGTGGACTTGCTCATGGGAAGAATGAACGGAAAACAAGCTTACATAATCGGTCCTCGACAAGCCAAACAGATAAGTTTTCTCTTTGTCCATACATGTCTCTGTAAGAAGAAAACTTGTGCATAGAGAAACCTTGTCACCTTCAATGCATTTGTGCTCCCATCCTTTGATCCGAACATCGTTTCAGTCAAGGATGGTTGTGGTGCCATTTTCTGGAGAAGGATTGACAAAGGGTCGGTCCCCTTCTATAGTGTTAAGCCCGCAGGCCAGGCCTCGCGGCAACAACGGAAGGCACCCGCAAGATAGCTTGTCGGGAAAACTTGTTTACTTAAAAGTATAGAGGCATTCCTCCTCTGCATGGATAAGATACATGCATAAGCAAGGCTTGTCTTTTTTCATTATGCTGGTAAACAATTACAAACCTTACAGAACACAAACATGGATAAAAGAGATTACATATTTAAGGCTAAAATTTGGCAAATGCCTACATGTTTAGATTAAGAAAAAGGATAAGTGCCCCGTAATCCCTTTATTAGCCTGACCTCGTCAGAGCCCGTGGGATGCAACCTGGCAAGATCGAGAGGGCGCAGACGAAGGTGATGGGCGGGGAGAGAGACTAGGCGATGCCCTGGTCACCGCCACCAGGGCCAGTAGAACAAGGTTGGGTGGGCACCGGCAGGAAAGATGAAGCCGGAGCCCACGGGGAAGCCTGTCGGGGTCTAGCTGGAAGACTGCTGGAGGAGGCGGAGACACCATCCACACCCAACAACCCGGCAAGTCGCCTTGCCAGGGAGGAGATGCAGGTTGAGATGGTGGTGCCGCCGGCCTCCCGCTGACGGTCATGGTGCGGCTGGTGTTTAGCCGGAGTCGAAGCTATTATCCTCGCCATCGGTGCTGCCGTCGTCGCCGTCACTGTCCTCCTCATCGCTGCCGCTCGAGGAGGAGCTTTCGTCGTTGATTGAGCTCTCCACGCAGCACCCTAAGCAAGCACTCGAATGCCCAAAGACCTTGACGGAGAGCAGGGTGGTGTCCATTAACTTGAAGTGAAGGACATGCCCCCCGCCAAGCTATGGGCGCGAGCGAAGGTCTTCCAGCCATGCCGAAGGAGCATGGCATGAGGTGCAGGAAACTCTACATCTGCCCGCATACTACCATTGTAGCACCCCCTCATGTGCAGCCTCACCCCCGACGGCTGTTCTACCTCCATCACTCTCGCGAATGGAGATGGAAGCCGAAGAAGACTACGCGGCGGCCCGCGTAGTTTGACGATGAACTCCAGTGGTTGGTCCCCGACATGGCCTTTGTTCGGGCCCAGGGAAACCGGAGGAGGAGCGATCAGGGCACCGCCCCTCCCTCCTCTCCCTCTACCGCCTCCTCTCACATTGGGCTCCGCCTCTACGTCCCCAGCGGGAGGAGGGAGGCGTTGTCAGGCGGAAACTCTCGCCGCCACCACTGGAGCACCGCCACGCCTTCTCCCCCTTACCATGATGGAGAGATGATGTTGGAAGAAAGGAGGAGAAGATGGGTGTGAGAAAGCACCCCGCCCACGTCCCTTTTTATAAGCGAATAGGGCCGGGGCTGGCTCCTCACCCATGAGGCAACCGCCCGCTCCACCTATCTGACTCGTCTGCCTCATCAACGGCGCACAGAATCAAGACCGACCTCCTGCGCCTATCCGCAGCGCCTGGCTTTCTATCATGGCACTCATTCCCGTGCCCTCCGAGTCCCCCACCACCCCCGTGCAATGCATGCGGCATACATGGCGGAAATGACAGGGGCGGGAGAACTGGTAAAATGGCAGTTACCGCCCCGTGATCGTGGGGCGTGGGCACCCCACAGATCGTGGCATAAATCTCCCCCACGACATCTTGCAAAACGTGCGGGAAAACTGGAAACTGACTCAAGCACAGGTTAATGAAGAAGCAAAGAAAATATCAAGAAGAGATCCACCACAAGCATCCCGCCTATGTACCTGGTAGGGCCTACCCCAACGATTCTTGGTAGCACATTTGGGCCAGGCCCGTGGGCTCCTGTCGGTGCAACAAACCTTCGTGCATGTTGCCCAGACTGTACAGAGGAGCAATGGCGAGGGTACAGCAGCAACAAGCTTCCAAGACAAGGCCAAGCCAGAGAGATGGCTCTTTGAGGAATCAAAGTGCGGATCAAGAAGACCAAGACACGCCAAGGGAACCAGATGTCACTAAGAAAAACCTCCCTTACCAGGCAGGCAATGCTACCAATTGAGCTTGCGTTGTTTTTTCCCTTGAAGAGGAAAGGGTGATGCAGCAAAGTAGCATAAGTATTTCTCTCAGTTTTGAGAACCAAGGTATCAATCCAGTAGGAGACAATGTGCAAGCCACCGAATACCTGCACAAACAAACACCAACCTTGCACCCAACGCGATAAAGGGGTTGTCAATCCCTTCATGGTTATTTGCAACGTGAGATCTGATAGAGATGGATAAACGATAAAGTAATATTTTTGGTATTTTTGGTTTATGGAACAGAAAGTAAAATATTGCAAAAGAAAGTAAATAGGAAACTAGAATTGTAGATCAGAAACTTATATGATGGAAAATAGACCCGGGGGCCATAGGTTTCACTAGAGGCTTCTCTCAAGAAAGAAGATATTATGGTGGGCGAAAAAATTACTGCCGAGCAATTGATAGAAATGCGCAAAGTTATGACGATATCTAAGGTAATGATCATGAATATAGGCATCACATCCGTGTCAAGTAGACCGAAACGATTCTGCATCTACTACTATTACTCCACACAACGACCGCTATCCAACATGCATCTAGAGTATTACGTCCATAAAGAACGGAGTAACGCCTTAAGTAAGATGACATGATGTAGAGGAATTAACTCAAACAATATGATGAAAACCCCATCTTTTTATCCTCGATGGCAACAATACAATATGTGTCGATTCCCCTTCTGTCACTAGGATCGAGCACCACAAGATTGAACCCAAAGCTAAGCACTTCTCCCATTGCAAGAAAAACTAATCTAATTGGCCAAACCAAATTGATAGTTCAAAGAGACTTGCAAAGATATCAAATCATGCATAAAAGAATTCAGAGGAGATTCAAATAACATTCATCGATAAGATGATCATAAATCCACAATTCATTGGATCTCGGCAAACACACCGCAAAAGAGTATTACATCGAATAGATCTCCAAGAACATCGATGAGAACTTTGTATTGAGAATCAAAGAGAGAGAAGACGCCATCTAGCTACTAGCTATGGACCCGTAGGTCTGAGGTAAACTACTCACGCTTCATCGGAGAGGCAATGTTGTTGATGTAGAAGCCTTCCATGATCAAATCCCCCTCTGGCAGGATGCCGGAAAAGGCCCCAAGATGGAATCATGGGTATAGAAGGTTGCGGCGGTGGAAAAGTGGTTCCGTGGCTCCCCTGGAAGTTTTTCGGGGTATATGTGTATATAGGAGGAAGATCTAGGTCAGGGGGTCACCGAGGGGCCCACAAGGTTGGGGGGCGCGCCCTCCACCCTTGTGGCCGCCTCGTGGCTCTTCCGACTTGCACTCCAAGTCTCCTAGGTGTCTTCTAGTCCAAGAAGAATCACCGCGAAAGTTTTATTCCGTTTGGACTCCGTTTGGTATTCCTTTTCTGCGAAACTCTAAAACAAGGGGAAAATAGAAATTGGCATTGGGCTCTAGGTTAATAGGTTAGTCCCAAAAATCATATAAAATAGCATATTAATGCTTATAAAACATCCAAAACAGATAATATAATAGCATGGAACAATCAATTATAGATACGTTGGAGACGTATCAAGCATCCCCAAGCTTAATTCCTACTCGTCCTCGAGTAGGTAAATGATAAAAAACAGAATTTTTGATGTGGAATGCTAGCTAACATATTTATCCATGTAATTCTCTTTATTGTGGCATGAATGTTTAGATCTATAAGATTCAAAACAAAAGTTTAATACTGACATAAAAACAATAATACTTCAAGCATACTAACAAAATAATTATGTCTTCTCAAAATAACATGGCCAAAGAAAGCTTATCCCTACAAAATCATATAGTCTGGCTATGCTCCATCTTCATCACACAAAATATTCAAATTATGCACAATCCCGATGACAAGCCAAGCAATTGTTTCATACTTTTGATGTTCTCAAACCTTCTTCAACTTTCACGCAATACATGAGCGTGAGCCATGGACATAGCACTATAGGTGGAATAGACGGTGGTTGTGGAGAAGACAAAAAAGGAGATAGTCTCACATCAACTAGGGGTATTAACGGGCTATGGAGATGCCCATTAATAGATATCAATGTGAGTGATTAGGTATTGCCATGCAACGGATGCACTAGAGCTATAAGTTTATGAAAGCTCAAAAAGAAAACTAAGTGGGTGTGCATCCAACTTGCTTGCTCATGAAGACCTAGGGCGTTTGAGGAAGCCCATCGTTGGAATATACAAGCCAAGGTCTACAATGAAAATTTCCCACTAGTATATTAAAGTGATAACATAGGAGACTCTCTATCATGAAGATCATGGTGCTACTTTGAAGCACAAGTGTGGCAAAAAGGATAATAACATTACCCCTTCTCTCTTTTTCTCTCATTTTTTCTTTCTCCCTTTTTTCTCCTTTTTTGGTCCTTCTCTATTTTTGCCTTTCTCTTTTTTCCTCACATGGCACAATGCTCTAATAATGAAAATCATCACACTTCTATTTACTTACAACTCAAGAATTACGACTCGATACTAGAACAAAAATATGACTCTATGTGAATGCCTCCGGCGGTGTACCAGGATGTGCAATGAATCAAGAGCGACATGTATAAAAAATGATGAACGGTGGCTTTGCCACAAATACGATGTCAACTACATGATCATGCAAAGCAATATGACAATGATGATGTATGTCATAATAAACGGAACGGTGGAAAGTTGCATGGCAATATATCTCGGAATGGCTATGGAAATGCCATAATAGGTAGGTATGATGGCTGTTTTGAGGAAGGATATGTGGTGGGTTTATGGTACCAGCGAAAGTTGCGTGGTACTAGAGAGGCTAGCAATGGCGGAAAGGTGAGAGTGCGTATAATCCATGGACTCAATATTAGTCATAAAGAACTCACATACTTATTGAAAAAATCTATTAGTCATCGAAACAAAGTACTACGCGCATGCTCCTATGGGTATAGATTGGTAGGTGAAGACCATCGCTCGTCCCTGACCGCCACTCATAAGGAAGACAATCAAAAAACATCTCATGCTCCAACTTCGTTACGTAACGGTTCACCATACGTGCATGCTACGGGACTCACAAACCTCAACACAAGTATTTATCAAAT
The DNA here is from genome assembly GCF_003073215.2 of Triticum urartu. Lineage (NCBI taxonomy): Eukaryota > Viridiplantae > Streptophyta > Magnoliopsida > Poales > Poaceae > Triticum > Triticum urartu. The sequence continues at coordinate 259,718,192 of NC_053022.1, forward strand.
TCACAACTACTTACTAGCATGACTCTAATATCACCATCTTCATATCTCAAAACAATCATAAGGAATCAAACTTCTCATAGTATTCAATGCACTTTATATGAACGTTTTTATTATATCCCTCTTGGATGCCTATCATATTAGGAATAATTTTATAACCAAAGCAAATTACCATGCTGTTCTAAATACTCTCAAAATAATATTAGTGAAGTATGAGAGTTCATCAATTTCTATAAAATAAAACCACTGTCGTGCACTAGAGCAAAATTGCCTAGCTCAAAAGATATAAGTGAAGCACATAGAGTATTATAATAAATCACGATTCATGTGTGTCTCTCCCAAAAGGTGTGTACATCAAGGATGATTGTGGAAAACTAAAAATCAAAGACTCAAATCATACAAGATGCTCCAAGCAAAACACATATCATGTGTTGAATAAAAATATAGCCTCAAGTAAAATTACCGATAGACGAAGACGAAAGAGGGGATGCCTTCCGAGGGCATCCCCAAGCTTAGGCTTTTTGAAATCCTTTAATATTATCTTGGGGTGCCTTGGGCATCCACAAGCTTAGGCTCTTGCCACCCCTTATTCCATAGTCCATCAAATCCTTACCCAAAACTTGAAAACTTCACAACACAAAACTCCTACAGAAAATCTCGTAAGCTCCGTTAGTATAAGAAAATAAACCACCACTTTTGGTACTATTGTGAACTCATTCTTTATTTATATTGGTGTAATATCTACTGTATTCCAACTTTTCCATGGTTCATACCCCCCGATACTAGCCATAGATGCATAAAATAAGCAAACAACACGCGAAAAACAGAATCTGTCAAAAATAGAACAGTCTGTAGCAATCTGGAGATTTTGAATACTTATGTAACTTTAAAAATCCTGATAAATTAGGAAGTCCTAGAAAATTTGTTTATTAATCCTCTTTAAAAAGAATCAGTATTATATCGTGCTTCTATTAAAAATGAAAACTAACCTCATGGGCGCAAAAGTTCCTGTTTTTCAGCAGGAGTATCCCAAAGGTCTTACTTGGCACAAACACTAATTAAAACACAAAACCACATATAACCAGAGGCTAGATGAAAATTTTATTTAAAAGCAGGACCTAAAAAGCAAGAACAAAAATAAAATTGGGTTGCCTCCCAACAAGCGCTTTTCTTTAAAGCCTTTTTAGCCAGGCATTGATAAATTTAATGATGCTCACACGAGAGGATCATGTAACATGTGAAAAACACATCTAAGTCTAACATACTTCCTATGCATAGCCATCTTATAAGCAAACAAATTATCAAGGCAAGAAAAAACTATCATATGCAAGGAACAAGAAAGGAACAACAACAATAATTTAGTAACATAAAAATTTCTACAACAATATTTTCCTCTCTCATAATAATTACATGTGGGATCATATTCAAATTCAATAATATAACTATCACACAAAATTTTCTCTACATGATCCACATGCATGCAAAGTTGACATTCTTCCAAAATATTGGGATTATCATTATAAAGTCATAACCTCTCCAAACCCACTTTTATCAAAAATTGCATAAGAGTTATCAATCTCCAAAGTAGTGGGATAATTATTTTCTAAAGTTGACACTCTTCCAAACCCACTTTCAATATTATCGCAAATATTATTATCAATATCAAATTCATCATGAGGTTTAAATAAATTTTCAAGATCATAAAAAGCATTATCACCCCAATCATGACCATTGCAATAAGTAGTAGACATAGAAAAACTAGCATCCCCAAGCTTGGGGTTTTGCATATCATTAACACAATTTCCTTTAATAGAATTTATAGTAAAATCATTGCAATCATGCTTTTGATTCAAGGAACTATCAAGTATGGGTGCAATAGCAATAATCTCGTGTTAACATAAGGAACTATAAAAAAATCATCTCCATAAATATTGACATCATGGCCACAAGAGTAGCAAGCATCATGTTCAAGGGATATTTCAATCAAATCATCAGAATCGTAACTATCTATAGATTCATGCATATCATTGTTTTCTTCCAAAGCAACGGTCATTCTCTCGATAAATTCTTTGACATAGGCATTGTGAGCATAGTTTTCATAGCAATATTTAAGTATGTCAAAATTTTCAGATTTGTAGAGAGTAATATCATACTTTTCAACCAAAGAAGCAACTTCATAAGCACCCTTAAAAGCAACAAATTCTTCAATTTGTTCGATATCATAGTAACTATAAACACCCTTTTCATAAGAAGATAAGATTTCATTATCATTAAACTCACATAGGTAGGGAAGGTGTTTTTTAGGGTTCTTAGATCAACAAGTAAAATCATAAATTTCACAAAGATTCCAAGCATAGCATAGCAAACAATTTATATGATTCCACAAAAGCTTCCCTTTTTCAGACAAACGATGACGCACAAAATGATCATGCTCATCTAAAGATCTTCCCTCAACTAAACTAGTTCGGATTTTAGCATGAGCACATATGGATAGAAGATGATCCAGGTAGAAAACTTTGAGTGGGTCCATATCAATAGTTTTTTAGCAAGCAAATATGCAAGCAAATAGAAGGCACATGGAAACACAAGCAACATAAGATCGAACGAAAGAGGGGCGAAGAAAAGGCAAATCTTTTTGAAAATAGTTTTAGAAGTGGGGGAGAGGAAAACGAGATGCGAATGGCGAATAATGTAATGCAAGGGATGAGATTTTATGATGGGTACTTGGTATGTCTTGGCTTGGCGTAGATCTCCTCGGCAACGGCGCCAGAAATTGGCAAGTTGACGGGAGACAAATATTGACTTGACTTGGCGTAAATCTCCCAGGCAACGGCGCCAGAAATCCTTCTTGCTACCTCTTGAGCTTGCATTGGTTTTTCCCTTGAAGAGGAAAGGGTGATGCATCAAAGTAGCGTAAGTATTTCCCTCAGTTTTGAGAACCAAGGTATCAATCCAGTAGGAGACAACGCGCAAGCCACCGAATGAAGGAAATATGCCCTAGAGGCAATAATAAAGTTGTTATTTATATTTCCTTATATCATGATAAATGTTTATTATTCATTCTAGAATTGTGTTAACCGGAAACTTTGTACATGTGTGAATACATAGACAAATAGAGTGTCACTAATATGCCTCTATTTGACTAGCTCGTTGATCAAAGATAGTTAAGTTTCCTAGCCATGGACAAAGAGTTGTCATTTGATAAATGGGATCACATCATTAGAGAATGATGTGATTGACTTGACCCATTCATTAGCTTAGCACTACGATCGTTTAGTTTACTGCTATTGCTTTCTCCATAACTTATACATGTTCCTATGACTATGAGGTTATGCAACTCCCGAATACCGGAGGAACTCTTAGTGTGCTATCAAATGTCACAACGTAACTGGGTGACTATAAAGATGCTCTATAGGTGTCTCCGATGGTGTTTGTTGAGTTGGCATATATCGAGATTAGGATTTGTCACTCCGTGTATCGGAGAGGTATCTCTGGGCCCTCTCGGTAATGCACATCACTATAAGCCTTGCAAGCAATGTGACTAATGAGTTAGTTACGGGATGTAGCATTACAGAACGAGTAAAGAGACTTGCCGGTAATGAGATTGAACTAGGTATGATGATACCGACGATCAAATCTCGGGCAAGTAATATACCGATGACAAAGGGAACAACATATGTTGTTATGCGGTTTGACCGATAAAGATCTTCGTAGAATATGTAGGAACCAATATGAGCATCTAGGTTCTGCAATTGGTTATTGACCGAAGATGAGTCTCGGTCATGTCTACATAGTTCTCGAACCCGTAGGGTCCGCACGCTTAACGTTCGGTGACGATCGATATTATGAGTTTATGTGTTTTGATGTACCGAAGGTTGTTCGGAGTCCCGGATATGATCACGGACACGATGAGGAGTCTCGAAATGGTTGAGACATAAAGGTCGATATATTGGATGACTATGTTTGGACATCGGAATGGTTCTGGGTGAGTTCGGGCATATACCGGAGTACGGGTTACCGGAACCCCCCGGGAAGTATATGGGCCTTATTGGGCCATAGTGGGAGAGAGTAGAAGGGAGCCTAGGAGGGGGCGCGCCCCCCAAGCCCAATTCGAATTGGGTGGGGGGCCGGCCTCCCCTTTCCTCCCCCCTCTCTCCCCCTTCCTTCCTCTCCTAATCCAACTAGGGAAAGGGGGAATCCTACTCCCAGTGGGAGTAGGACTCCCTTGGGCGCGCCATAGAGGGCCGGCCCCTTCCCCTCCTCCACTCTTTATATACGAGGGAGGGGGCACCCCATAGACACACAAGTTGACATTGTTTAGTCGTGTGCGGTGCCCCCTCCACCATAATCCACCTCGGTCATATCGTTGCAGTGCTTAGGCGAAGCCCTGCACCGGTAGCTTCATCATCACCGTCATCACGCCGTCGTGCTGCCGAAACTCTCCCTCGACACTCAGCTGGATCTAGAGTTCGTGGGACGTCACCAGCTGAACGTGTGCAGATCACGGAGGTGCCATACCTTTGGTGCTAGGATCGGTCGGATCTTGAAGACGTACGACTACATCAACCACGTTGTCATAACGCTTCCACTTATGGTCTACGAGGGTACATGGACAACACTCTTCCCCTCTCGTTGCTACGCATCACCATGATAGATCTTGCGTGTGCGTAGGATTTTTTTTGAAATTACTGCATTCCCCAACAGTGGCATCAGAGCTAGGTCTATGCGTAGATGTTATATGCACGAGTAGAACACAAAGGAGTTGTGGGCGTGGGTATATACATATTGCTTGCCGTCACTAGTTGATCCTTGGTTCAGTGGTATTGTTGGATGAAGCGGCTCCGACGGACATTACGCGTACGCTTACACGAGACTGGTTCTACCGACGTGCTTCGCACGCAGGTGGCTGGTGGGTGTCAGTTTCTCCAACTTTAGTTGAATCGGATTCAATGATCAGGGTTCTTTCTGAAGATCAAAAAGCAATCACTATACCGCGTTGTGGTTTTTGATGCGTAGATAAGAATGGTTCTTGCTCAACCCATAGCAGCCATGTAAAACTTGCAACAACAAAGTAGAGGACATCTAACTAGTTTTTGCAGGGCATGTTGTGATGTGATATGGTCGAGACATGATGCTAAATTTTATTGTATGAGATGATCATGTTTTGTAACAGAGTTATAGGCAACTGGCAGGAGCCATATGGTTGTCGCTTTATTGTATGAAATGCAATCACCATGTAATTGCTTTAATTTATCACTAAGAGGCAGCAATAATCGTAGAAGCAATAGTTGGCGAGACGGCAACGATGCTTCGATGAAGATCAAGGTGTCAAGCTGGTGACGATGGTGATCATGACGGTGCTTTGGATATGGAGATCAAAGGCACAAGATGATGATGGCCATATCATATATCACTTATATTGATTGCATGTGATGTTTATCCTTTATGCATCTTATTTTGCTTAGCTCGGCGGTAGCATTATAAGATGATCTCTCACTAAATTTCAAGGTATAAGTGTTCTCCCTGAGTATGCACCGTTGCTATAGTTCGTCGTGCTGAGACACCACGTGATGATCGGGTGTGATAAGCTCTATGTTCGCATACAGCGGGTGCAAGCCAGTTTTGCACACGCGGAATACTTAGGTTAAACTTGACGAGCCTAGTATATGCAGATATGGCCTCGGAACACTGAGACCGAAAGGTCGAGCGTGAATCATATAATAGATATGATCAACATAGTGATGTTCATCATTGAAAACTACTCCATCTCACGTGATGACCGGACGTGGTTTAGTTGATATGGATCATGTGATCACTTAGATGATTAGAGGGATGTCTATCTAAGTGGGAGTTCTTAAGTAATTTGATTAATTGAACTTTAATTTATCATGAACTTAGTACCTGATAGTATTTTGCATATCTATGTAATTGTAGATAGATGGCTCGTGTTGTTGTTCCGTTGAATTTTAATGCGTTCCTAGAGAAAGCTAAGTTGAAAGATGATGGTAGCAACTACACGGACTGGGTCCGTAACTTGAGGATTATCTTCATTGCTGCACAGAAGAATTACGTCCTGGAAGCACCGTTAGGTGACAAACTCACTGCATGAGCAACGCCACATGTTGTGAACACCCGGCAGAGCAAAGCTGATGACTACTCGATAGTTCAGTGTGCCATGCTTTACGGCTTAGAACCGGGACTTCAACGACGTTTTGAACGTCATGGAGCATATGAGATGTTCCAGGAGTTGAAGTTAATATTTCAAGCAAATGCCCGGATTGAGAGATATGAAGTCTCCAATAAGTTCTACAGCTGCAAAATGGAGGAGAATAGTTCTGTCAGTGAACATATACTCAGAATGTCTGGGTACCACAACCACTTGACTCAACTGGGAGTTTATCTTCCTGATGATAGTGTCATTGACAGAGTTCTTCAATCACTGCCACCAAGATACAAGAGCTTCATGATGAACTATAATATGCAAGGGATGGATAAGACGATTCCCGAGCTCTTCGCAATGCTAAAGGCTGCGGAGGTAGAAATCAAGAAGGAGCATCAAGTGTTGATGGTCAACAAGACCACCAGTTTCAAGAAAAAGGGTAAAGGGAAGCAAGGGAACTTCAAGAAGAACAGCAAGCAAGTTGCTGCTCAAGTGAAGATGCCCAAGTCTGGACCTAAGCCTGAGACTGAGTGCTTCTATTGCAAAGGGATTGGTCAATGGAAGCGGAACTGCCCCAAGTATTTGGCGGAGAAGAAGGATAGCAAAGTGAAAGGTATATTTGATATACATGTTATTGATGTGTACCTTACTAATGCTCGCAGTAGCGCCTGGGTATTTGATACTGGTTCTGTTGCTAATATTTGCAACTCGAAACAGGGGCTATGGATTAAGCGAATATTGGCTAAGGACGAGGTGACGATGCGTGTGGGAAATGGTTCCAAAGTCGATGTGATCACCGTCGGCACGCTACCTCTACATCAACCATCGGGATTAGTTTTAGACCTAAATAATTGTTATTTGGTGCCAGCGTTGAGCATGACCATTATATCTGGATCTTGTTTGATGCGAGACGGTTATTCATTTAAATCATAGAATAATGGTTGTTCTATTTATATGAATAATATCTTTTATGGTCATGCACCCTTGATGAATGGTCTGCTTCACTAAATCTTGATAGTAGTGATACACATATTCATAGTATTGAAGCCAAAAGATATACGTTTAATAATGATAGTGCAACTTATTTGTGGCACTGCCGTTTAGGTCATATTGGTGTAAAGCGCATGAAGAAACTCCATGCTGATGGGATTTTAGAATCACTTGATGCTTGCGAACCATGCCTCATGGGCAAGATGACTAAGACTCTGTTCTCCAGAACAATGGAGAGAGCAATAGACTTGTTGGAAATAATACATACTGATGTATGCGGTCCGAGGAGTGTTGATGCTCGCGGCGGGTATTATTATTTTCTTACCTTGACAGATGATTTGAGCACATATGGGTATATCTACTTGATGAAACATAAGTCTGAAACATTTGAAAAGTTCAAAGAATTTCAGAGTGAAGTGGAAAATCATCGTAACGAGAAAATTAAGTTTCTACGATTTGATCGTGGAGGTGAATATTTGAGTTATGAGTTTGGTCTTCATTTGAAACAATGCGGAATAGTTTCGCAACTCACGCCACTTGGAACACCACAACGTAATGGTGTGTCTGTAACATCCCAAATTTTCAATTTGGAATGTTATACAATAGATCATCATTGCATATCATATTTTATTGCATTTTGGCTGATCCTAGAAAATTCACGCAACTCAAGGACCCTCGGAGAGAATTGGGGATTTCGTTATTTTCATATTTGAGTTTTCTCAAATTTTGAAAATAGGATCATTTGATTTTATTTATTTTATCTTCGATTATTTCTATTATCAAAATATGAGAGAGGGGATAAAATGACTTTCCCAAAATAAAGAAATATTGAGGACTTAATAAAAAATCAAATAAGGTTTATTCTGGAGTTTTTCGTGGTTTTATTTGAATTTAGGAATATTGCACGTTTTCAAAAATTGCATTTAGGGCCAAGAAAATGTTCATCATGTTCTAAATATTTTATTTAGACGGTGAAATTTGTTTTGGCAATTTTCGATTTTTATTTATTTTTCTAGAATTTTTTTAGTTTCACAGAAATTGCTTTTTTAAAAAAAACCCGCACCCGACTGGGCCAAGGGCCCAGCCAAGCCAGGCCGGCCCAAGCCGCCGCCTCCTCGCCGTGCAGCCGCCGGACTCGGGAGGGAGACCGAGACGGAGCCGCCTCACCGACGCCGACCCCCTCCCCAAGTCAGCCCCCTTCCCCCTTTAAATAGCCACCCTGGGCCCCCCTAGAGCCCCGAGCCACCGCCGCCGCCCCCAACGCCGCCCGCGTCGCCCCGCCGCCTTGCCACCGACGCCGCCTGCAGCCGCGCCGCCGCACGCCGCCTGCCGCCGCTTGCTGCCGCCACCGTCCGGAGCCCCGCCGGAGTCTGAGCCGAGGTAGCCGTCGTCGCCCGGTTTTCTGAGAGAAACCGCTTCGTTTTTTAGAAAACCCTAGTTTCCATTTTTTTAATAGATTGTTTTTTTACTGGTTTATTTATTTAACGAGCCTTCACTCGTTCGTTCGTTTTAACGAACGTGTTCATCGTTTAGTTCCAGATAACGAACGTTCGTTCGTTAATCTGTTCGTCGTTTTTCTTTTTCTCGGATTAAATCCGCGAATTTTCTGATCGTGATTCCTGATCTGATTTTCGTTCTAGTATAACTTTTCGCTCGTTTATCGGAATCAGGCGATTCAAGCGACTGGAGTTTCGTCTCGAAACCCTCTTTCCGTTTAACCAACTCAAACAAGTTTTTGCCTCTATAAAATTTGACCTAGATCCAGAATAGTAAGCGAAGCCTGTTTCTTTTGCCGTTTGTTTTTCGTTGCTTCGTTCGATTTGATTCTTTTTGCCAACCGGAGTTCTTAAGTTGAACTTTCTGGTTAGTTATCTTATTTGAGTTTTACCTGTGCATTAGTTGAGTACTTATTGTATGCTTGTTTTTTTGTGATAGAGTACCCGGGGTGCGCCGGTTGCTACTTCAAATCGCTAGGTTTCACGAATCATCAGCAAGGCAAGTAACACTTTGATCATACTTCCTTTTACCCAGTTTTTATTGCATTAGAACAATCCTCACACATTGCATGATTAGGATCTAATTAAATTGTGGGTTTTGGGAAGTAGATGAGGTAGTACCTATTACCTGTTATTATCAAACCTTTGGGAGTTACTTCTACGTTTTCTTATTATGCCATGCTATGCTAGTAGACGTGGATTGGGTGAGTGAAATCCATGACAGATGTGAGTTTGTTAAATTAATGGTTTATCTAAGGTGGCAACTTAAATACACATCTGGGTGGATTGAGGCACCTGGGTATTCCAGCGATTGCCTGTTTTTCTTTTGGACCGCCACCCAGGCTCAAAGGGATCATGAGATTATTCATACTAGAAACTTCCGTGTGCAGCCATAAGCTACTATGGGCTCTAGCATAGTTGACTAAGTCGTGTGAACTCTTACAGTGGTAGACTAGCAGATGTAGGGGATGTAGGTTGGTATGGTCTACCCGTTCCTAAGGTGCTAGCGCTTCTAAAAGACTATGTCTCGGTCATCCGTTTCTCAAACACCATGTAGTGCGAGAATCCCAATGGAGGAGATCGAGTCTTGTGGGGAAAAGTGCGCAAACCTCTGCAGAGTGTATAAACTAATCATGGTTAGTCGCGTCCCCAGTTATGGACGTTTTGAGTATCTAGTACCTGGATTATCATGTGAATCTCATAATGTTACTCTAAATCAATTTTGTTGGGTTTTAATGATGATGCTTAATTGGGATTGAGAGGGTGTCTACACTCTCAATGTTTAACAACCACCATGATAGTTAAATAAAATTTATTCCTTTGTAGTTGGGAAAAATTGGCTTTACGCAAAGCTGTAACCATAGAGCTTTCCACCAGCCAAATATGCATGTAGTATAGCCTTATTCCATTATTGCTCTCTATGTGTTACATTGCCAGCATATTCCATGTGCTCACCCGTTTTCGGGCTGCAACATTCATGTTGAAGACTTTTCAGACGACGAGTGAGGTGCTTTTAGGTCGTGGTTCTATACTCAGTGATGCCGTTGGAGTTAATGGACTTACTTATCTTCCAAGCCTTCCGCTGTTATCGTTATTAGATGGCCTTAAGCCATATTTATTGTAATAAGTTCTCTTTTGAGACACTCGATGTAATAAGTGTGTGAGTGCTACTCTGTTATGAATCCTTCAAGTACTGTGTGGTGTCAGCATTACTGATCCAGGGATGACACCGGAGCACAGAGATTGGACCGTTTGAGGTCTGGTCGCTACAAGATGGTATCAGAGCACACGCTGACTGTAGGGCACGACCACTAAGCTAAAGCCCTAGATCACTACTCACTCTTCTTATTCTGACTGCTCATCTTTTCTACTCTTTTAGGATGGTGGATGCAAGGAACAAGTTCACGCAACCGGATGAAGATACACCCTTTGGACATCACTTGGAGGAAGTCACTAGATATCTAAACATAGGAGTACCAAGCTTCACCGGAACCTACAACGCCACTTTACCTGAAGAAGAGCGCTGGATGATTCAAGTTCAAGTTCTAGGAAGGACGTTCATGCCAGTCACTGAGCCCATAGAGTTTTCCTTTGATGCACCAACCTGGAGTCTAGGAAAGAGCATGGCAGCTCACATCGCCATGGGACGCATTGGAGAAGTTTACCGCAATGATCTCAAGGATACTATCTACCAGATTTGTGGGCGCCGAGATGAGCACTGGGAGATGATCAGCACCAGGAAGGATAGATCAATTGCAGCTTTTATCCAGGAGTTAAACCAGCACATTCGACGTCAGGAGAACCAGATGTGCGCCGACATGATAGATCTGAAGAAGGCAAGGACTAGAATCAAGGAACTGGAGGAAGAACTCAAGGCTACACGTGAAGATTATGAAGAGGAAATCAAAGTATTAGTGGAGAAGAATGACGATCTGATCAAGAAGATTGGAATATTTATGGGAGACCCTACACCAGTAGAGGAAGGCGAAGAACCCAAGGAGATTCGCCCGGAAGACTACATCATCATCGACGACACCGACTCGGATCCAGATGATAGCGATGATGACTATGTTGATGAAGTTGGAGCAGATATCATGGAGTCTGCAATCGAAGAATATTTCTAGTAGACCACCCCATCAGTAGTAGTAGTCCACCATGTAAATATAGTAGTCCGAACACTTTTGTGATAGTTAGATCGATTGTATGCCCTTGTTTGATTGAATGAAGTGAATTGTTTGCTTTTGCCTCATGTGCATATGGGTAGTGTTTTCTCTCTAGACCCCTCTCTGTTCTTAATCTCATCTTTTCTAAACCCTCAGATGCCTCCGAGACGTGACCCCGGATTTACCTTCCCACCGGAGCTCACCCAGTTGATCCAGTAGCAGAACACATTGATGCAGTTGCTAGTCCAGAATCAGAATCAGGGGAACAATAACAACAACCCACCACCACCACCACCTGTTGATCACTTAGCCCGTTTTCTTAGGCTGAATCCGCCGGTGTTTTCCAGTAGCACCGAGCCGATAGTAGCAGATGATTGGCTCCGCAAGACAGCAAGCGAGTTGACCACGACAGGATGCCCAGATGCGGAAAAGGTGAAGTTTGCCGCACATCAGCTTGAAGGACCCGCATCATCATGGCGGGAGAATTTCACCGCCACTTTCCCTATCGACACTGTCACATGGGACCAGTTCCAGCAGGCTTTCCGTACTGCCCATGTTTCAGCAGGAGCTATGGCCATGAAGAAGCGTGAGTTTCACAACTTGCGCCAAGGAGGACAGACAGTTGGCCAGTATGTGGAGGACTTCAGTAAGCTAGCACGTTATGCCCCAGATGACGTTGCTACGGATGTAGCTAAGCAGGAGAAGTTTCTGGAAAGACTGAATGATGAGTTGAGCATGCAGTTGATGGTAGCAACCTTCAACAACTACCAGGAGTTGGTAGATCATGCTCTTATGATTGAAGGGAAGCAATAGCAAATTGAGAACCGTAAGAGGAAGTATGGACAAGGGAAGTACAATTCTGGAGCTCAGCAGAAGACACGTTTTACCCGTAGACCGGGAGGACATTTTCAGCATACCCATGGAGGAGGTAGCTCGCACAATCATAATGGCACCAAGAATGGTAATGGGAATGGAGGAAGCAACGACCAGAACCGTACCAACCCATCAACCCCAGCCAAGAGAGACCTGAGCCAAGTCACTTGCTTTAAGTGCCAGAAGACCGGACATTATGCCAATGAATGTCCTGAATCCCAGAATGGAAATGGCAATGGAAGCTCTGGGAAGAAGCCGAACCCTTTCAACAGGGGACAGGTGAACCACGTAAATGTGGAGGAGGTTGAAGCCCAGCCCGATGCAGTAATAGGTAAGTTTTTGGTTAAGTCTTTTACTGCAATCATTCTTTTTGATACTGGTGCATCGCATTCATACATATCAAGGGGATTTGTGGATAAGTATAAACTGCCAACCCAAGTCCTTAGGTCACCCATGTTAGTAACCTTGCCTGGAGCAGAGTATATGGCTAGTCTATGGTGTGATCGGTTACCATTAAGGATTGGTAACTATGTATTTCCCTCGGACCTAATAGTATTGGAATCTCAAGGATTGGATGTGATATTAGGCATGGATTGGTTATCGAAGTATGAAGGGAACATTGAATGTGCCAGTAAGTCAATTTTTCTTACCACCCCAGAAGGGAGAAGGATCAAGTATGTATCCCGGCATGTGCCAAAAAGGACTCAAGTAAATTGCTTAACAGGAGTTGTGTAGGAGGAAGTACCAGTAGTGAAGGATTTCCCTGATGTATTTCCAGAAGAGTTGTCGGGCATGCCACCGGATAGAGACATTGAGTTTTTGATTGAGCTTTTGACAGGCACAGGGCCAATATCTAAGAGACCATATAGGATGCCCACAAAGGATTTGGAGGAGATTAATAAGCAGATTAAGGTGTTACTGGATAAAGGTTATATTCGCCCAAGTTCTTCACCTTGGGGATCGCCAGTACTTCTAGTGGAGAAGAAGGATTGATCGTTAAGGATGGTTGTTGATTATCGAGGATTGAATGAAGTAACCATCAAGAACAAGTACCCACTACCAATGATCAATGATCTGTTTGATCGATTGCAAGGAGCTAAGGTATTTTCCAAGATCGATCTGCGATCAGGATACCATCAGTTGAAGATTCGAGAACATGATATACCTAAGACAGCTTTTACCACCAGGTATGGGCTGTACGAGTATACCGTTATGTCATTTGGTCTGACTAACGCACCTGCCTATTTTATGAACATGATGAACAAAGTGTTTATGGAGTTTTTGGATAAGTTCGTCGTAGTGTTCATTGATGATATCCTGGTTTACTCGAAGAATGAAGAGGATCATAAGGAGCATTTGAGTTTGGTACTTGGTAAACTCAGAGAACATCAGTTATATGCCAAGTTTAGCAAATGTGAGTTTTGGTTGAAGGAAGTTGGATTTCTCGGACACGTTATATCCGGAGAAGGTATAGCAGTAGATCCCACCAAGGTTGACACTGTGACAAATTGGGAAGCGCCAACAACAGTTGGAGAGATCCGGAGTTTTCTTGGACTTGCAGGATACTACCGGAGATTCATTGAAATTTTCTCGAAGATTGCAAAACCTATGACGGAGTTGTTGAAGAAGGATACCAAGTTCATATGGACCGAGGAATGTGAGGCCAGTTTCCAGGAGTTGAAGAAACGTTTGGTTACATCACCAATGTTGATTTTGCCAGATCAGACCAAGGATTATGAGGTGTATTGTGACGCTTCACGTCGAGGACTTGGAGCAGTGCTTATGCAGGAAGGAAGAGTTGTTTCCTATGCCTCACGACAGCTTAAGCCTCATGAGTTGAATTATGCTACACATGATTTGGAGTTAGCAGTCGTAGTGCATGCATTGAAGACTTGGAGACATTTTCTCATTGGAAACCATTGTGAGGTGTACACGGATCACAAGAGTTTGAAGTATATTTTCACGCAGAAGGAGTTGAATCTCAGGCAAAGGAGATGGTTGGAGCTCATCAAGGATTATGATATGAGATTGCATTATCACCCTGGAAAGGCTAACATAGTAGCTGACGCGTTGAGCCGTAAAAGCCATGTCAACACCTTAATGACGGGAGATTTACCAAGGGAGTTAGCCGAGAATCTTCGTGAGCTATGTTTGGAGATAATTCCGAGAGGCTATGTAGCCGCATTGGAGATTCAGTCTACTTTGATGGATAAGATCAGAGAAGCTCAAAGGACTAACAAGGAGATCGCTTCTATTAAGGAGAAAATGAGCAAGGGAAAAGCTAAAGGATTTCGTGAGGATGAGCACGATACCTTATGGTTTGAAGACCGTGTTTATGTGCCTAGTGATTCGGAGATCAGGAAGTTAATTCTGCAAGAGGCCCCTGATTCACCATATTCGATTCACCCAGGAAATACCAAGATGTATTTCGATTTGAAGGATACTTTCTGGTGGACCGGAATGAAGAAGGATATTGCGGAATATGTAGCAGTTTGTTGGACAGTGATTTGACCTACGAGGAGAAACCAGTTAAGATTCTAGAGTATGCCAGTCGAGTCACCCGCAGCAAGGTTATCAAGTTTTGCAAAGTTTAGTGGAGCCACCACACGGAGGATGAAGCCACCTGGGAGCGAGAGGAAGAATTGCTGAAGGACCACCCTCACCTATTTTCTAGCCAACCTAAATCTCGAGGGCGAGATTCATCTTAAGGGGGTAGGTTTGTAACATCCCAAATTTTCAATTGGGAATGTTATACAATAGATCATCGCATATCATATGTTATTGCATTTTGGCTGATCCTAGAAATTTCACGCAACTCAAGGACCCTCGGAGAGAGTTGGGGATTTCGTTATTTTCATATTTGAGTTTTCTCAAATTTTGAAAATAGGATCATTTGATTTTATTTATTTTATCTTCGATCATTTCTATTATCAAAATATGAGAGAGGGAATAAAATGACTTTCCCAAAATAAAGAAATATTGAGGACTTAATAAAAAAATCAAATAAGGTTTATGCTGGAGTTTTTCGTGGTTTTATTTGAATTTAGGAAAATTGCACGTTTTCAAAAATTGCATTTAGGGCCAAGAAAATGTTCATCCTGTTCTAAATATTTTATTTAGACGGTGAAAATTTGTTTTGGCAATTTTATATTTTTATTTATTTTTCTAGAATTTTTTAGTTTCAGCGAAATTGTTTTAAAAAAACCCGCGCCCGACTGGGCCAAGGGCCTAGCCGAGCCAGGCCGGCCCAAGCCGCCGCCTCCTCGCCGTGCAGCCGCCAGACTCGGGAGGGAGACCGATCCGGAGCCGCCTCGCCGCCGCCGACCCCTCCCCAAGTCAGCCCCCCTTCCCCCTTTAAATAGCCACAAGGCCCCCCATGGAGCCCCGAGCCACCGCCGCCGCCCCCCACGCCGCCCGCGTCGCCCCGCCGCCTTGCCACCGACGCCGCCTCCCCGCCTGCAGCCGCGCCGCCGCACGCCGCCTGCCGCCGCTTGCTGCCGCAGCCGCCCCGCACCACCCGCCGCCGCTCGGAACCCCGCTGGAGCCCCGCCAGAGTCCGAGCCGAGGTAGCCGCCGCCGCCCGGTTTTCTGAGAGAAACCGCTTCGTTTTTTTAGAAAACCCTAGTTTCCGTTTTTTTAATAGATCGGTTTTTTCCGGTTTATTTATTTAGCGAGCGTTCGCTCATTCGTTTGTTTTAACGAACGCGTTCATTGTTTAGTTCCAGATAACGAACGTTCGTTCGTTAATCTGTTCGTCGTTTTTCTTTTTCTCGGATTAAATCTACGATTTTTCTGATGGCGATTCCTGATCCGATTTTCGTTCTAGTATAACTTTTCGCTCGTTTATCGGAATCAGGCGATTCAAGCGCCTGGAGTTTCATCTCGAAACCCTCTTTCCGTTTAACCAACTCAAACAAGTTTTTGCCTCTGTAAAATTTGACCTAGATCCAGAATAGTAAGCGAAGCCTGTTTCTTTTGTCGTTTGTTTTTCGTTGCTTCGTTCGATTTGATTCTTTTTGCCAACCGGAGTTCTTAAGTTGAACTTTCTGGTTAGTTCTCTTATTTGAGTTTTACCTATGCATTAGTTGAGTACTTACTATATGCTTGTTTGTTTGCGATAGAGTACTCGGGGTGCGCCGCTTGCTACTTCGAATCGCTAGGTTTCACGGATCTTCAGCAAGGCAAGTAACACTTTGATCATACTTCCTTTTACCCAGTTTTTATTGCATTAGAACAATCCTCACACATTGCATGATTAGGATCTAATTAAATTGTGGGTTTTGGGAAGTAGATGAGGTAGTACCTATTACCTGTTATTATCAAACCTTTGGGAATTACTTCTACGTTTGCTTATTATGCCATGCTATGCTAGTAGACGTGGATTGGGTGAGTGAAATCCATGACAGATGTGAGTTTGTTAAATTAATGGTTTATCTAAGGTGGCAACTTAAATACACATCTGGGTGGATTGAGGCACCTGGGTATTCCAGCGATTGCCTATTTTTCTTTTGGACTGCCACCCAGGCTCAAAGGGATCATGAGATTATTCATACTAGAAACTTCCGTGTGCAGCCACAAGCTACTATGGGCTCTAGCATAGTTGACTAAGTCATGCGAACTCTTACAGTGGTAGACTAGCAGATGTAGGGGATGTAGGTTGGTATGGTCTACCCGTTCGTAAGGTGCTAGCACTTCTGAAAGACTATGTCTCGGTCATCCGTTTCTCAAACACCATGTAGTGCGAGAATCCCAACGGAGGAGATCGAGTCTTGTGGGGAGAAGTGCGCAAACCTCTGCAGAGTGTATAAACTAATCATGGTTAGCCGCGTCCCCGGTTATGGACGTTTTGAGTATCTAGTACCTGGATTATCATGTGAATCTCATCATGTTACTCTAAATCAATTTTGTTGGGTTTTAATGATGATGCTTAATTGGGATTGAGAGGGTGTCTACACTCTCAATGTTTAACAACCACCATGATAGTTAAATAAAATTTATTCCTTTGTAGTAGGGAAAAATTGGCTTTACGCAAAACTGTAACCATAGAGATTTCCACCAGCCAAATATGCATGTAGTATAGCCTTACTCCATTATTGCTCTCTATGTGTTACATTGCCAGCATATTCCATGTGCTGACCCGTTTTCGGGCTGCAACGTTCATGTTGCAGACTTTTCAGACGACGAGTAAGGTGCTTTTAGGTCGTGGTTCTATACTCAGTGATGCTGTTGGAGTTGATGGACTCACTTATCTTCCAAGCCTTCCGCTGTTATCGTTATTAGATGGCCTTAAGCCATATTTGTTGTAATAAGTTCTCTTTTGAGACACTCGATGTAATAAGTGTGTGATTGCTACTCTGTTATAAATCCTTCAAGTAATGTGCGGTGTCAGCATTACTGATCCAGGGATGACACCGGAGCATAGAGATTGGACCGTTTGAGGTCTGGTCGCTACAGTGTCCGAATGTCCTAACCGCACTTTATTAGATATGATGCGATCTATGATGTCTCGCACTGATTTACCGCTATCGTTTTGGGGTTATGCTTTAGAGATAGCTGCATTCACATTAAATAGGGCACCATCAAAATCCGTTGAGATGACACCTTATGAACTGTGGTTTGGCAAGAAACCCAAGTTGTCATTTCTTAAAGTTTGGGGCTGCGATGCTTATGTGAAAAAGCTTCAACCTGATAAGCTCGAACCCAAATCGGAGAAATGTGTCTTCATAGGATACCCAAAGGAGACTGTTGGGTACACCTTCTATCACAGATCCGAAGGCAAGATATTCGTTGCTAAGAATGGATCCTTTCTTGAGAAGGAGTTTCTCTCGAAAGAAGTGAGTGGGAGTAAGGCAGAACTTGAAGAGGTAATTGTACCTACTCCCTTATTGGAAAATAGTTCATCACAGAAACTAGTTCCAGTGATTACTACACCAGTAAGTGAGGAAGCTAATGATGATGATCATGAAACTTCTGATCAAGTTACTACCGAACCTCGTAGGTCAACCAAAGTAAGATCCGCACCAGAGTGGTACGCTAATCCTGTTCTGGAAGTCATGTTACTTGACCATGATGAACCTACAAACTATGATGAAGCGATGATGAGCCCAGATTCCACAAATGGCTTAAGGCCATGAAATCTAAGATGGGATCCATGTATGAGAACAAAGTGTGGACTTTGGTTGACTTGCCCGATGATCGGCATGCCATAGAGAATAAATGGATCTTCAAGAAGAAGACTGACGCTGACGGTAATATTACTGTCTACAAAGCTCGACTTGTCGCGAAAGGTTTTCGACAAGTTCAAGGAGTTGACTACGATGAGACCTTCTCACCCATAGCGATGCTTAAGTCCGTCTGAATCATGTTAGCAATTGCCGCATTTTATGATTATGAAATTTGGCAAATGGATGTCAAAACTGCATTCCTTAATGGATATCTTAAAGAAGAGTTGTATATGATGCAACCAGAAGGTTTTGTCGATCCAAAAGGTTCTAACAAAGTGTTCAAGCTCCAACGATCCATTTATGGACTGGTGCAAGGCTCTCGGAGTTGGAATATACGCTTTGATAGTGTGATCAAAGCATATGGTTTTATACAGACTTTTGGAGAAGCCTGTATTTACAAGAAAGTGAGTGGGAGCTCTGTAGCATTTCTGATATTATATGTGAATGACATATTTTTGATAGGAAATGATACTGAATTTTTGAATAGCATAAAAGGATACTTGAATAAGAATTTTTCAATGAAAGACCTCGGTGAAGCTGCTTATATATTGGGCATCAAGATCTATAGAGATAGATCAAGACGCTTAATTGGACTTTCACAATGCACATACCTTGATAAAGTTTTGAAGAAGTTCAAAATGGATCAAGCAAAGAAAGGGTTCTTGCCTGTGTTACAAGGTGTGAAGTTGAGTCAGACTCAATGCCCGACCACTGCAGAAGATAGAGACAAAATGAAAGTCATTCCCTATGCTTCAACCATAGGTTCTATCATGTATGCAATGCTGTGTACCACACCTGATGTGTGACTTGCTATTAGTTTAGCAGGGAGGTACCAAAGTAATCCAGGAGTGGATCACTGGATAGCGGTCAAGAACATTCTGAAATACCTAAAAAGGACGAAGGATATGTTTCTCATTTATGGAGGTGACAAAGAGCTCGTCATAAACGGTTACGTTGATGCAAGCTTTGACACTAATCCGAATGACTCTAACTCACAAACCGGATACATATTTTTATTAAATGGTGGAGCTGTCAGTTGGTGCAGTTCCAAGCAGAGCATCGTGGCGGGATCTACATGTGAAGCGGAATACATAGCTGCTTCGGAAGCAGCAAATGAAGGAGTCTAGATGAAGGAGTTCATTTCCGATCTAGGTGTCATAACTAGTGCATCGGGTCCAATGAAATTCTTTTGTGACAATACTGGTGCAATTGCATTGGCAAAGGAATCCAGATTTCACAAGAGAACCAAGCACATCAAGAGACGCTTCAATTCCATCTGTGATCAAGTCAAGGAGGGAGACATAGAGATTTGCAAGATACATACGGATCTGAATGTTGCAGACCCGTTGACTAAGCCTCTCTCACGAGCAAAACATGATCAACACCAAGACTCCATGGGTGTTAGAATCATCACAATGTAATCTAGATTATTGACTCTAGTGGAAGTGGGAGACTGAAGGAAATATGCCCTAGAGGCAATAATAAAGTTGTTATTTATATTTTCTTATATCATGATAAATGTTTATTATTCATGCTATAATTGTATTAAACGGAAACTTAGTACATGTGTGAATACATAGACAAACAGAGTGTCACTAATATGCCTCTACTTGACTAGCTCGTTAATCGAAGATGGTTAAGTTTCCTAGCCATAGACATGCATTGTCATTTGATGAACAGGATCACATCATTAGAGAATGATGTGACTGACTTGGCCCATCTGTTAGCTTAGCACTATGATCGTTTAGTTACTGCTATTGCTTTCTCCATAACTTATACACGTTCCTATGACTATGAGGTTATGCAACTCCCGACTACTGGAGGAACACCTAGTGTGCTATCAAACGTCACAACGTAACTGTGTGACGATAAAGATGCTCTACAGGTGTCTCTGATGGTGTTTGTTGAGTTGGCATATATCGAGATTAGGATTTGTTACTCCGTGTATCGGAGAGGTATCTCTGGGCCCTCGCGATAATGCACATCACTATAAGCCTTGCGAGAAATGTGACTAATGAGTTAGTTACGGGATGTAGCATTACGGAACGAGTAAAGAGACTTGCCGATAACGAGATTGAACTAGGTATTATGATACCGACGATCGAATCTCGGGCAAGTAACATACCGATGACAATGGGAACAATGTATGTTGTTATGCGGTTTGACCGATAAAGATCTTCGTAGAATATGTAGAAACCAATATGAGCATCTAGGTTCCGCTATTGGTTATTGACCGGAGATGAGTCTCGGTCATGTCTACATAGTTCTCAAACCCGTAGGGTCCGCACGCTTAATGTTCGGTGACGATCGGTATTATGAGTTTATGTGTTTTGATGTACCGCAGATTGTTCGGAGTCCCGGATATGATCACGGACATGACGAAGAATCTCAAAATGGTTGAGACATAAAGATCGATATATTGGATGACTATGTTTGGACATCGGAATGGTTACGGGTGAGTTCGGGCATATACCGGAGTACCGGGAGGTTACCGGAACCCCCTGGGAAGTATATGGGCCTTATTGGGCCATAGTGGGAGAGAGGAGAAGGGAGCCTAGGAGGGGGCGCGCCCCCAAGCCCAATCTGAATTGGGTGGGGGTTCGCCCCCCCTTTCCTTTCCCCTCTCTCCCCCTTCCTTCCTCTCCTAATCCAAATAGGGAAAGGGGGGGTCATCCTACATCCGTTGAGAGTAGGACTCCCTTGGGCGCGCCATAGAGGGCTGGCCCCTCTCCCTCATCCACTCCTTTATATATGGGGGATGGGGGCACCCCATAGACACACAAGTTGACATTGTTTAGCTGTGTGCGGTGACCCCTCCACCATAATCCACCTTGGTCATATCATTGCAGTGCTTAGGCGAAGCCCTGCGCCGGTAGCTTGATCATCACTGTCATCACGCCGTCGTGCTGACGAAACTCTTCCTCGACACTCAGCTGGATCTAGAGTTCGCGGGACGTCACCGAGCTGAACGTGTGCAGATCGTGGAGGTGCCGTACCTTCGGTGCTAGGATCGGTCGGATCGTGAAGACGTACGACTACATCAACCGCGTTGTCATAACGCTTCCGCTTACGGTCTACGAGGGTACGTGGACAACACTCTTCCCCTCTCGTTGCTATGCATCACACTACTAGGAAAAGGGCTATAGCTAATATGGACATTAATGGCGCACCATGTATGTGGTGCGCACTGCTATATAGCAGTGGCGCACCAGATACAGGTGCGCCATTAGTGTCCTCATTACTAATGGCGCACCAGACACACGGTGCGCCATTATTAGCAAATTTTATTTTTTTATTTTTCCAAAACTATTAATGGCGCACCAGGGCACATTGCGCCATTACTAGTTTTAACTAGTAATGGCACACCACACGCTCTGTGCGCCACTACTAACATTTTTTTACTTTTTTTTTTCAAAACTAGTAATGGCGCACCTTGGTGAAGTGCGCCATTACTAGTTCAAACTAGTAATGGCGCACCACAACCACGGTGCGCCACTACTAACAATTTTTTTTTGAAAACTAGTAATGGCGCACCCCTAACTGGTGCGCCATTAGTAACCAGGGTTACTAATGGCGCATTTTTAGGTGGTGCGCCATTAGTAACCTGAGACCAAATAGATATTTTGGACAGCCACCTACCACACTCACTTTCCCCACTTCATTCTCTCCACCTCCTCCTTCAAGCTTGTCTCGGCTGCCTCCTCCTCCTCCTCCTCACCTCATTTGCACCATAGATTCACCCAAATTAAGTGGTTAAATTACCTTTTTTTGATAGGTAAGTAAGGGGAAAGCTTTCTTTATGTTGTAGATCTACTTTTTTCTCCCTCCAACAATGTGCACATGCACTTTTTATGGCCTAGCTAGATCTACGTATGTTTGTGGTGTTGCATATGTTTGTGGTGTTGCATATATGTTTGTGTTTGCAGGTACCGGTATTTGAAATGCAATATTTGCCAATATTTTGCCGGAATGTTGATTCATTTCCGTTTCGGCGAGAATTTGGCACTATGCATTCTTTTTGGTCCTATTTTTAGGCAAAGTCATGCCAAATTTTTTCTTGGTTCTAAAATATCGTTTTGCTCTACCCCACAGGCGACCATGGTCCGCACGATGACCGAAGGCATCGTGAATAGGTTTATGAGCTCCGCGAGGGCCGAGATGCTTCAAAAGAATGAGATGGAGATAAGATGTCCGTGTCGAAGATGCAAGCTGAAGAGCCTTATTGCGGACCCGGATTCCGGACAGGTGCAGGACCACCTGCTCTTGCGTGGTTTCATGGATGGCTATCGGTGGCAAGGTGATGAAGATGACTATGAAGTCGTCCATGGGGGCCGGGCAAGAAATGAGGAAGGGAAGCAAGACATCCACCGCGGCGAGGGCGGGCGAGAAGACGAAGAATCTCCAAGACATGATCACGACGGTGATGCTGTACACAGTCATCATGTAGAAGATGTCGGACATGATGATGAGGAAGATTAAGATGAAGGGCATGATCATGAAGATGAAGATGCGGGAGCAGATGATGATGGACCATCGATGGGCTGGGTGCAGGACCCTCATATTCAAGAGCTGCTTCTCAAGCAGACGGATAACGCAAGAGCTGTCGCCCGAGAGAAAGCCAAGCTGGATCAACTAGAGATAGATGCGGTTACTCCATTGTATGAAGGATGCAGGCTCGAGGATACCCGCCTGAAAGTAACGCTCATGGCTCTGGAGATGAAGGTAAAACACAAAATAACCGACGCATGCTTCGACGAGAACATGTCATTCTGGCACGAACGTCTTCCCAAGGGGAACAAGTGCCCGGCCAGTTTCGAGGAGGCGAAGAAAATCGTGTGTCCTATGGATTTACCACACATGAAATACCATGTGTGCATGAACAATTGCATCATTTATCGGGACGAGCACGCGGAGTCTACCATATGTCCGGTGTGCGACGTCACTCGATACAAGAAGAGGAAGAAAGCTCCTCGAAAAGTGGTGTGGTACTTTCCGATCACTCCTCGTCTGCAACGGTATTTCGCGGACCCTAAGCTAGCAAAGCTCCTGCGTTGGCACGCGGATAGGGAGGAGAAGAAGCGAGAAGATGACAGAAATGATCCGGAGATAAATAAAAAAGACAAGATGCTGAGTCACCCTAAGGATGCGAGCCAGTGGCAAGCGTTGAACTTCGAACACCCAGAATTTGGGGACGATCCAAGGAACATCGTGCTGGGCGCGAGCACCAATGGAGTCAATCCGTTTGGCAGCCAGAGAAGCACACATAGCACCTGGCCTGTGTTTGTGTGGATGTACAACCTTCCCCCTGGTTGTGCATGAAGAGGAAGTACATTCACATGAGTGTGCTAATTGAAGGGCCGAAACAACCAGGGAACGACATCAATCTGTATCTGGGGCTGCTGAAAGAGGAGCTAGACACGCTGTGGAAAACGCCAGCCAATACGTGGGACACCGCAGAGAAAGAATATTTCCCTATGAGAGCCGCACTACTCACGACGGTGCACGACTATCTCAGTTACGGATATGTCACAGGGCAGGTGGTCCATGGATTTTCTGGATGCGTCAGGTGCATGGATGACACAACGTATCGCCAGCTAGATAGAGATCCCGGGTCTTCGAAAACCATGTTCATGGGACATCGAAGGTGGCTTCGCGACGATGACCCATGGAGAAAACGCAAGGATCTGTTCAATGGTGAAACCGAACCCGAAGACGCCCGCGTACGAGGAGCGGCGAGGAAATAGACGAGCTGTTGAAAAATTGGAAAGATTGCCCACTCCCGGGAAAGAAGCAAAAGGCTCCAGAGCTGGGAAAGAAGTGAAAGGCGCCAGAGCCGTTGCTGAAGGTATGGAAAACAAGGTCTGTTTTCTGGGACTTGCCGTACTGGAAGATCCACCGTGTGCCTCACAGCCTTGATGTCATGCATATCACGAAGAACGTGTGTGAGAGTTTGCTTGGTACCCTGCTCGACATGCCAGAGAGGACCAAAGATGGGCCGAAAGCAAGGGCAGACTTGAAATCAATGGGCATCAGGGAGGAGCTTCACGCTGCTGCTGTTGTTGCTGCTGATGATGATGATGAGGCGAAGCAGGACGCGGAAAGTCGTCGCAAAGGCAAAAAGGCCAAGAAGACCAGAAATGACTACCCTCCCGCGTGCTTCACTCTAAGTTAGGAGGAGATCGAGCAGTTTTTCACCTGCCTCGTAGGAGTAAAACTTCCTTATGGTTACACAGGGAAGATAAGCAAATACCTAGACTCAGTGAAGCAGAAGTTCAGCGGGATGAAGTCTCACGACTGTCACATGCTGATGATGCAGATACTTCCAGTTGCAATCCGTGGGATCATGGACGCGCACGTCCGTGAAATGCTATTTGGCCTATGCAACTTTTTCGACGTCATCTCTCAGAAGTCGGTTGGCGTGAGGCAACTCAGAAGGCTACAGGAAGAGATCGTGGTGATACTATGCGAGCTTGAGATGTACTTCCCACCCGCATTCTTCGATGTTATGGTGCATCTGCTGGTCCATATCATGGAGGATATCATCCAACTTGGGCCGACGTTCCTGCACAGCATGATGCCATTCAAAAGGATGAGTAGTGTCATCAAAGGATACGTTCGCAACATGTCACGTCCAGAGGGAAGCATAGCCAGGGGCTTTCTAACTAAAGAGTGCATCTCCTACTGCATGAATTATCTAGGCATCGAGAACCCCGTTGGTCTGCCCGTCAACAGGCACCTCGGCAGGCTCGCTGGATGGGGTCACCGCGATGGTCGCCGCCAAATGCATGTCGACTTCGAGGGTCGACTCGCCGACTTTGAAAGAGCAAACCTAGTCGCCCTACAACACATAGACATGGTCGATCCTTGGGTGGTAGAGCACAAAACCTTTATTGAGAAGACGTACAATGACCGAGGCCAACAGAGGACGGACGGAGATATAATCAAAGAGCACAACTCATGTTTCACGCGTTGGTTCAAGGAGAAGCTTCTGTCGTACCCTTTACATGAGGATTCTTCCGCGGAAGAAAAACTCATATTCGCCTTGTCACAGGGCGCCGAGCACAACCTGATGACCTATGAGGCGTACGATATCAACGGCTACACATTCTACACCGAGGACAAGGACATGAAGAGCGATGGTTATCAGAACTCCGGGGTAATGATGGAATCCTACATCGGTAACGACAAGGACAGATACTACGGAAGGATCAAGGAGATCTGGGAGCTGAGCTACGCTGGAGAGAAGGTCCCGATGTTCCGTGTCAGATGGGCCAAGAGCATCATAAAAGAAGACCGGTATTTCACCACCATGGTTATACCCGAAGCCAAATCCAAGACCGCGGGCGCAAACATCACCGCGAAAAATGAGCCATGGGTACTTGCTTCCCAAGTGGACAAATGCTTCTTCATTACCGACCCGTCAAAGCCCAGTCGTGTTGTCGCGAGGAGAGGCAAAATGAAGATCATCGGAATGGATGGAGTTGCCAATGAGCAAGACTTCGACAAGTACGGCGACCCGAAGATGGAACATGACGACGACGATGAAGTGCCATACACCACAAGAAGAAGCAGGACCACCCTACCTAAAGGACGTCCGTTCCATAGAAGAACTCCATTTGCGAAAAAGAAGGGCAAGAAGATTGTGAAAAGATAGCTAGCTAAGATCGATTGTATTTAAATCGTAGTCTTCATTTCTCGATTGTAATTCGACATATTGAAATGATATTTCTTCTGTTCTAGTCCTCATGAATATTTATTTATGTTTATTATGGTATTGAATTTCTAACTCACAAAAAGTATTGAATTTGTTAATATTTTTTGAACTCATGAATATTTTTAAATTTCATGGGCACATTTTGAATTCGTGAATATTTTTTCAAATTTGATGATATTTTTTCATATTCATAAATGTTTTACCAATTCACAAATGAATGCAAGTAAAAATCCAAAAAAAAACAAATTTGATGATATTTTCAAATAACAAATTTGATGATATTTTTTCATATTCATAAATATTTTCAACCTAGGGTGCCTCGGCATTGATGGACCCTAAATGATGAAAACTTAACTTAGCATTTAGGGTGCCTCAGCGTCGACGAACCCTAAATGATAAAACCTTGGCTTTTAGGGTGCCTCGGTGTCGATAAAAACCTAAATGCTGAAAGCTTAGGATTTTAGGGTGCCTCGGCGTCGACAAACCCTAAATGATAAAAGCTTAGCTTTTAGGATGCCTCGGTGTCTACAAACCCTAAATGATGAGACCATGATAATTCCTCACAAACCCTAAATGATGAGATCTTGTTCCTTAACAATAACCAACTTTTTGACCAAACTTTTTTCCTATTTAGAGGGAAACATGGCCCACAACGATGAGGTCGGCGGTTCAGGCAAGGCATTCTGGGAGCTGTCCCAGGAGATGGAGGAAGAACCTCACCGCTATGAGGACGCCGCGGAAGACACCGATCCTGACTACACAACCCCTAGTGGTGTCGGGGATGACACCACTGATGGTGCCGCCGAGGATGCCACCACTGATGATGGCAGTGCACGCACAGATGGCAGCCAACCGAAGAGGCAACGGAAGGACCGGCGCCCGAACGTGCTCGGCACCGTCAATGAGGAATTTACTGAAGTGTCCTCCGAGGGGCATCCAACGGCGCCCCAGAAATACTCAAGGGGTACGCGGGACAGCTCGGGTGCATTCTCCGGAGCACCATGTCGATCAAAACCGAGAACCTAAGGCATCGTGACCGAGGGAATTTGCGCAACCTCCTCTTCATGAAGCTGCACGAACGATACAAGTTCCCCGTTGACTTCGCAAACACACGCCTCTCAGGGAATAAAGTGAACAGTGCCGCCCTCATGAAGATGAGCATGGCCCTGGCTACTTGGAGAGCCTTGGTAGAGCATGATTGAAAAAGGTGATAGTTATGAGAATATCAAGGAGAAAATCCTTTGATCAGCGAAGATGACTACCGGGAGTTCAAGATCAAGTGCGAGAGCAACGCATCTGCGGAATCAAGTCAGTGGGGGAAAGATATGCGGGACTTGAACTTAGGGGTCCACAAACTCGGTCCCGGCGGTTATAGAGTGGCGGAACCTATATGGGACAAGGAGGATGTGGAGCGTGCCAAGAAAGGCCTACCGCCCCTCTTCGAGAAATACCATGACAAGCAGACCAGGAACTATGTCAGAACCCGGTACAAGATTGACCCGGTAACCAAGGAGCTTACCATGGATCCGAAGACCAAGGTGCTTGAGCGTGTTCTGGCAAGGAATACACCTCCGCGTAATTAGCTCCATATGGTTGCATTCTAATTAATGAAGCCAAATTTCTAATTGGTTCATGTTCCTTTCGCAGGACACTGAAAGTAGTAGCGTGGGGTCATCTCAGAGGTCCCCTTTCGACACCCCTTTAAATAGGGCGTTGAATGTAATGAAAAACAAGGATAAGCTCAGTAAGCTGACGTCAGCTGGTCGTGTGGCCGGCAAAGGCTTGTCCACGAAATGGTCAGAGTACTATACCACTGGGCGAAAGGAGAGAAAGACCAGCTTAGAAAGCCAGGAGCGCGAGGTTCAACAACTCAAGGCACAAGTGGCGCGGATTCCGGAGATCACCGAAGAGCAAGTGCGAGACCAACTGGGAGCGACGATCACCGCCATTATGCCTACCTTGGTTTCTGGGCTGCAGGCGTGGATTGCGGGCGGCCAACAGGGGCCGCCCCCGATTCCCAGCTTCACGGGCAGCAACTCGCGCAACGCGCTGGCGGCGCCATTGATGTCTCCGGCGGAGGCGGCATTGGTGTCTCCCTCGGCGGCGCCGGCATTGCAGCTTAATACACCCGGGTGTGGGAAGAATACACCGACCGGCACCTCGGCAGCAAGCGGCCCCTCTGTCACTTGCACGCCCGCCGTTGGGGGTGCCTCGACATTAGCCGAGCTCGATGCCATCACGGTAACTAATTAAGCCTCTTAGCCGATGAATTCATCTCCTTGCCTTTGACTGGGCATCCCTGACGCCCTACATGTTTTCGCAGGGCGCCGCCGACATTCCGTGCACTCTCCTGCACTTCTTGAATGACGAGTTGGTCGATGTCGCCAAGGGCAGAATCGTTCAACCGGGCAGCCGCGTGTTCCACGGTAATCAGATGCCACCCACCGTTTATAGGGTTCAACTAGTTCAGGTGCTGCCGGGCTTCGATGACATGTTACCTCTGTATGGACCCCATGGGGCCGACGAAGATGATGTGATGATCCTCAGCGCCTGCATAAGATGGCCCATGCTTTGGCCGAAGAGCCATATTCGTTTGGGGGCGGGGGACACCACCCCACAGATAACACCGCCAGTCGTGCCGGCACCAAGACATGGCAAGACCCCCGCAATGCTACCGGACATGCCAGACATGGATATGGCACAAGATCCGGACATCCATATGGCACAGGATCCAGACGACGCCGACGACGACAGTACATTTACCAATGTCGATAAGTACTTCAACGAACATGGGTACAGTGACGAATTCTTGGGGCCTCCTTCTCAAGAACCCAACCCTGCAAAAGACGATCTAGCTGGTACCGCTGAGAAACCCAGTTGCAACAGGCTTCATCTGGCGTTCGGTTCTCAGGAGACGTCTCCAGCGGCCGCCTTCATCGAGCCTCAGATAGCCGAGGTGCGAAATATTATCAGCTCCAACACACTCAAGAAGGCTGTCTGTGAGCAGAAATCGATCCCGTTACAGCAGAAGAAGATGGGACGGAAAAGAAAGAGTAACAAGGGTGCGAGCCAGCCGACATCGAGTACGATCCGTGCTTAGGACGGGCCACCTTCACCTAAGGATATCTCGAGAAGGGTGCATGTGGCGGGTAGGCTGATGCTACCGACTAATCTGCTCAATGCTGCCACCGATGCTATGCGGAGTCTGCATGACAGTGTTCTTTCTATGGAAAAGCGGCGTCTCCAAGAGAATGATGTGGCATACCCGGTTTTCGTGGCCAAGGTGCTAGAGGGCAAGGGCTTTGTGGATAGTGCCTTCGAGGGTATGATCGTCCTGTGGTTTGATGACATCTTCGCTATGTTTAACCTTCATCCGCTGCACTACACCTTCGTTCGTCTATTTTTGCTGAGTATGGAGATGCGGATCATTAGAGACAAGACCCCGGACATCGTGATAGTCGACCCCTTCTACATGCGTGCCAAGATCTTGGGCAGCACTGGGGACCGGCAAGTCGCGAGTTCATAACTCGAAGGCGTCATTCTGGCAAACCCAGATAAGGATAACTTCCTCGTGCCTTACTTTCCCGAGTAAGTCATCCCCTCACCGCCCCGTAACATATGATTTCTTAGATTTCGATCGTTCTTTTTTTTTCTAACATTCCGTGTTTTGTGCAGTGACACACATTGCACACTCATCCTCTTAAGCCTGAAATATTCCATGGCCACGTATTTCGACTCGGACCGTCAGTCAAAGAAAGACTACACAAATATCAAGAAAGTTCTTGGTGATGTTCTCCCCGGCTACGCCACATCTGGAGGCACCTTTAGCAGGCCAATTCGTAGGTACGGCAAGCACATGTTCGCCCACAAAACGATGTTCCCCTGCGTCAAGCAGCCGCCTGGCGGTCAGAAGGATGCCTACTACGCCCTCCATCACATGCGAGTGATCGCACGGGACCATAATCACCTTCTGCTACCAAATCATCTCAAAGATTGGGCTGCAAGCTTGTTGGCAATCCAGGACGCGGACATCAGACAAGAATTCTTTCGCATCCAATCGGAGTTTGCGGAAATCATCCATAAAGATGTCCTTCATACCTCGGGGCAGTTCTACCTCAGATATCAACCGTCCAGCAGTGAGATAGAAACAACGCTAGAAATGCAGGCTGACAACGCCCGTGATTTCATGACCATCACGATAGACGGCGGCTTCATCCACGCTCCGGTCCCTGAGTCAAGTCGAAAGTAGTGATGCTATGTAGTTCTGAAATATCGATTAGCTCATGTTGTAATTAAACTTTAATGAACTCGTATGTCTCTTTGGTTTGGACAGTCGCTCAACTTATATGTAATCGATGCTATTTATTAGTAGGAGCATGAATCATGCTATTAATGTCTTGCTTTTCTCTTCTGATCCTTTTGTTGCATACTTATATATTGCTTACATATTGTCTCTGAATTGCTACTAACGTTTTGTTTGGCTAGTGCATAGAGATGCCGTCGTATGTCGTGTACAAGGGTAAGGTTCCCCGAGTCTACGATGACTGGGAGGAGTGTCGGAGACAGGTTCACCGTTTTATTAGTAACAGTTACGAAGGGTACACCACTAGGGTGGAGGCGGAAGCTAGATACGCGCGCTATCTAGCGGGAGAGAGGAGGGAGCAGAGGAGGAGCCGGATTAAGACTAGTTTCATCGCGATGATGCTAATCGTGATGACCGCAGCTCTCTTCTATGTGATGGTAGTTTAGATGATCGATATCGACTTGTAATGTGAATACAAACTCGCTACTCACGGTCTCGAGACTTGTAATGTTCTAACTTTGTTCGGTCTTTTGAATTCGGAGACTAATATGATGAATTGTATTCGGGGACTAATCTTCTATTGTATTCGATAAATCTGCTGTTGCTGTGTGGTGCTGCCTATATTCTGTCCAGTAATATATTTTGTAACCTATGCAAATATCAGAAAATAAAAAAATAATTCCTAATATTCATACTAGTGGCGCACCACACAACACTTTAGTGGCGCACTGCAATAACAACACTAGTGGCGCACTGCCTAGTAGTGCGCCATTAGTAACCCAGAGCACAAGGTAAATATGGCCCCCTGGGAGGCATACTAATGGCGCACCACGGGACATACTAATGGCGCACTGGCTGGTGCGCCACTACTATCTGGTATACTAATGGCGTGATGATAGTGGCGCACCTGTAGTGCGTCATTAATGGCCAAAACATGTGCGCCACTAACAGGCCTTTTCCTAGTAGTGTCACCATGATAGATCTTGCGTGTGCATAGGATTTTTTTTGAAATTATTGCGTTCCCCAACACTGAATACTCGCACAAACAAACACCAACCTTGCACCCAACACGATAAAGGGGTTGTCAATCCCTTCACAGTTATTTGCAACATGAGATCTGATAGAGATGGATAAACGGTAAAGTAATATTTTGGTATTTTTGGTTTATGGAATGGGAAGTCAAAGATTGCAAAAGAAAGTAAATAGGAAACTAGAATTGTAGATCGGAAACTTATATGATGGAAAATAGACCCGGGGACCATAGGTTTCACTAGAGGCTTCTCTCAAGAAATAAGATATTACGATGGGTGAACAAATTACTGCCGAGCAATTGATAGAAAAGCACAAAGTTATGACGATATCTAAGGCAATGATCATGAATATAGGCATCACGTCCACACATTGAAACGATTCTGCATCTACTACTATTACTCCACACATTGACCACTATCCAGCATGCATCTAGAGTATTAAGTTCATAAAAAATGGAGTAACGCCTTAAGCAAGATGACATGATGTAGAGGAATTAACTGAAACAATATGATTAAAACCCCATCTTTTTATCCTCGATGGCAACAATACAATATGTGTCGGTTCCCCTTCTGTCACTAGGATCGAGCACGACAAGATTGAACCCAAAGCTAAGCACTTCTCCCATTGCAAGAAAAACCAATCTAGTTGGCCAAACAAAATCGATAGTTCAAAGAGACTTGCAAAGATATCAAATCATGCATAAAAGAATTCAGAGGAGATTCAAATAATATTCATAGATAAGCTGATCATAAATCCACAATTCATTGGATCTCGGCAAACACACCGCAAAAGTGTATTACATCGAATAGATCTCTAAGAACATCGAGGAGAACTTCATATTGAGAATCAAAGAGAGAGAAGAAGTCATCTAGCTACTAGCTGTGGACCCGTATGTCTGAGGTAAACTACTCACGCTTCATCAAAGAGGCAATGGTGCTGATGTAGAAGCCCTCCGTGATCGAATCCCCCTCCGGCAGGATGCCGAAAAGGCCCCAAGATGGGATCTCATAGGTACAGAAGGTTGCAGCGTTGGAAAAGTGGTTTCGTGGCTCCCCTAGAAGTTATTGGGGTATCTGTGCATACATAGGAGGAAGATCTAGGTTAGGGGGTCATCGAGGGGCCTACAAGGTTGGGGGCGCGCCCTACCCCTGGGTGCACCCTCCACCCTTGTGGCTGTCTCGTGGCTCTTCCGACTTGCACTCCAAGTCTCCTGGGTGCCTTCTGGTCCAAGAAAAATCATCGTGAAAGTTTTATTCCGTTTGGACTCCATTTGGTATTCCTTTTTTGCAAAACTCTAAAACAAGGGAAAAAACAGAAACCTGAACTGGGCTCTAGGTTAATAGGTCAGTCCCAAAAATCATATAATACAGCATATTAATGCATATAAAACATCCACAACAGATAATATAATAGCATGGAACAATCAAAAATTATAGATACGTTGGAGACGTATCAGGCAAGCCTGGTTAGGTTGAAGCCTCATGAAGAACATGTCCTAAGATTTCCCCAGCAGGCTTGCCGGGGCCGCCAAGGGCGATTCACCCCGCCAAGACTCCACCGCTCTACCGCACAGCGACGCAAGTCAGTTATCAGTGTGGTGTCGAGCCCCCAAGTGATTATGTGGCTGACATTTGGCACGTGGCAGCCATCTGGAAGGAAGATTCCCCCTAAATGACACCCTCCAGAGGCATGTGATGCAGACAGGTAGAAGATGGTTAAGCAATGCGGCAGGTGTCGGAGTAAGTGACCACGGGTAGCCTAGCCGGCTCCCCCTGGCCTTTCTGAAAAAATTACGAGCCGATCCGGCTCTCAAGAATCCAAGACAAGGGGCCGCCTTCCCCTGGCCGGCTGTCTCCCAGGACGGCTATTGGAAGGCGGCCCGACTTCAGCCCTCATGAAGAAAGCCGCGGGAGGGCCGGCTCTGAGGAGCCGGCTGCGAGAAGGCCGACTCCAAGGAGCCGGCTCCCATAAAGTGGTCAAGACCGTACCCTCGAAGTCTGCATCCACATAACGGCGATGTGACGGGGCGTGGCTACAGTGAAGCCTGCCACCCCCGAATCCCGGAGCGCGCCTGGCACAGTGCACCGTACGGGTGGCCATGACCCGTCCGGCGCAGCACTGTTGCCACATTGACCCTGATGTCATCCACGACGGGCTACCAGTACGGCCCACGGGCGGTGGGCCCCTTCGGGCAGAGAGACACCCGGAGGCGGCCTGGCCTCCCCCAGTCGGCCCAAGACGGAGCCGGCTCTCTCCAGCCGGCTTGCCACCCCCTTGAAGGAGACGCCCCATTAAGGAGACAAGACGCGGTGAGGCTACAGTGGTCACCCACCGGACGGCAGCACTGTAGCCACGCTTACCTCGGCGAAGCCCTCGTCACCAAGATTGAGCAACAGTAACCAGCCACCGACAAGGCCCTGGACAGTGGGGCCTGCCTGTCGACCAAGGAGCCGGTAGCCGGCGGGACCCACCAGCCGGCGGCCCCAGCAGCCGGCGCAGAAGCCGGAGAGCGTAGACACAAACGGCTGGGCCCCGTGCCCAGCCGGATTACCATTGTACCCCCGGGGGGTAGGCCTATATAAACCCCCCGGGGCATCCATGCAAAGAGAGATCAATCCCTGCTAGTCTCAGACACCACATAGGGAGGAGAAGAGAGTAAGCCGTGCCCTTCTTCCTCCTCTCGCCAAGAGCTCAAGGAGCACCGTGTAGCTACTTGTTCATCTAGTGATCATGCGGAGACCCCGCAGAGCAGCAGTAGGGGTGTTATCTCCACGGAGAGCCCCGAAGCTGGGTAAGATTCGCCGGCGTGCATGTCTTTGCCTCATCCCGTTTCCAGGCACCGGCGATATTTTACTGGCTCCCACAATGATAAGCCACCCGTTAGCATATGTAGCACCTACCACCTGACATTTGGCGCCCACCGTGGGGCCAGGTGCACCGTCGTCCGGAGACCTGTTCTGGACGGGAACCCTCTTCCTCCCCCGCGAGCGTAGCTAGCCCGGCACGCCCGATGGCGCTTGCCACGACGCGCTGCAAGGCGTCACCAACGCCTGCGCAGCGAGCAGCCTCGCTGATCTCCTCGACAAGACCCTCATCTCCGACGAGCTCGCCTCCGACACGGGCACCGACCACCTCGTCAACCTCCTCGGCCGGCTCCATGTATCCGGCGAGCCTGCTGTGGACTTGGAGTCGGTTGGCTCCACTGATCCGATGCCTATCGACTCCGACACGGCCTCATTCGACACCTTCCCCACCAACGTCACGATCTACAACGACCCGCTTCCCCGAGCCGATAGCTGCGACGCTGTCACCACCGAGGTGATGGTCATCGGCCACGACGGCGCTGCTGACGAGAGCGCCCACGACGCCCCGCACGTGGCGGTCCACGACTTGTCCATCCCCCTCTCGGCCAACGCTGACGCCGAAGCACTGGAGGCTCGCCGCCTCGCCCTCCTCGCGGAGGGCCAGAAGTTGGTTTCCATGAGACGCCTCGCTGAGGCCCACCGACGCGAAGCCGACCGTGCCGCCTTTGGCACGCCGCCCCCAGGCGGGCCTAGCCGGGCCGGCGTTGTCAGACAGCGCGGCGCTGTCGTCGCCGATATTCTAGGAGTCGACCGCCCAGTCTACACTACTCCACTCGAGAACCTGCGCGCCGCCCAGGCGGCCGTAGACGAGCTAGATGGACTGGGGGCCGAAGAGCTCCCCCACATGACCCGACGCATCCAGCAGCTGATCGATGCAGCCGTGCAGCGGCACGAAGCCGACGCCCGCGCGGAAAGCCCTCCCCCGCGCCGAGATCACGGCACGATGTCCCGGACGCCGACTGCGGGTAGAGACCGCGCGCGGCGCGAGAAAGAGCCGGCTGCCAGCCGAAGCCGAAACCGAATCTCCATCAAGCGAGACGCAGAAGGCCACCCCTGGGTCGTGGAGTGGCGGGGCAACCTGCCTCCACCCCGGCCCCGTGGAGAGAGATATCCCACCCCGCCGCCTGTTGCGCATCCGACTCTCAGCGGCCGGCTAGGTCGCTGCAAAGGAGTCGGCAAAAACGACGCCCGCCATCGGATCGACCGCCTGGCGCGATCCCTGGCGCTGGAAGAGGAAGACGATGTCGGTCCGCCTTGCTTCGGCCCCCGCATCCGCGACGAGCCCTTCCCCAAAGGGTTCTCGCTCCCAAGAGACACACCCAAGTACAACGGCTCCGTGAAGCCGGAAGATTGGTTGATCGACTACTCCATGACGGTTAGCATAGCCAACGGCAACCGGCGTGTTGCCGTGAAGTACGTGCCCCTCATGCTGCAAGGCACGGCGCGGACCTGGCTCAACAGCCTCAAACCACACAGCATCAACAGCTGGGTAGATTTCATAGAATCTTTCGTCCGCAACTTCACCAGAACCTACAAGCGGGCTCCCAAGCCCAGACAGCTCTCCTTGTGCGTACAAGGCCCCGCCGAGTCAACTCACGACTACCTCACGCGTTGGGCCGAGCTC
This sequence comes from Triticum urartu, assembly GCF_003073215.2. Taxonomy (NCBI): domain Eukaryota; kingdom Viridiplantae; phylum Streptophyta; class Magnoliopsida; order Poales; family Poaceae; genus Triticum; species Triticum urartu. The sequence goes on from NC_053022.1 coordinate 259,754,132, forward strand.
CGCAACTCTTGCGAAGGGGTGCACGAGGTGCAAGCCATAGAATACTTCATAGCCGGGTGCCGAGAAGGCACCCTCCTCAAGCACAAGCTTCTCTACGACGAGCCGACTACCCTCGACGAGCTTCTGGACATAGCGGACAAGTACGCCACCGCCGACTCCTCAATGAAGACCGAGCTCCGGGTAGACGCATCCGGAAAAGTACTCAACCCGGCGCCCAAGACGCCGGCTGGGGATTCCGGCCGACGCCCACACTCGAACGACCACAAGCGCAAGGGCCCCGCGCCGCCTCCCGCCAGTCGGCAGGTGGCCACAGTCGAAGACGTGCCGCCCGAAGGGCGGCCCGCGCCCAAGAAACCCAAGGACGGCAGGCCGGCTTGGCAGCCGGCCTTCTCCTACGAGCAAACTCTTGACGCCCCGTGCAAGTTCCACAGCGGCGCGAAGCCGTCCAACCACACAACCCGGAAGTGCCATTGGCTCACCCGAATCTCCAAAGGCGAAGGGCTCGCGCCGCCTCTGCCTGCCGGCCCGCCGCCTCCGGTTCCGCCGCCGCCGGCCGCTCGGCCCGCAGTCGGAGCCATGCATGATGAGTTCCCCGACGAGCATGCTGCCTATATCGTCTTTACAAGCCAGCCCGAAGACCGGCGCAGCAAACGCCGAGAGAGCCAGGAAGTCAGCATGGTTGCTGCCAACCCCGCCGAGCACATGCACTGGTCAGAAAAACCTATCAGCTGGAGTCGGGCCGACCACCCAGAGGTGATGCCATCTCCCGGCTCTTATGCGTTGGTTCTGGATGCCACCCTTGCAACGGACAGACGCGCCGCCCGCTTCTCCCGTGTGTTGATAGACGGCGGGAGCAGCATCAACATCTTGTACCGCGACACCCTGGAGAAGCTGAACGTCAAGACAAAGCAACTCATGCCTACTCGGACAGTGTTCCATGGCATCGTACTCGGCCTGTCCTGCACCCCCATTGGCAAGATCAAGATTGATGTACTTTTTGGGGACAAGGAGCATTTCCGCCGGGAAGCGATCTGGTTTGAAGTGGTGGACCTGGAGAGCCCTTACCATGTATTGCTTGGCCGACCTGCCTTGGCCAAGTTCATGGCAGTTCCCCACTACGCATACCTCAAGATGAAGATACCGAGCACCAAAGGCGTCATCACCATAGCCGGCGATTACAAGAAGTCCTCTGAGTGCGCAACAGCCAGCAGTCGGCTGGCCGAGTCCCTTGTGATTGCTGAAGAAAAGAAGATGTTGGACCGAGTCGTGGCCATGGCCGGCAAACAGTCGGCCTTGTCCCCCAATCCCAAGGAGCATGATGCTCAAGGATCTTTCCAGCCGGCCAAGGAGACGAAGAAGATACCTCTTGACCCCGAGCACCCAGAGAGGTTTGCCGTCATCGGGGCAAACCTAAACAGCAAATAGGAAGGCGAGCTCGCCGATTTCCTCTGTGAGAATCGGGACATCTTTGCATGGTACCCCAAGGACATGCCGGGCGTCCCGAAGGAATTCGCCGAGCACAAACTACACGTCCGAGAAGACGCAAAGCCGGTCAAACAACCCCTCCGCCGACTGTCGGAGGAGAAACACAGGATTGTGGGAGAGGAGATAGCCCGGCTTCTGGCAGCCGGCTTGTTATGGAAGTTTTCTTTCCAGAGTGGCTCGCCAACCCGGTCCTCGTGCTAAAGAAAAACAACAAGTGGCGCATGTGTGTAGACTACACGAGCCTTAACAAGGCCTGCCCCAAAGATCCCTTTGCCCTGCCAAGGATTGACCAAGTGATAGACTCCACGGCCGGATGCGAGCTGTTGAGTTTCTTGGATGCTTACTCAGGGTATCACCAGATAAAGTTAAATCCGGCAGACCGCCTGAAGACCGCCTTCATCACGCCATTCGGAGCCTTCTGCTACCTGACTATGACATTCGGCTTGAGAAATGCCGGTGCCACTTTTCAGCGTTGCATGCAGAAGTGCCTCCTCAAGCAACTCGGCAGAAATGCCCACGTCTACGTAGACGACATTGTAGTGAAGACGGAGAAGCGTGGCACCTTGCTGGAAGACCTCAAGGAAACATCTGAGAACCTACGCCAGTTCCAAATCAAGCTTAACCCCGAGAAATGCGTGTTCTGAGTGCCAGCCGGCCAGCTCCTAGGCTTCCTGGTCTCCGAACGCGGCATCGAATGCAACCCAGTAAAGATCAAGGCCATTGAGAGAATGGCGATTCCCACCAAACTTCGAGACGTCCAGAAGTTTACCGGATGCTTGGCCTCCCTGAACCGCTTCATCAGCCGGCTCGGAGGGAAATCTCTTCCCCTCTACCGCCTCATGAAGAAGACCAACCACTTCGAGTGGAATGACCAAGCCGATCAAGCTTTTCATGAGCTGAAGAAGATGCTGGCCATGCCGCCTGTCCTGGCGGCGCCGACTGAGAAAGAGCCCATGCTCCTCTACATTGCCGCAACCAGTCGGGTGGTCAGCACCGTCATCGTAGTCCAACGCCCAGAAGAAGGCCGAGCCCAGCCGGTCCAGAGGCCGGTGTACTATTTGAGCGAGGTGCTGTCTACCTCGAAGCAGAACTACCCGCACTACTAGAAGATGTGCTACGGCGTGTACTTCGCCGCCAAGAAGCTGAAGCCCTACTTCCAAGAGCATCCCATCATGGTTGTATGCACCGCCCCGCTGGCCGAGATCATAGGCAGCCGGGATGCATCCGGCCGGGTGGCGAAATGGGCCATCGAGCTGCCCCCCTATACAATCTTCTACTAGCCTCGCACCGCCATCAAGTCCCAAGCTTTGGCCGACTTCCTCGTCGACTGGGCTGAGACCCAGTACCTACCGCCGGCTCCCGACTCCACTCATTGGCGCATGCACTTCGATGGGTCCAAGATGCGCACCGGCTTGGGAGCCGGCATCATCCTCACCTCTCCCAAAGGCGACAAGCTCAGATACACGCTGCAAATTCACTTTGCTGCCTCCAACAACATGGCCGAGTATGAGGCGCTCATACACGGGCTCCGGCTTGCCAAAGAACTCGGCATTCGCCGGATCCTATGTTATGGCGACTCGGACTTGGTGGTCCAGCAATCATCCGGCGACTGGGATGCCAAGGATGCAAATATGGCAAGCTACCGCTTCCTCGTTCAGCAGATCAGTGGGTATTTTGAGGGATGCGAGTTCCTCCACGTACCACGAGCCGACAACGAGCCAGCTGATGCCCTGGCTCGAATAGGCTCCACTCGGCAAGCAATACCAACTGGTGTCTCTCTACAACGCCTCCTCAAGCCGTCTATCAAGCCGTCTCCAGAGTCCGATTCCATCTTCGTGCCGCCTGACCCCGACGCAGCCGGCTCGAAGAACCAAGCAGGTGACCTGGGGACTTCGATAGTCGGCCAGGGGGTATCAGCAGGCGGCTCGGGGACTTCTGTAGTTACGCCCGACCCGGGGACTGCCTCACCCGGCTCGGGGACTGCGGTAGTCGGCCTGGAGAATACACCAACACAACAGGCGGCGGCCGACTCCAGCATTTCACCGCCCAGCCCGCCCGCCCTAGTCGTAGTAGCCGTTCTGGCAATAGAAGAAGTCGCAGCTCCATCATGGGCTCAATCCATCCTCAACTTCCTAATAAACCAAGATCTGCCGGCTGACGAAGTAGAGGCAAGACAAGTCCAACGCCGAGCCAGAGCATACACAATCGTCAACAGAGAACTCGTCAAGCGCAGTGTCACTAGAGTCCTCCAGCGATGCGTTGAGCAAGAGAAGGGCATTGCAATCCTCAGGGACATCCACCAAGGAGAATGCGGCCACCATGCGGCCTCAAGATCACTCGTCGCCAAAGCCTTCCGCCATGGCTTCTTTTGGCCGACTGCTTTGGATGATGCCAAGAAGTTAGTTAAACATTGGAAAGGGTGCCAACTCTTCAGCTCCAAGCAACACATGCCGGCTTCAGCACTCAAGACCATTCCCCTCACTTGGCCCTTCGCCGTTTGGGGACTGGACATGGTGGGCCCATTCAAGACGGCGCGCGGCGGCATGACACATCTGCTTGTCGCCGTGGATAAATTCACCAAATGGATTGAGGCAAAGCCGATCAAGAAGCTGAATGGGCCGACTGCCGTGACATTTATCACAAATATAACAACTCGGTACGGCGTACCACACAACATCATCACCGACAATGGCACGAATTTCGCCAAGGGAGCCTTGGCACGTTTCTGCGCGATGCAAGGCATCCGGTTGGACCTAGCGTCTGTCGCCCACCCGCAGTCAAACGGCCAGGTCGAGCGAGCCAACGGCCTCATCCTTTCCGGCATCAAGCCCCGACTGATCGTACCACTGGAGCGTTCAACCGGCTGTTGGCTCGATGAGCTGCCGGCTGTCCTCTGGAGTCTGCGCACTACACCAAACAAGTCAACCGACTTCACTCCTTTCTTCCTCGTATATGGTGCCGAGGCGGTCATCCCAACTGACACCGAGTTCGACTCGCCTCGGGTAACCATGTACATGGAAGCCGAGGCCAAGGAAGCATGAGAAGACGGCGTCGACCTGCTGGAAGAAGGCCGGCTGTTAGCCCTCAGCCGGTCTGCCATCTATCAGCAGGGCCTGTGCCGCTACCACAGCCGGAAGGTCAAGCCAAGATCCTTCCAAGAGGGCGATCTTGTGCTCCGGCTGATCCAGCGAACAGCCGGCCAGCACAAGCTCTCGGCCCCTTGGGAGGGCCCCTTCGTCATCAGCAGAGCCTTAGGCAACGACTCCTACTACCTGATCGACGCGCAGAAGCCGAAGGCACGAAAGAGAGACGACTCCGGCAAGGAGTCAGAACGACCATGGAACGCCAACCTCCTCCGAAGGTTTTACAGTTGAAATGTAGTATGTATCACACTAACTTTTGTACTAAGTTCGAGACAATAGGCCCCCCGAGGAGAGCTCGGGGTCTGCCATCTTTTGTCTATGAAATGAAAAGTATCATGCTTATGGCCTTGTCATTGCATTCACTTTTTTCCGTCTGGCACCGGGTTCGACTAGTCGGCCCGGGGACTGGCCGCCTGGAGTTATATTAGAAGTCCTACCCGCAGTCAGACAAGTAGTGTGTCGGCTCCCAAGCTCTCTCTTGCCAAAAGTTGCAGTTCGAAGAACCGGCTGTCCGGTTGGCAAGAGTTAAGGGCAGGAACGGGTGCCCACACGAAAAACGGCTAGGGACTAACGGACTAATATAACAAAAGCCGGGTTTTCTCCCACCACCGACCGGCTACCAGAGTAGCCGGCCGGCCGGCTTCCATTCACCTTGCTCCAATCTAAGAAAGCTTGAGTACTTGCCTTCCCAGAAGGGGAAGGCGGCAAAGGAAATAGCCTAAGGATAAAAAGCATACATGAATGCAAACCAAGCACGCAATAATATTTACATAAAAGACCTTCAAAAGGCCAGCATTCAACATAGTTTGAATACACCCCCAGTGGGTGGAACTGCTCAAGTTTGATAAAATCGTTCAAAAGACAACAAGCAGGAAAAAACAAAGACGACAGACTAAGCCAAGGGAGCGACTGGCGAGTCGGGCAGGTCGGTGGAGACGGCAGTGCCGGCTGGAGGAGTGGCCGGCTGGCGAACCTCGGCATGATCACCGCCTCCCGCAGAGGGCGCGCTAGTAGGCGCCTCGTTGCTGGAGGCACGATCAGGCTGAGGCTGGCTGGCCGCTTCACGCCAGCTCAACGTCTTCGCCCTCCTCTCCTTCGTCGTCTTCGCCTTCATCGCTGGAGGCGATCTCCTCTGCCGAGTCTTCACCCGCTGCCGGGTCCAGCCCGAACCACTCCTCCGGCTGGGCAGCGCTGTCATCATTAATTTCAGGAGTGAAGACGCTGATGTCAGTACACTCGGCGATCGTCGAAGCGCGCTGAGCGATAGCCGGCCGCACCTCCTCCAGCTCTTCGTCGGCCTCCAGCCGCCAGGTGCGCAGCTGGTCCAGGTTCAGCCCCGGATACCAAGCTCGGACGAACTCCAATGTCCGCCCAGCTCCAAGCTGGGCTGCTGATGCTTTCCAAGCCTCGAAGCGGCCAACCGCAACTTCCAGCCAGTCGGCAGTCCGACTCGGGGTGCGGGGAATCATCTCGCTTGGCCAGAGGGCGGCCAACACCTGCGCCCCGGCGCGCTGGAGGCGGCGGAGCATACGATGAGCCGGCTACAGCCGCGCTTGGACCGCCAAGAGTTACTCCTCAAGCGTCCGACTCGCGTCTGGCGCGATGTCGGCCCCCGCCCGACGGCACGCTTCGCGATGGGCCTCGATGGTTTGGGTAGCAAAGACGGAGTAGCCGGGAAAGTAGTCTGCATAGAGAATAAAAAGCAGCACAAGTCAGAACACAAATCAGGCGGCAAGGGGCATGCAAGGAGCGAGGAAGGCGGCTTACCGTCGATCAAATCCTCAATACGGCCGAAGCCTTCATTCAGCGCTTGCCTGGTCTCAGCCCAGCCCGCCGCTTCGGTCTCGAACTCGGCCTTCAGGGCGGCTTCGTTATCCTGCGCCTTCTTCAGGGCCGCCTTATGGCTCTCCTCCTGGTCAGCCAGCTTCTTGGCCAGGCGGTCGCGCTCCAGGACCAAGGCGTCGTACTCAGTCTCCTTGGCGCGAAGGGCGGCCTGCGCCTCGCTGAGCTGCCCCCTCAAGTCGGCATTGGCTCCTGCGAGCATGAAGACAAAGGAAAAATTAATAAGGGGAAGTCGTCAAGGAAGATCCGACACGGCTGCTCAGCAGTCGGCCCGAATCTCGGGGACTACACCCAGTGGGTGCGCTGACGCGCCCCCACAGGAGATGAACGAGACAAACACGCACTCCGGCTGCTGGTTAGGTCCTCAGTTCTTTGGCCCAGCTCCTGAGCCTGGGAGTTGAAGGCGGCTGCGCGAAGGTTATGATACTCCTGGAAGATTATACAGGAGGCAAGGATAAGTTAAGTTGTCAGGACCTAGTAAGTTCCAAACTGCCTGCGTAGCAGCCGGCTTGGAACTCGGGGACTACACCCAGTGGGTGCGCTGACGCGCCCCCATGGAAGAAATCGAAAGAGAAAAATAACCAAGGACAGAAGACTCACCCGGATGACGGCCTGCGTCGAGAGAAACTCTTGAGTGTATCGCTGCAGCGAGGCGGCCTGAGCTTGAAGCCGGTTCCGGACCTCCTGGGCCGCCGCGTTCAGCTCGCCCGTCCCCCCGCTGGGAGTCCACTCGGACGTGCTGACGCTGGCCGTCTCCAGGGCCTCCGCCGTCTGGCTGGTGCCCGCTGCTCGGTGCGGTTCCGGCGTGGAGGCGCCACCCCCTGCGCGCCGGCGCAATGCCGGCTACACCTCGAGGCCGGCCCCTGCCGCTGGCTCGCCCCTGGACGGCTGCTCTGGCACCGCAGCTGATTGGCCGCTTTGGCCCGCTCCAGTCGGCGCCGTCTGCGATGCCCCCTCCACGAAGATCACGGGATCCTCCCGCCTCTCCATCACCGGCGGGCCTTGGTCGACCTCCTCCGACGGGGGCACGGGAACGTCGGGGGCCACGGCGCGGAGGGGAACAACGATCAGCGGAGGACGGTTGTGCGAAGCCTCCGCCTCCGTCTCCGCGGCTGCCGCCTTCGCCCGGGCCTTGGCCGCTGCGTCGGCCTGCTCCTTCGTCGCCTGGGCGGTCCTTCGCTCCGCCGCCTCCCGCGCCTCCCGCGCATTCCGCTCCGTGGCCTCCCTGAGGTCAGCGCGGGGATCCACGCGGCGGGAGCCTGAAGACCCTCCAGTCGGCCCGACTACGGAGCCGCCCGGACCCCGCTCAAGGGAAAGCGGCGCCCTGTCCGGCGAGCAAAGAAAGGTTTAGAAGAGTTTTCAATCAAAAAGAAGAACAACAAAAAATATGTATCCAAGCATTCGACGACTTACGCTGAGATCGCCTGCGGCTGCTTCACCGCCTTGCGGAAGCGGGCCGCCTTCGCGGCCGCCTCATCTCGCTTGGTCGCCGCTGTGGAAGCCTTGGACTTCTTCGGCCGGCTGCCGAAGAGGATCGACATGGCCCGGCGCTTCTGGGCGCCGCCGCCAGCAGCCGGCGCGGTGGACGAGCTCGCGCCTTGATGATCAGGCGCCGGCTGGCGGCGCGGGGCGACTTCGACCTCGGCATCATCCGGCCAGTCCTCGAAGCTGGCTGTGAGCCCCGCGCCTCCGACCTTGTCGCTTTCCCCCACGATGGCGTCTTCCATGGCGGCCGCTCCCAAGTCCGGGTCGTCGGCGTCGTCCACCGCGCGGTCAGGGACGAGCTGGCGCTCTACCCCTGCGGCCCCGGTCGTCGGTGGAAGGAGAGGGTTCTGCTAGGGGCAAACCGACTGATCAGAGGCCGGCTATCATGAGGCCGGCTACCAAAAAAAACTTACGATGGGCGGAGGGTTGGCGCGAGAGTACGGCCCCTTGCCGTACCGCCAATCCTCAGCGAGCTTGCAGTTGGAGATATAGTTCACCATCTAGGAGACCTCCGCATGAGGCATCTCCCTGGTGCTCAGCCGGCTTGGGTCGAAGCGGCCGCTCATCTGACAAACCATGTGAGGCCGGCTTTGGAGGGGAAGAACCCGGCGCTCCACGAAGGCTGCCACCAAGTCGGCTCCGGTCAGGCCCTCCGACTGGATCATCACCCAAAGCCGGGAGACGGCTGCGTTCCCGGCCTGAGACAACGACCTGGCCCGGTAGCTCCACGAAGGTCGCCTCCCAGCCGGCGGGCCGGCTTCATAAGCCGGCAGGTTAACGTAGTCGCCTTGCTGCGCGACATTCTTCACGTAAAAGTATGACTTCTTCCAGAGCTTCACCGACTGGATCAGCGGGATGGGCGGGAACGGGTTGTTCTTGCCCGACCGCCTCATGGCAATATAGGCTCCGCAGGGGGCAGGCACGCCTGCGACGACGGTGCCGAGTTTGCTCTGGAAGAATTCCGCCCAGAGCTCGAGCGTGGGGAGGACCCCAAGGAAGCCTTCGCACAGCGTGACGAAGGCCGACAGCAGCATCACCGCGTTGGGCGTGAGGTGATGCGGCTGGAGGTTGTAGAATTCGAGGAAGGCTCGGAGGAACCCGCTCGCCGGAAGGCCGAAGCCGCGCAGGCAGTGCGAGCGGAAGATCACCCGCTCGCCCTCCTCCGGTGCCGGCGAAATCTCCTTCTCCGGCGCTAGACGAACCCGAACGAAGTTCTCGCCGGGCAGGCGTCGCGTCTGGCGGAGGAACTTGACGTGGTCCTCGTGGACGTTGGAGCCATCCCACGAGCTTGACAGCGCCATGGGGCAGCGCGGCGAGAAGCAAGACGATGCGGCGGCAGAACGAAGCGACGGCGGAACGGCGCGGCAAAGAGCTGCTGCGGGGAAGAGAAGAAGAAGGAGGGCGAGAAGGGGCAGAGTGAGGGAGAGCGCGCGAGCCTCTGCCGCTCCCCCCTCCTCCTACTTATAGACCGCGCGGCGGAGCCGAGGCGGCGCGGCGTGGGGGAACGTGGGGATCAACTGCGCCCACTCCCCCATGTCCCATGATTATTGTGCCTTGATGGCAGAATAAAACCGCCGCGGGAAGGCGAGCGGTCCATGTGGGCCACGGAAGATCCGCGCTCAGACCGAGGCCTGCGAGTGGTGGGCCCGGGCCTGCGGCGGCGTCCCGTCGCGCGCGTGCGTTGGCAGGATTTCCTCGCCACGTGGCCCGCATTCCTGCCTACGAGAAACAGAGCTTTTCTGAAGACGGCGCGCACAAGCAAAGCCGGCCCCTCAGGATAGGAAGCTGACCAAGCTTCTCATCCCTTTATCAGCCTCGAAGCTCGCTCAGCTTCGGGGACTACTGTCGGAGTAAGTGACCACGGGTAGCCTAGCCGGCTCCCCCTGGCCTTTCTGAAAAAATTACGAGCCGATCTGGCTCTCAAGAATCCAAGACAAGGGGCCGCCTTCCCCTGGCCGGCTGTCTCCCAGGCCGGCTATTGGAAGGCGGCCCGACTTCAGCCCTCATGAAGAAAGCCGCGGGAGGGTCGGCTCCGAGGAGCTGGCTGCGAGAAGGCCGACTCCAAGGAGCCGGCTCCCATAAAGCGGTCAAGACCGTACCGTCGAAGTCTGCATCCACATAACGGCGATGTGACGGGGCGTGGCTACAGTGAAGCCTGCCACCCCCGAATCCCGGAGCGCGCCTGGCACAGTGCGCCGTACGGGTGGCCATGACCCGTCCGGCGCAGCACTGTTGCCACGTTGACCCTGATGTCATCCACGACGGGCTACCAGTACGGCCCACGGGTGGTGGGCCCCTTCGGGCAGAGAGACACCCGAAGGCGGCCTGGCCTCCCCCAGTCGGCCCAAGACGGAGCCGGCTCTCTCCAGCCGGCTTGCCACCCCCTCGAAGGAGACGCCCCATTAAGGAGACAAGACGCGGTGAGGCTACAGTGGTCACCTGCCGGACGGCAGCACTGTAGCCACGCTTACCTCGGCGAAGCCCTCGTCACCAAGATTGAGCAACAGTAACCAGCCACCGACAAGGCCCTGGGCAGTGGGGCCTGCCTGTCGACCAAGGAGCCGGTAGCCGACGGGACCCAGCAGCCGGCGGGCCCCAGCAGCTGGCGCAGAAGCCGGAGAGCGTAGATACATACGGCTGGGCCCCGCGCCCAGCCGGATTACCATTGTACCCGCGGGGGGTAGGCCTATATAAACCCCCCGGGGCATCCATGCAAAGAGAGATCAATCCCTGCTAGTCTCAGACACCACATAGGGAGGAGAAGAGAGCAAGCCGTGCCCTTCTTCCTCCTCTCGCCAACAGCTCAAGGAGCACCGTGTAGCTACTTGTTCATCTAGTGATCATGCGGAGACCCCGCAGAGTAGCAGTAGGGGTGTTATCTCCACGGAGAGCCCCGAAGCTGGGTAAGATTCGCCGGCGTGCATGTCTTCGCCTCATCCCGTTTCCAGGCACCGGCGATGTTTTACTGGCTCCCACAATCATAAGCCACCCGTTGGCATATGTCGCACCTACCACCCGACAGCAGGCTTGCCAGGCCGCGCCCACAGCATGCCACATAGCAGTGCATTTAATGCACTTTGTCCTAACTGCCAGAGTTAGGTATGATAGCACTGTTGGCTATCTAATCAGTAGATAATGACTGATTTGCCACTGTGGTAGCCCCTTAGCCTATAAAAGGAGGACCATGTCAACCTAAAAGAGGATTCAGACCCTTGTACATTCACACGCGTAGCTGCTCTCCCCGAGGCAACCTTGCTAGGCTTGAGCACTGCGTGTCCATCGCGGTCCTTACTTCAATCCACCAAAGCAGGAGTAGGTTTTACGCTTCGCAGCAGCCCGAACCTGGGTAAAAACCACCAGTGTCACCCTTGTCGTGCTGTCCCATGACTTCTGCTCTTTGCGCAATGTGCCCTTCCCCCTTGCCGAACCACAGGGGGCTGTTAGGCCCATAGGTGATCATGTTCCACCACGACACTTAGGGTTTTCCCATTATATCTACACTATGATGTGCGAAGGTGCTTTGTGTCCTACTAGCACCAATCCACCCTTTAAAGCTAAACAATACACCAATCATAATTGCAAAGCTTAGTTGTTCCAATACGAATGTGACATGATATTCATATTAGTTAACATACATACATTTAGTTGGTCAGGTAATGCTCCCACTTGAGTTTCCAAATGCCTGTGGCCACATAGAGAGAGACAGTATGGAATTGCATTTCTTTGGATGCTCTGATTCAACATGTGTGGGCAACCAACATTGTATAAAAAGAAATGGAATCTCCATAATATTCTCCCTCTTCTATTCTTTAAAATGTTCCTCTCCTGTTCTTATTTATAAGTAAAGTACGTTCCTCGTCAAGAAGGCAAGCAGGGACATCTATAGTCGACAGGTCTATTTGGCCGCTTCTACAAGTTGCTTCTAGCAATTCAAGTTGGTCTACCATAATATCCAGGAAATGTTGGGAGTTGTGCGGCCTTTGAGAGACTAGACTGGTAGTAATAGTAGCGCGCCTTCAGGTGAATAGAGCTGGCCTGTAGGTGATCGATAGGCTTTCAATTAGTAGCGGCAATACAACCCCATATTTTCCAACTAGTTCCACTTCCCTGATTTATTTATGATTCTTATGGTGTCCCCCTTTTATCGACAATACAATCTACATAGTGGCTTTGTGTCGTATTAGCAGCACTCCACCCTTTAAGCGAAACTACATGCCACTCACTAGTACAACGATGTGCTACAAAAACAGTTTTTAACCCCTTTCCGCGATGACATTTGGAAGTGTCGCCAAGTGAGTCTGGGTGATAGGGGGGTCCTTCCCACACGACCCAGAAACCGTCGGGGATAGGACACAGGCTGGGGCCAAATGAGCTCATGTGCGATCGGGCAAGGCAATGAAACCCAATCATTTCCATTCGTATGTACATCCCACATGGTGAATCCCAGAAAATCATTTCCGTTCGTATGTATATCACACACAGTTCTTTGTGTGGAAACGTTTGTGCAAGGTGGCCTAACGCAAACAGTTCGCTGATGGAAGCCGTATGTGATTGTTAGTTGATCGAACACGCCTACTTTCTAGAAACTGTGCGGGTAGTTTGAGTTCATCGCCCACGGGGTGCTGTATGAGTAACCGTTTGCAATAAAGAACCCCTAATAAGCAGGGTAATTAGCCTATTATTGATAATCCATGTACTAATCAAATTGATATTTCTTATAAAACACATCAGATATTTCATATCCGTATAACAGCAACCAAGATTCATAATCGAATTACATCAGATAGCTTCGGCACTCAGTTACGCCATTACACAACAACACCAAGTTTCACATGCAGCATCAAAAACCTTTGGAAAGTAGCATCATACACGGTAAATAGATAGATGAATCTCATCTGGGAAACTGCAGCAGCGGAAGGCAAATATTGAGCCTTCAGTGATGTTGAATGTCCTTGCAACTTTAGGCCAGTGGCTATGGATAATTGCCCGCCCAACCTTCGTCCTCTTCAGCAAGACTTCAATATTGTACCGTGGGTATTGAATGACTACCTTCCTCGCCTCTTGACCGTGTAGGTGGTTTGAGAGGTAATCATCAGTGAACTGTTTTGAAAAGTACTGAAAACAAAGATATGCATAAATCGCTGTTATAAATTTTGAAATGGCGCAAGGGGTAAAAACAAGGTAAAAGAGGTAGTACCATCCTAGAGTTGACTGATGTCTTCTTAATTGTGCAAACAAAGAACTTTCTATTATTCATTGCAAGTTTCTTCATCCTAACAATCTTTCTGAGTTTCTTGACTTGACTGATATTCATGGACATCTCATTTCCCCATATGCAAAATGGATCGAACAGTGGGTCTAAGCCTCTAACAGCAGGACCTACATGTGCAACACAAAATTGTAAGAAATCTGAATATTAGAATGATTCCTACAACTGCACAATAATGTGCTATTAGCAAAGGACCATGCTTGGACAAACCTCAATGGTAAACCGCAGTGCACCAAGATATTTTATATCGCATCCCACATGATTCTTTCTAGTAAACTGTTTGTGGTATACCTGATTTTTTCATTATGTTTTGAAAGACAAAATGGTGTTACGGAGGGAAAGGATGGTGTTTGAATTGCTAGAACATTTACGTACAGTGAACATGCAACTAGTACCTGAGTGTCGTGTTTAAATTTGGAATTATTCCAAGTTCGTTTGGCATTTTTATGCATTAATTGAGTTTCTGGGCATTTAACGTGCATAATTCAAATTTAAACTACAAGCACATGTTCCAGTGCACCAAAGTTTGTTGAAAAATCACATGTGTCTCTTTGAAAGAATTTATAGGTCCCATGTAAGAAATGGGAATGAAATTCAAACATGTGGGCGCCGTGGCTCGGCCGGAAAGATTGAGAAACTTGGTTTTTTAATTCCTGTAAATCCAAAAGAAGCCTGAAAATCATGAAACTTGGCATGGTGTCATGACATGGCACCAACATGCTGCGGTATTTTTTTGATCGAATTGGGACAAGTTTTGGTGTAAGCTTCTTTCAAACCGGATCTTCCCTCAAGAAGGCTCGTGGTTCTGAGAGGGAACGTGTCACCTCCATGTGCAAAACAACATACGCACACTGCCTTCTCCTGCCTTAATTTTTTTACACAGGTAGATTAGACCAAATAGAAGTATCATGCTAAATTTTGGAATTATTCCGGGTTCGTATGGCATTTTTATGCATTAATTGAGTTTCTGTGCATTTAATGTGCATAATTCAATTTTGAACTACAAGCACATGCTCCAGTGCACCTAAGTTGGTTGAAAAATCACATGTGTGTATTTGGGTGAATTTATAGGTCCCATGCAAGAAATGGGAATGAAATTCAAACATGTGGGTGTCGTGGCTCGACCGGAAAGATTGAGAAACTTGTTTTTTTAATTCTTGTAAATCCAAAACATGCCTGAAAATCATAAAATTTGGCATGGTGTCATGACATGGCACCAACATGCTGCGGTAATTTTTCTAGCCGAATTGGGACAAGCTTTGGTGTAAGCTTTTTGCAAACCAGAGCTTCCCTCAAGAAGACTCGTGGTTCCGAGAGGGAGCGCGTCACCTCCGTGTGTGAAACGACATACGTACACTGCCTTCTCCTGCCTTAAGTATTTTACACAGGTAGATTAGACCAAATAGAAGTATCATGCTAAATTTTGGAATTATTCCGGGTTCGTTTGGTCTTTTTATACATCAATTGAGTTCCTGGGCATTTAATGTGCATAATTGAAATTTGTACTACAAGCACATGCTCCAGTGCACCAAAGTTGGTTGAAAAATCACATGTGTGTCTTTGGGTGAATTTATAGGTCCCATGCAAGAAATGGGAATGGAATTCAAACATGTGGGCATCGTGGCTTGGCCGGAAAGATTGAGAAACTTGGTTTTTAATTCCTATAAATCCAAAACACGCCTGAAAATCATGAAACTTGGCATGGTGTCATGACATGGCACCAACATGCTGCGGTAAATTTTTTGGCCGAATTGGGACAAGCTTTGGTCTAAGATTCTTGCAACCGGAGCTTCCCTGAAGAAGGCTCGTGGTTCCGAGAGGGAACGTGTCACCTCCGTGTGCGGAACGACATACGTACACTGCCTTCTCGTGCCTTAATTTTTTTACACGGGCAGATTAGACCAAATAGAAGTATCATGCTAAATTTTGGAATTATTCCGGGTTCGTTTGTCCTTTTTATACAATAATTGAGTTTCTGGGCATTTAATGTGCATAGTTCAAATTTGAACTACAAGCACATGCTCCAATGCACCAAAGTTGGTTGAAAAATCACATGTATGCCCTTAGGTGAATTTCTAGGTCCCATGCAAGAAATGAGAATGAAATTCAAACATCTGGGCATCGTGGCTCGGCCGGAAAGATTGAGAAACTTGGTTTTTTAATTCCCGTAAATCCAAAACACGCCAGAAAATCATGAAACTTAGCATGGTGTCATGACATGGCACCTACATGCCACAGTAATTTTTTTGGCCGAATCGGAGTTCCCCTCAAGAAGGCTCGTGGTTCTGAGAGGGAACTGTCACCTCCGTGTGCGAAACGACATACGTACACTGCCTTCTCCCGCCTTAATTTTTTTACACATGCAGATTAGACCAAGTAGAAGTATCACGCTAAATTTTGGAATTATTCCAGGTTCATTTGGCTCTTTTTATACATTAATTGAGTTTCTGGGCATTATTGTGCATAATTCAAATTTGAACTACAAGCACATGCTCCAGTGCACCAAAGTTGGTTGAAAAATCACATGTCCTTGGGTGAATTTCTAGGTCCCATGCAAGAAATGAGAATGAATTACAAACATCTGGGTGTCGTGGCTTGGCCGGAAAGATTGAGAAACTCGGTTTTTTAATTCCCGTAAATCCAAAACACGCCTGAAAATCATGAAACTTGGCATGGTGCCATGACATGGCACCAACATGTTGTGGTAATTTTTTTGCCTGAATTGAGACAAGCTTTGGTGTAAGCTTCTTGCAAACCGGAGCTTCCCTCAAGAAGGCTCGTGGTTCCGAGAGGGAACATGTCACCTCCGTGTGCGAAACGACATACGTACACTACCTTCTTCCGCCTTAATTTTTTTACACGGGCAGAGTAGACCAAATAGAAGTATCGTGCTAAATTTTGGAATTATTCCGGGTTCGTTTGGCCTTTTTTATACATCAATTGGATTTTTGGGCATTTAATGTGCATAATTCAAATTTGAACTACAAACACATGCTCCAGTGCACCAAAGTTGGCTGAAAAATCACATGTGTGTCCTTGGGTGAATTTCTAGGCCCCATGCAAGAAATGGGAATGAAATTCAAACATCTAGGCGTCGTGGCTCAGCCGGAAAGATTGAGAAACTTGGTTTTTTAATTCTTGGAAATCCAAAATACGCCTGAAAATAATGAAACTTGGCATGGTGTCATGACATGGCACCAACATGTTGTGGTAATTTTTCTGTTCGATTTGCGAAGGCGCACACATTAACAAACAACAAAGTCATTTTGGAACAAGTGTTGTCACGTTACAAATGGGATACACAAGTATTATTGAAACCATGGGTGTTCTACTTTCCAATTATGTGCCGCCACACATCCCCTTCTTTATTGGCTAGGAGGTACCGTGCGGGGTAGCTATTTGAGTACGGGAGGCATGCGATCAGACCCCTGTGCGTGCTCATCGGGAGGAGAGCCCTTTGAACTCTACCCACCGCGCAACCCCTCCTAACGTCTCCATTAATGGCGCCCGAGCCCCTGTTCTACGGCATGGCTATATGTCTCACTGGATTGAGATTTAAGAGAGAGAAATGAAAATATGAATAGAAAGTTTTTCACGGATCTTGATGTAAGATTAGACAGACCTACAAGGGCAAAAGAAGAAGGAAGACAACGATCTGGCTCGCTGATCTCTACTTTCTTGATGCGTTGCTGCAGGCTGCGGGAACTAGTCTCCGTGGCGAGCGGCGATGAGCTCTTTCTTGACCTCAAGATGCTGCTTGAGAGCATCCACGGATTCCTCCACCAGCCTTCTGCACTCGATTCGCAGCATGGCATTCTCATCCATAAGTTTCTCGACGATGACGCCTGTCCTCTTCGACAAGGCAGTGGTCTCCTCCTGCTGCTCAGCACTTCCGACGATCTTCGCCCTCAGCAGGCCGCGCTTGGCCCGGAGCTTCGCATTACTCTCATTTAGTTGCCGGATGACACTGGTAGCCTGTTCGAAAGAGGCTTTCATGTCGTCCTACAACCTCGCCTAGCCGGAGATCGGATCCATCTGGGTACGGACGATCACATGCATGCGCCTGTAAGAGTCCTCGCCTGTTCACGAGACATTTTCCCAGGCTGCCGCGGTGCGGGAGGATAGCTCTGCTGCATTCACGGCGCGGCAGGACATCTCTTTTGCTTTCACGGTGCAGCCGGACCAGTCTGCTGCATCGACGGCGTGACGGGACCTCCGTGCTGCTTCGGCGGCGCGGAGGGACCTCTGTGCTGCTACAGCCATGCGACGGGACATGCCGTCTATGTTCGCGGCGAGGCGGGACATCTCTCGTGCTTCCGCTTCCATGCTCGCATCTCCCTGGTGGCAATCTCTCGACCCAGAACTCATGTTGGCCATGGCTGACGCAAGGGAACGATGATGAATGACTTGTTTGTTTTTGCGGATGAGGAGTTGAGGAGGAATGTGCAGTCATCTTGGAGTAGTAGTATTTATAACCGAGTACTAATACACTCCTGAGTGGGAAACCATTTAGGTTTTGATCGGTGTGAATAGGTTTGCAATTTGGAATGTGCCGGCACATATGCTCAAAATTTACTGACGGTTATAAGTTCGGCACTATTCCCGGAAGGCGTAACGTGGGCACGTACGCCTTCTCGGCCGCGTACGTGGCATTTGCACCATAGGGTGCACCGCAATAGGCAATGTCAGCACACGTCTTGTTCCAACAACCGTGCACGCTCGTTATTACCATCGCGCACGCTTCTTTTAATTAGAATGTGTGTGCCCGTCTAGCGCACACACGTTGATCTATCTAACTGTTTCAGTTTGTTGTGGCTAATCGCAAACAGTTCATCTGTGTGAAGTGTATGCCATCAATCGCAGACACTTTGATCTAGCTGACCCGTTTCTGTTCTGTTGCCTAATCACAAACAGTTAATCCTTCTGAAGCGTATGCACTCAATCGCACACACCTTTATCTGCTGCCCATTTCTATTGTTCCTCCTCATCACAAACAATTCATCCGACTGAACTATATCCTGTATATCGCACATGCCTTCATTTGGCTGCCCATTTCTTTTGTTCCACCTCATCGCAAACAGTTCATTGAACTGAACCGTATGCCCTGCATCGCACACGCAACTAAAATATGAACCGTGTTTGATGGCTCCGCCATCGCAAATGTTTTGCACCCTTTTGACGGTTCTTTTACACCACTGTTTGTGATTATTGCATCGCACACAGTTTTGTCGAAGGGTCTTTGATCGTAGTGTTGCATTAGCAGCATCCTGCAATAGTGACTCATATTTCCAAAGCTTACATTTAATTGGTCAGCTAATGCTACTATGTGTGTTTTGAA
This sequence comes from Triticum urartu, assembly GCF_003073215.2. Lineage (NCBI taxonomy): Eukaryota > Viridiplantae > Streptophyta > Magnoliopsida > Poales > Poaceae > Triticum > Triticum urartu. Next base: position 259,772,694 of record NC_053022.1, read on the forward strand.
ATGCATGTGCGCCACCTATAGAGACATGTTGGAACACTATTTCTCTGTGCACTCTCGTTGTCATGGTTTCGCAATAAACTTTCAGTACAACATATTATGAATCTATCATCTGCCAACTATCCTTACTTCTAGATCTTCCAACAGGTAGCCTATTTTTGTGTGTAGTTGTGCCAGCGTATATTATTGTATGCACCAAATTACAGCACACAAGGGCTCTCTCATCAAAATCCAGTAATAGCACACAAGGGTTTACAAGGACCCCCTATTATATTAGAATATCCTCTACATTACAAAGATAATTTCACTACTATTTATGTTGTCATGCTTCTCAGATATTGAACAAAATTACAATGAATATGAGAATGAGCACATCAAAAGAGTATCGCAGAATAGTGCAATGACTAATAAACATGGCATCGAGGCATTGAGTTCCATTCTAGATGGAATGAAGCCCACACACTCCGCACCTACAGATTCGTGTTAAGAATATGATCCTAATGAATATTTTGAGCTCAAGGAGTCAAAGGCAGATGGCCTATCCTGTTCACCCTACAAGGTGGCTGTTCTAATTTGGCAAGGTTTTGTTGGTTGCACGTAACTTGCATAAGCTGTCTTGCGTTTCTTCTGCTTCTTTGCACCGCATGTGCTTAGTTTACTCATCATATACGTGAAGTTGCCATGCCCACCCATTATCAATATGCATTCCATTTGTCATTATACCATGTTTTTTCATTCATATGTTGTTGTTGTGTATCAGACATCCAAAAGGAAGAGAGTGATTGCAGAACCTGAAGGAGTAGTAGCAAAGTCCTTGAAAAAGGTGGTACCATAGAAATCAGACAACACCCCACTTATATTTGTGATAGAACCAACGCCACCAAACCTAGGATATCGCAACTATGCTACTCGCTGCTTTGCTCTTGTTAGTACCTGTTGTCTTGTATTGTTGTACTTACATTCATACCTGGTTGATTATGTGACATCAGTGTGCCTGATAATCTACATATCCACTATTCTCTCCTAATTATCAGTTATATATTAATGCTTACATTCATACCTGGTTGATTATGTGACATCAGTGTGCATGATAACCTGCATATGCACTATTCTCTCCTAATTATCAGATATATATTAATGCTTACATTAATGTAGAATAAACCCAATGCTTATGAAGAAGTTTAGCTCTACATAGTTCTTGTAAGTATCTTTTGTCCTTTATCACTGTACTTATACAGTTAGCTAGTTGTTCATGTACCATCACTTTGTAACATATTTTCCCTTGGCATCCATTTTGTACACATCTGATGTACGGTTTTTTTGAAATCCATAGCGAGTATTTTTTTAAATAATAAGAACAACAATTCGCCCGTGAGTACTTGAACCTGGGTGGCTGGGTTGTACATCCACTCCACACTACAAAAAAAGACACATCCATGACATTTTGGGCTGAACGAAATTTTTTTCTGTCATACATATGACACTTTTATGACAATAATTGTGACAAAACCCGGTATCATCATAGATGTGGTGGGCTCCTACTTCTATGACAAAAAATCATGACAGAAAATGGGCTTTTCGTCCTGGGCGGGCCAGAGACGTAGCTGCATGACAGTCTTTGGGCCGTCCATGACGGAAAAAACTGTGGTAGAAGCGAGGGTGAGGAAAATTTCGGGGAGTTCCCGGTTACGGTGGGAGGTCGGGGGCCGAGCGATGCACGTTTATCTCGTACACGTACGCGCGTGTGTGCGAGGCGTTGGCTCTAACTGAACCCGAGCGAGGCGTTGGGCTCTAACTGAACCCGAGCGATTGCACTGCAGGCTACGCGTTACTGAACTCGAGCGGTCAATCGATGGCTGTTAACTAAACCCGATCGAGCGATTCCTTCGCTACTGCTGCTAACTGAAGCCGATCGATTGGATGAACAGTGAGCGTTGCGGGGGGGGGGGGGTTGGATGAACAGTGAGCGGTGGCATTGCCTCTGGATGAACATGACCCCGTGGTGTGGATGGCTGGATGAACAGTAGACGATGGAGGGGTTCCCGTGGAGGGGTGGTTGAATAGGACCCTGTGGTGTGGAGGGCTGGATGAACAATAGACCGTGTAGGGGTGCCCGTGGAGGGGTGGTTGAACAGTAGCCGGTGGAGTAGCGCGCGGTGGAGGCTGGATGAACAAGAGCCCGTTGAGGCTGGAGGAGGTCGACGGTAGCCCGTGGAAGCTGGAGGAGGTCGACGGTAGAGATGAACAGTATCCCGTGGAGTCCCGTTTTGCGGTACGCCACACCCCTCCCGATGAACAGGACCCCGTTTCGATCGTAGGAGGTCCGTTTCGTCCGTTTTGTGGTACGCCACACCCCTCCCGATCAACAGGACCCCCGTTTCGACCGTAGGAGGTCCATTTCCTCCGTTTTGCGGTACGCCACACCCCTCCCGATCAATAGGACCCCCGTTTCGACTGCAGGAGGTCCGTTTCGTCCGTTTTGCGGTACGCCAGACCCCTCCCGATGAACAGGATCCCATTTTCGAACATGGCCGGTCGAACACAAGGTCGTTTCCTCCGTTCTGCGGTACGCCATGCCTCGTTTCCATCGGCTGTTCCGTCCAAGCCCTCCCGATGAACATGACCACGCATTCCATTCCGACCCAGCCGGTTGGCTCCCACGCGTTCCGTTGTCTCCCGATGAACACGACGCATTCCGTTGCCTCCCCATGAACACGACGACGACGCTGTTTCTCCGTTCCGACCCAGCCATGTCAACGAGCCCTCGTCGTACGTATGCGCAAGTAGGCGTTCCAGACCCCGCCCGTATGTACACATACGTGGCCGTATTTTCTTTCTTGCACCCTGGCCGCTGTACGTACGTGTACATGCTACGTGCGCGCCTCTACTACGACATGTGCGCGCCTATACATCCACCAGTATATATGTACGTACACGTTCGCGATCAGAATGACAACACTACGTACGCTTCGACAGGTGGGTCCCGACTGTCATGCACTTCCTTGCGTGCGAAGATGTAGCTGGTGGGTCCTAGCAGTCAGGGGGCGAATCGTTTTTTTCCCGGACGCACTTCCTTGCGTGCGAAGAAATGTTTTTTTCGCGAAATACAGTGGCCTGTCTGGTGGGTCCCCGCTGTCAGGTGGAGGAATAATTATTTTGCGTGTAATAAGGAGGCACTTCCTTGCTGCGGCCGTGGACCCAGCTGTCAGCGTCTCCACGCACAGTACTCTTCCGATGTAAGTCAGTCATTGACCACATTGACCACGCCGCGCCGAGAGCACCACGGCGGTGGACGACGACGAGGCCTAGGAAGGGGACGACACAGAGGCAGGGAAGACCCGACAGTTGTTTCCCACACGGAGGGGAGTACGACTGTATGAGGATTTATTGGTTCGTCTGCCATCGCTGGAGAATAACAGCATGTGTAGGTGAGTAGAGGGATGGCTAGGCCAATGATGGGAGTACGGTGCGGCGGTGAGGCCTACGCGGCAGCACAGCCGGCAGCGGGGAGGAGGGAGCAGGCAGTCCCGCCTGATGAAGCTATGTACCTAGGGTAGGGTCATGGATCTGTCCAACATACCCTCCCCAAGGACATCTCTACAAAGAATCAGAAGCAGTCGAAGAGAAACCATCATCCACTCGACCATGAAGATGTGCTCACTCGACCACCTTGAAGACACTCGACCACCAGAAGATGAGAAACCCTCCACTCTGCAACGGTCAGGATTTAAACCATAGCTTTATGGGCATTTAGAACACTTCACTGTAGACGTTACCAGTAACGCCCCTCCTTTATGAACATTGAACCTTGTGTAATGGAGGGGAGCTGGGGTCTTGTCATACTCTATATAAGCCACCCCCTCCTCTGGGACAGGGGTTCGCACTTTCTGTAATTCACACACATATATTTAGTCGACCGCCTCCGGGCTCCGAGACGTAGGGCGTTACTTCCTCTGAGAAGGGCCTGAACTCGTAAAACTCGTGTGTACAACTCCTCCATAGCTAGGATATTGCCTCTACATTCCTACCCCCTATTCTACTACCAGTCTTAGAACCACGACAGTTTGCGCCCACCTTGGGGCAGGTGTCTTAGCGATTTGTTGGAGAAGTTGCAATTTTTCCGATCCCCTTCATCATGGTTACAGGCGGAGGTTTGACCGAGGGCCGCGAGATCCGTCTCGGCGCGTTCGTGTTTGTCGTCGACGACTCCGCTTGGCTTCAGGAGGCTCCACTCGACGCCGACGCGCTACCCGCCCGCGGGGCGACACACTTCCGCGCGTGCGTCCGCGGTGTCCTCCTGCGGCAGCCGTCGACCCCGTATCAGTCGACTCCAGCAGCTTTCCCCCTCCCTGCGGCCCGCCGGAGCAAATGCTTCGGTCGGTTGAGGCTTCAGCGGTGGGTGAAGCATGCGGTGGCCCACCAGTCGGCCACCCCTCAAGTCGCGGCGATCGAGCCCGACGAAACCTTCTACGGCTTGTTCGATCTGTCGACTGGCTCCATAGAGACCGCATCCGAGTGCGACAGCAGCGACCCAACGGCGGAAGTCCTGATGGTCAATGGACCACGCAGCCCTCCTGGCTTCAACCGTGAAGACGGAGGCGACGGGAACGGCGATCCGTCGCGCGTTCACGAGGAGTACCGCCCCGAACCCCTCTCCTTGCAGCAGAGGGAGGAACTTCACCATCGGAACATGGATGCACTGCATACTCCTATAGTTGGAGAAACCCCTGAGGCCCAGGCCTTGGAGCAGGCGCGCTTGGCCAACTTGGCTGAGCGCACTCGACTGGAGAACCTCCAGCGCGCACTCGACGATCGCGCTCGGCAGCGTGCTCCCGAGTCCAGTCGACACCAACTTTTTCCACCTCTGACTCAGGTATATCGAACCCCGATCCAGAATCTTGCAGCTGCTGCCCGGATAGAGGAGTCGATCCAACCTTCCCAATCAGAAGCTGGCCGAGGTTTGGTGCAGATCAGAGCCTTGCTCCGGGCGGCGGGAGAGCATAATACGGTCGTATCTCAGTCGCAGAATAGGATCCATAGCAGATCCGTGGTTGCAGACATAGTTCAGTTGGCCCATAGCCCGAGATCGCCCCCGAGGCGTGAGGGACATGGAGATCGACGAGATCAGTACAGAAACCGAGAGCAGTATGATCACCGAGTCGATCGCGATGATCGCCGTCGAGTGCCCACGCCTCCTCCAAGGAGTGGGTCATACGTGCCTCGGCAACATGAAGACAGACGCCCTCACAATGTCGGGCGAGGTATTCCTGTCGACCCCAGGGAGCCAGGCTTTGATGCGAGATCTATTCTCGTTCAGGGCTTGGTCGACAGAAACAGAGCTCACCGAGGGGGCCATGACAGGGATCCGCAAACCAGCAACATGGTACATGTCTCAGGTCCAGAGTGCTTCAGCAGATCTATCAGAGCTGCGGTGATTCCCCCCAACTTCAGGTTGGCGACTGGAGTCAGTAAGTTCACTGGAGAGTCCAAGCCTGACACTTGGCTTGAAGACTACCGAGTGGCTGTCCAAATTGGTGGCGGCAATGACGAAGTGGCCATGAAACACCTTCCTCTGATGTTGGAGGGCTCGGCTAGAGCATGGCCGAATCAGTTGGCGCCTGGCAGTATCTATACTTGGGAAGATCTCGCCCGAGTGTTTGTCAGAACATTCGAGGGCACTTGCAAATGGCCGGCAGGTTTGATAGAATTATAGTGTTGTGTTTAGAAACTGAATGAAACTTTGAGGGATTATATCCAGAGATGGATCACCCTACACCACACGGTAGAGGATGCGTCTGATCATCAGGCAATTTGTGCCTTCAAGGAAGGTGTCAAGTATCGGAGTTGAATCTGAAATTCGGTCGGACAAGGAATATAACTCTGACTCGGATGATGGAGATTTCCACCAAGTACGCCAATGGTGAAGAAGAAGAGCGACTACGGAGTGGCAAGCACAAAGCAGTCGCCCACGAAGCCGGAGGAGGAAACTCCGGTCGGAAACAGAAGCGCAAGGCCGAGCCAGTTGCTCCGGGTGAAGCCTTGGCTATGGTTCAAGGAAAGTTCAAGGGGAAGCCCAAAGGGCCGTGCAACCCCAAGAAAGTAAAAGATCAAGATGGAAATGACGTGTTGGATCTGTCATGCCATATCCACAGCAAAAAAGATGAAGCAGGTAATTTCATTTACCCGAAGCACACCACTCGGCAGTGTCGGCCCCTAATCCAGCACTTCTGAGAGAAACAACCCAAGGAAAAGGAGAAGGAAGCAGAAAAGGCCGAGGATGAGGAAGAGGATGATGATGGTTATCCCCACGTGAATTCCACTCTGATGATTTTTGCTGACGTTGAGAGCAAAAGTCGATTGAAAGTCATCAACAGGGAAGTGAACATGGTCGCTCCGGTGACACGCAGTTACTTGAAGTGGTCACAGACTGCCATTACATTTGACCAGTCTGACCATCCGGCGCACATAGCCACCCCAGGGAGACAAGCACCGGTGGTTGACTCAGTGGTCGAAGGCACTCGACGGACAAAGGTCCTGATGGATGGTGGCAGTGGCCTGAACATACTGTATGCAAAGACATTGAAGGGAATGGGCATTCCGATGTCCAGACTCAGTGAAAGCAATATGAGTTTCCACGAGGTCATTCCAGGCAAGAAGGCCGCATCCCTCGGTCAGATTATGCTCGACGTGGTTTTCGGTGATTCCAAAAATTACCACAAAGAAAAGTTGACATTTGAAGTTGTGGATTTCCAGAGTGCTTATCATGCAATTCTGGGCAGGCCAACTTATGCACGATTTATGGCTCGACCATGTTACGTGTATCTCAAACTGAAGATGCCTGGTCCCAGAGGAGTGATCACTATCTCTGGTAATCGGAAGAAGGCAGAAGAGTGCTTCCAGAAGGGCTCAAAGATCGCCGATGCCCAGATGGCCGTGGTAGAATTGCAAGAATACCAGAAAAATGCAGATCTGAGTGATTTGTTGCGAGCCAAGAAGCCAGCCACAGATTCAGCATTCCAGTCGTCCGGTGAAACGAAGTCGGCTCACATTCACCTGACAGATCCCAATGCTGCTCCGACTCACATTTCAACCACACTCGACTCCAAATAGGAAGAAGCGCTCATCCAGTTCCTCCGTGAGAACTGGGACATCTTTGCATGGAAGCCTTCTGACATGCCGGGTGTTCCCAGGGGACTGGCTGAGCATCGTTTGCGAGTCGACCCAAAGGTGAAGCCAGTCAAAGAGCATCTTCGACGGTCTGCCGTATAGAAAAGAAAGGCAATCGGTGAAGAGGTGGCTCGGCTTTTGGCAGCTGAGTTATCCGAGAGATTTACCACCCCGAGTGGTTAGCCAATGTCGTCATGGTCCCAAAGAAGGACGACTCACTTCACATGTGCATTGATTTCAAACATATCAATCGGGCCTGCCCGAAAGATCACTTTCCTATCCCTCGCATCGACCAGATAGCCAACTCGACTGCAAGGTGCGAACGTTTGTCCTTTTTGGACGCCTACTCCGGGTACCACCAGATCCGTCTATACGGACCCGACGAGATAAAGACAGCTTTTATCACCCCGTTTGGGTGCTTCTGTTATGTCACGATGCCATTCGGTTTGAAGAACGCCGGAGCCACATTCATGCGGATGATTCAGAAGTGCCTGCTCACTCAGATCAGTCGGAATGTGGAAGAATACATGGATGACATTATGGTCAAGTCACGTAAAGGTTCTGACCTACTGACTGACCTTGCTGAAACCTTTGCCAACCTCAGAAGGTATGATATCAAGCTCAATCCATTGAAGTGCACGTTTGGAGTTACGGGTGGAAAATTACTCGGTTTCCTTGTTTCCGAACGAGGAATCGATGCTAACCCAGAGAAAGTGGGTGCTATACTCCGAATGAAATGCCCTGTACGTGTGCATGATGTCCAGAAGCTTACTGGTTGCTTGGCCGCCCTAAGTCGATTCATTTCTCACCTCGGTGAAAAGGCGCTGCCTCTTTACCGACTGATGAAGAAATCAGATAAGTTCGAGTGGACCCCAGAAGCTGATGCAGCATTTGCAGAGCTAAAAGCCCTGCTTTCCACCTAGCTGGTGCTTGCTGCTCCAATCGGCAAAGAGCCTCTACTGCTGTATATAGCAGCCATTGGACAAGTCATCAGTACAGTACTTACGGTCGAGCGGGAAGAAGAAGGAAAAGCTTATAAAGTTCAACGCCCAGTTTATTATATTTCTGAAGTCCTGACCCTGTCAAAGCAGAGATATCCGGACTATCAGAAGCTTGTCTATGGGATTTACATGACCATGAAGAAGGTTGCACACTATTTCTCTAATCACTCTATTACAGTCATCAGTGACGCTCCATTGTCAGAGATTCTGCACAACAGAGATGCAAATGATTGAGTGGCAAAATGGGCGATTGAACTCCTTCCCTTGGATATCAAGTTTGAGGCAGAGAAAGCTATCAAGTCCCAAGCAATAGCACATTTCCTCGCCGAGTGGATCGAACAGCAACTACCGACCCAAGTTCACTCGGAGCACTGGACCATGTTCTTTGAAGGATCCAAAATGCTGAATGGTTCTCGTGCTGGGGTAGTTCTGGTATCCCCCCGAGGAGACAAGCTCAGATATGTCCTCCAGATTCACTTTGATTCCTCCAACAATGAAGCAGAATATGAAGCACTCCTGTATGGGTTGCGCATGGCCATCTCACTCGGTGTTCGTCGCCTCATGGTCTATGGCGACTCAGATTTGGTAGTTAATCAAGTGATGAAGGAGTGGGACGTCAGAAGCCTAGCCATGATTGGTTACTGCAACGCGGTGAGGAAGCTTGAGAAGAAGTTTGAGGGGTTAGAGGTCCACCACATACCCCGACTGAAAAATCAAGCAGCCGATGACTTGGCAAAGATAGGTTCCAAGAGAGAAGCCATTCCCAGCAATGTGTTCTTGGAGCATATTCACACGCCGACCGTTCAGGAAGACCCTTTTACTGAAGAGCCCCCACAACCTAAGAGCGCCACAGACCCGACTGAAGTCGAGGTCGTCCCAGCCGTGGTCGACCTGATCATGGAGGTCCTGGCCATTACTCCCGATTGGACGGTGCCCTACATTGCCTACATCCTCAGGAAAGAACTCCCAGAGGATGATGAAGAGGCTCGACAGATCGTCCGTCGATCCAAGGCCTTTACTGTGATAAGAGGACAACTGTTCAGGGAAAGCGTGACTGGAGTCGGTCAGAAATGCATAACACCAGAAGAAGGTCGAATGATCCTCAATGACATCCACTCGGGGACCTGTGGTCACCATGCGTCCTCTCAGGCCATCGTGGCTAAAGCATACCGAGCTGGATTCTATTGGCCATGAGCAAATGAAATGGCGAAAGATATAGTCGATAGATGTGAAGGTTGCCAGTTTTACTCCGACATGTCTCACAAGCCAGCGTCAGCCCTGAAGACCACCCCCCTCATTTGGTCCTTTGCTGTTTGGGGACTGGATATGGTTGGACCACTGAGAACTGGCAAGAGCGGCTTCACTCATGTGCTCGTTGCAGTCGACAAGTTTACCAAATGGATCGAAGCTAAACCTATCAAAAACCTTGATGCCAGCACCACTGTCAGTTTTATCAGAGAATTGACATTTAGATATGGAGTTCCACACAACATCATCACGGACAATGAGTCGAACTTCGATTCTGATGAGTTCAGAGCTTTCTACGCTTCTCAGGGCACTCAAGTCGACTATGCTTCAGTCGCTCACCCGCAGTCGAACGGACAAGCAGAAAGAGCCAATGGCCTAATTCTCAAAGGACTGAAACCCTGACTGATGCGTGATCTCAAACACGCAGCAGGCGCTTGGGTTGATGAACTTCCGTCAGTTCTGTGGGGTTTAAGGACAACTCCTAATCGGTCGACCGGACGTACTCCTTTCTTCTTAGTCTATGGAGCCGAAGCTGTTATGCCAAGTGACCTGCTCCACAACGCACCCCGAGTCGAGCTCTTCTCCGAAGAGGAAGCAGAGCAGGACCGACAAGATTCAGTCGATCTCTTAGAGGAGGAAAGCGAGATGGCCTTGATCCGGTCGACCATTTATCAGCAAGACTTGCGTTGATTCCACGCCAGAAATTTGAGGGGTCGAGCTTTTCAAGAAGGAGACCTGGTTCTTCGAGTGGATCAACAGAAACCACACAAGCTTGCCCCGACTTGGGAAGGCCCCTTCATCATCACCAAAGTTCTCCACAACGGAGCATACCTTCTTTACAGTATTGAGCATCAGAAAGACGAGCCACGGGCTTGGAACGCGGAGCTGCTCCGCCCCTTTTATACTTAAACACTCGTTCGAATAAAATGTAATAAGAAACACCTTTGTAATTTGTTTATCAAAGACAAGAGCTTACGGTCCTCTCATTCGATTGTTGTTGTTCTTATTTACTTCTGAAATCCCCCAGTGGGTGGGCTTAGTCGCGAATCCATTTCGCCTAAGTTCGAAAGAAAATCCTACCGAGTGGAGAGAAATCTTCCCACTCAGGGGCTTAGCTGCAGTCCACTACTCGCCTAAGTTCTCTCACTAGGAGGCTTAGCTGCAGTACAATACTCGCCTAAGTTTGAAAAAATCCTACCGAGTGGAGAGCAATCTCCCCACTCGGGGGCTTAGCTGCAGTCCAGTACTCGCCTAAGTTCTCTCACTAGGAGGCTTAGCTGCAGTCCAGCACTCGCCTAAGTTTGAAAAAATCCTACCGAGTGGAGAGCAACCCTCCCACTCGGGGGCTTAGCTGCAGTCCAGTACTCGCCTAAGTTCTCTCACTAGGAGGCTTAGCTGCAGTCCAGTACTCGCCTAAGTTTAAAAAAATCCTATCGAGTGGAGAGCAACCCTCCCACTCGGGGGCTTAGCTGCAGTCCAGTACTCGCCTAAGTTCAAAACATACTCCTATCCGCAGGGACGAAGAGGTGCAGGTCGACTGCAACATTCTCCTTCGGAGCGAGGCTTAGCTGCAGTCCAGCACTCGCCTAAGTCTGAAGAAATCCTATCGAGTGGAGAGCAATCCTCCCACTCGGGGGCTTAGCTGCAGTCTAGTACTCGCCTAAGTTCTCTGACCAGGAGGCTTAGCTACAGTCCAGCACTCGCCTAAGATTGAAAAAATCCTACCGAGCGGAGAGCAATCCTCCCACTCGGGGGCTTAGCTGCAGTCCAGTACTCGCCTATGTTCTCTCACTAAGAGGCTTAGCTGCAGTCCAATACTCGCCTAAGTTTGAAAAAAATCCTACCGAGTGGAGAGCAACCCTCCCACTCGGGGGCTTAGTTGCAGTCCAGTACTCGCCTAAGTTCTCTCACTAAGAGGCTTAGCTGCAGTCCAAAACTCGCCTAAGTTTGAAAAAATCCTACTGAGTGGAGAGCAACCCTCCCACTCCGGGGCTTAGCTGCAGTCTAGTACTCGCCTAAGTTCTCTCACTAAGAGGCTTAGCTGTAGTCCAGGACTCACCTAAGTTCGAAACATATTCTTATCCACAAGGACGACGAGGTGCAGGTCGACTGCAACCTTCTCCTTCGGAGCTACAGCACAAGTACAACGTACGCTCCATCCCTATCCGCAAGGACGACGAGGTGCAGGTCGACTGCAACCTTCTCCTTAGGAGCTACGGCACAGGTACAACGTACACTACATCCCTATCCGTAGGGACGACGAGGTGCAGGTCGACTGCAACCCTCCCCTTAAGAGCTACGTCACAAGTACAATGTACGCTCCATCCCTATCCGCAAGGACGACGAGGTGCAGGTCGACTGCAACCTTCTTCTTCGGAGTTACGGCACAAGTACAACGTGCGCTCCATACCTATCCGCAAAGACGAGGAAGCGCAGGTCGACTGGAGACACCACTTCAGAGCTGCATCTCCAGCACGAAGGCTATTCCGAGCAGTGAGCAATGTCCATTCGAAGGCAAACACAAGCACACTCGGAGATAAACCAAATTAGAATATATCCTAAAGTTCCAAGCAGCAAATCAAAAGTATTCGAGCATCAAGCCCGAAGGAGTTCAATGGTTACAACAATCACTCGGCATTCTGAGGCAAATTTAAAGTAGATTCAAGTTTCATATGTTTGTTCACTCGGCCGGAGGAGGGCTGGCAGGCTCCACGAATGAGTCCAGGTCGATCCCATCAGCGATCCGAGTGGCGGCAGTAATGAAAGTCTCCATGAAGGACTGGAAGTCATGCTTTTTGGTGTTGGCGACTTTGATTGCGGCCAGCTTGTCTCCACGAGCCTCCTTGCAATGGACTCGCACCAAAGACAGCGCCATGTCAGCACCACACCGGGCGGAGGATTTCTTCCATTCTTACACTCGGTCAGGGATCTCGTTCAGTCGAGCCATCAGGGATTCTAGGTCATTTTGAAGCGTCGCCCTCGGCCAAAGTGATGAGTCGATTTGGGAGACTACCTCCTTCAGGCGCACGAGGTAGCTTGTGGCGCTGGCGATACGGGACTCCAATCGGAGCACGTTCATTGCAGTTTCATCGCAGACTGGAGAAGCGATAGGGTCCAGACCCGTCTCGACCCTTCCAGTTTCCTCGTCGAAGTCTTGGCAGAATTCTGCAGCCAAAAATTAGTGAATCGACCAAGCAAGGTCTGATCGCAAGTATCAACACAGTCGGTTTAAAAGAAATACCTTCCAGCGTGAGATAGAGCTTCTTGGCAAGAGTCCTCAGATAAGCTTCGGTGTCATTCCTCTTGCGGATCGCAGACTCCAGCTTTTCATTCAGGGCAACCTTATCCTTCTTCAGACTAGTAACTTCACGGTTAGCTTCATTGAGGCAAGATTTCAGTTTGTTCACCTCCCCTTCCAGCGTTCCGATTGAAGCAAGCTTCTGGTCTGCGAGAGCAGTTTTATCTTGGGCTGCTTTTTGCACGGCGGCGAGGTCCGAGTCCTTCTTCTCCAGAGCCAACTTCATTTTCTCTGCCAAAGAAGCAATCGAATTAAACAAGAGATCAAAGAAATATATTGAAAGTCAGTCGACAGCTAGTTACCTTCCATACCAGCGGCTTCGCCTTGAGCTTTCTTCAGATTCTGCTGGGCCAATTCCAACTCGAGGCTGAGTTGCCTCTGCTTCTCCTCAAGTTTAGCAAACTTGGAAATAAGAGTAAAAGACTTCTGCAGAAGGCAAAAGACGGGTCAGTCGATAAGATCAAAGGTTGTTTACTTCTGAGTGAATAAAACATAAAGAAGTTTGCTTAGACCCCAGCCGACTGCACACACTTGATTGCGGTCTCAGGGGCTACACCCAGCGGGCGCACTTGGCGTGCCCCCGCTGATTAAGACCCAACTCGACCGGTCCGCCCGGACCAAGTCAAAAAAGAGAGCTGTTCAGACTATAGTCGACTGCCAGCAGTCGACTGCGGTCTCGGGGACTACACCCAGTGGGTGCACTTGGCGTGCCCCCACCGGTTCAGATCCTACTCGACCGGTTTGCCCAAGTTGAGTGTAAGAAAAGAAAAAGAAAGGAAAGCAGAACTCAGACCCCAGTCGACTACTAGCAGTCGACCGCGGTCTCGGGGACTACACCCAGTGGGTGCACTTAGCGTGCCCCCACCGGTTCAGATCCCACTCGCCCAGATCGAGTGGAAGAATGCAACTAACAAAGACAACAAAACACCTAGTGGGTGCTCTAATTCGATGCAAACAACAGGAGATTGTGTAGAAGAAGATTTTTTGGGTAGCATATCCTCATAAAGCAAGAGCAGTCGGAAAGTCTACTCACCTGGACATTGGCCCGAAGAGCAGCGCTAGCGTCGTAGGCAGCCTGGCTGTTCTCATGCACCATCTTCACCCGCTCCATCATCATGTCAGCCTGTCGGATGGCTTTCGCAGCCGCTTCCGACTGGTTGTCTAGGACGGGGTAGCTGGTGAAGAAGTGAGCAGACGACCCAGGTGCGGCAGCTTGGAGCTCCGTGGCGTGGAGTTGGACGACTGAAGGAATCACAGGTGCAGTCGGCGGTGCGGAGTGCTTACTCGACAAGGGTGCAGCGAAGGTCATAGAGGCCCTACCCGCGTCTTCAGGTTGACGGACGGTTGGTGTTGTTGTTGGTTCTTGCTGAGACATCCTGCCAGCTGCTACCTTCTTGCTCTTCCTAGGCTTAAGAGCCACATCTTCATCGTCATCTGGAATATCGATGACGTTGGGTGGAGCTGCAAGATAGGTCATCCGACCCCAAGTGAACCACTAGAATGCAATCGACCGAGGAATTAAGAACAAAATCATAAGAGTTTCTACCTGGGTTAGAGGTAACTGCATCTTCCATCTCCTCGTCCTGGTATTGGAGAGAAGAGGTTCCTGACGTAGCAGCACTGCAAAGATCCGCATTCAGTCGGTTACATCCTATTAATCGAGTCGACGAAAAGGACAAGTCAGATGATTACCCGGAGATAGTAGGGATGGTCACTTTGATCCTGGGCAGAGCCTTCGGCAGTTTGGAGGAGGTGGCTTTTGGTGCTTTTGGCGTTGGAGGCGGCACGACTTTGGACTGCTTGGGAGCCTTCTCAGTCGGTGTTGGGGAAGACGTCCTGGGACGCTTCGAAGACTGTCCAATCGGCGCGGTCACCAGGTCCGGAGCGCTCGCCGGGTCGTGAGCGTGTTTGGATCTCCTCTCCCTGCGAGGAGGCAAGTCGACTTCTTCATCATCAGTCGATTCGTCGCTCTCCTCGTCCTCCTCGGCATCCGAGTTCCCTTCGCCACTTTCGCCCCCGCTTGCTCCTTCCTTGACGTCCTGCTCCTGCACCCCGTTGGGCATTGAGTACATGTCAATGAGGGCCTAAAAAGACAACGATCAAAGGAAATTCAGTCGACCATAAAGAAGATGTCACACTGTGAATTGGAAAGATACTTGATAAAACAGAATTATACCTGCTCCGGCTGGTGCGAGTGGTCGAATGGAATCACCCTACTAGACCCTCGAGGGTTGTCTTTGTTGCTGGTGATCCCCATCAGCCACTTCTCCAAGGTATCCTCGCTGACATCCTCCGGGTGGATCCGAGTGGAATCCTCGAGCCCAGAGTACATCCACATCGGATGATCGCGCGCTTGAAGCGGTTGGATGCGTCGACCGAGAAAGACCTCCAGTAGGTCCATCCCGGTCACCCCGTCGCGGACGAGTTGGACGACCCGCTCGACCAACACCTTGACCTGCGCCTTCTCCTCTGGAACTACCTTTAGGGGGGCCGGGCTTCTCCACTCGAGCCAAGGAAAAGGGAGGAAGTCTAGTCGACTGACCCGGGGTTGGCTGATCCTTGCAGTAGAACCAAGTCGTCTGCCAGCCCCGGACCGAGTCGGGAAGGATCATGGCTGGGAAAGTACTCTTGCTCCTCATATGGATCCCCAGACCCCCGCACATCTGGATCACTTGTGTCCTCTCGTCACTCGGATTGGCCTTTTTGACCGACTGGGAGTGGTAGGTGAAGATGTGTTTGAAAAGACCCCAGTGCGGTCGACAACCCAAGAAATTTTCACACATCGACACGAAAGCAGCCAGATAGACTATGGTGTTTGGAGTGAAATGGTGAAGCTGAGCCCCAAAGAAGTTCAAAAAAACCCAGAAGAAAGGATGGGGAGGCAGTGAGAATCCGCGATCTATGTGGGTGGCGAGGAGAACACACTCACCCTCCCTTGGCTGCGGCTCGGTCTCGTTCCCCGGGAGCCGTGTCGACTTGTGGGGGATCAGTCCCCCCTCCACCAGGTCGTCGAGGTCGTCCTGGGTGATTTTCGAGCGGATCTAGTCGCCCTGGATCCAGCCCGGCGGTAGGCCGGATCTCGATGAGGATCCACCCCGGCTGGTCCGCTTGCCCTTCGCCTTCGCTATCGCCTTCTTCGCGCGCTCCAGCGCCATCGTCTTCTCTTTCCCCATGGCGACGGGTCGAGTTCGAGCGAAGGTCCGGCGACGAGAGCGGAAGCGAGCGTGGCGGAGAGATCGGGAGAAGAAGAAGAGAGAATGGGAGCGCACGGGGCAGAGGCCTGGTCCGGGGCCTTTTATAAGGCCGTCCCCCGAGTGACTGACTGGCGGACCCAGACGATCTAAACAAATCCCGCAACAGTCGCGTGCGCAGTACGTGGCAAAAAAGGTGGCGCGGGGATCAAGGAGACTTCCTAATCTGTCCCGATAACCTCGGTTCCGCCCATCTGGCGCACTTCCCAAAATTCGAATCCCATGAAATCCGCGGAGAGCAGAGCAATCTGTCAGACTGAAGACAAACATCCTCTACATTATCATTTGGAATTCTACCATGAAAATTCACTCGACAAAAACCAAGAATAGACCAAGGCGACTGAGAAAGGAGTCGACGTTGTCACCTCAACTCATTGTTCCAGAACAAGATATACTCATAGCGCAAAGAATTGGTCAGAAGTTGTAAGTGCATCTAGTGCCACCCCTAGTTGGTTTTGGAGTATTGACGACAAACCTAGTTGAGGGACTAATGTGTTTATGAGAATTGCAGGAAAACACAGGTAGAAGTCCCTCATAGATTCGGTTTACTACCAGAGATGACCCCTAAAAATGAATGAAGACATTGAAGTCAAAGGTGGTATATGAAGATATTCACATTGAAGACTATGACAACAGAAAACACGTTATGAAGCCTATGGAACTCGAAGACTTAGATCTTTCGTAGTTCTTTTTATTTTTGTTGAGTCATAGGAACCACCGTACTGTTAAGTGGGGTCCAGGAGAACAAGTCAGAATGACTTAAGTGATGCCTAAATCAAAAACCTATGTCTTCGAGTGAAGACAATGAGAGCAAATCTTGTCCAGAGCCGGACAAGTCAGCTTTGCTTGTAGCCCAAGTAAAGTTGCCATGAGAGTTCGAAATCTGACCGTTGAGACACGTGTCAGTTCCTTAGTGACCCAGGGTCATTTCGGACAAATCAGGTCGGGTTGCCAAGTGGCTATAAATAGCCCACCCCCACAACCATAAACGGGGGCTGCTCAGATTTCAGTGCACGGCTTTTGTCGTTTGAGAGCAACCCACCTCGAAGCCTTTGAGAGAAAATTCCTAGCGAGGAGAAAAGCCCTAACCACCCAGAGCCAGAGTAAATTGGGCATCACTTAAGTCTTCTTGTCTGTGTGATCTGAAGACTTATTACACTTGAGGACTGTGAATCCTCCAGACGGTTAGGCGTCGCGTTCAGAGCATCCAAGAGACATTGTGGATTGCCAGTGAACGAAGTCTGTGAAGGTTTGGGAGTCTACCTTGAAGACTTACCAGAGTGATTGGGCGAGGACTAAGTGACCTTAGCTCAAGGAGATTACGGTGAGGACTTGGTGTCCTGAACTGTGTGTTCAGGACTGGGTGTCCGGGACTGTGTGTCCTAAGGTTTAAATACCTAGCCGCTCCAACCAGACGTACAGTTGTCACAGCAACTGGAACTGGTCCAACATATCATTGTCTTCAATGATTCACTGGTTTCATCTTCACTTCCTTCTCTTGCCGTTACTCATTGTGAAGTCATTGCGTGCTTGCTTTATCATTTGTCTTCACAACGTGAATGCATGATCTGTTTGGCTTCATAACTTCTTCCTACTTGATCCTTATTACACTGAAGCTGTTTTTCACTGTGCTTTCACTCTATTGAATACATGACCATGGCTGGCCTAGTGTAATCTAACTTCCGCTGCATAGTAATAGGCATAATCTTCACTGTTTGTCTTCATAACTCCCAAGTTTTGAAGACTTTCATAAAAATCGCCTATTCACCGCCCCTCTAGTCGATATAACGCACTTTCAGAAGTGTTCCCAACTCCTTCCTCACTCAAATCCTGATCCATTCGGGGGCTAATGATGAAGCTATGTACCTAGGGTAGGGTCATGGATCTGTCCAACATACCCTCCCCAAGGACATCTCTACAAAGAATCAGAAGTAGTCGAAGAGAAACCATCATCCACTCGACCATGAAGATGTGCTCACTCGACCACCTTGAAGACACTCGACCACCAGAAGATGAGAAACCCTCCACTCTGCAACGGTCAGGATTTAAACCATAACTTTATGGGCATTTACAACACTTTACTGTAGAGGTTACTAGTAACGCCCCTCCTTTATGAACATTGAACCTTGTGTAACGGATGGGAGCTGGGGTCCTGGCGTACTCTATATAAGCCACCCCCTCCTCTGGGATAGGGGTTCGCACTTTCTGTAATTCACACACATATATTCAGTCGACCGCCTCCGGGCTCCGAGACATAGGACTGTTACTTCCTCCGAGAAGGGCCTGAACTCGTAAAACTCGTGTGTACAACTCCTCCATAGCTAGGATCTTGCCTCTACATTCCTACCCCCCTATTCTACTGTCAGTCTTAGAACCACGACACTGCCGGCGCATGTTTGAGCGGCTGGAGCAGGAAGAGCAGAGATTGAAGAAGCACGATGGCCGTTGGATGGACATCCAACAGTCAATGCTTGTGCGTCAACCTTTTTTAGGAAAGCCTCAAATCTGTGGAAAAACAGCATACATCCCATCTGCCATTATTTCTAATAATTTATAGCCCATTTGCTAATTCTTAAGGTTTTTTTGGAGCCCATATTCTTTTTGTTAGCATTACAGCCCATATTGTGGCCACGGTTAAAAAATTATACGAAATTTTGCATATTTCGGTGCGGTCCGAACTGTTTTTAATCCCGAAATTTCGACTCACATTCAAACCGATTTTAAAAATAAATGTATATCAATATAAAATACAACAAATTCTCCACGCATAAAAATTAATGTAATTTAAAATCTTGAAATGAAAAAAAAGATATTTGGAACTAAATGCCGGTTTGATGTGTTTTAAAAATGTACATCCCATTTCTCATTACTGATGGGCCATTTTCTCGGCCAGCCGAATGAAAGCTCTCCTCGTCTTGAAAGATTTGCAGCCCAACAGGCCTGACAAAGCGACTTACTTGGCAAATCACAAAAAAACTGGGCTGTGGCCGTGGACCCAGCTGTCAGCCTCTCCACGTACAGTACTCTTCCGATGGAAGTCGTTCCTTGACCACGCCGCACGGAGAGCACTACGGCGGTGGAAGCCCATGCGGAGAGGAGTACGAGGGTTCACTGGTTCGGCTACGGTGTGAGGCTGCCGTCACTGCAGGGCCTGGCCAGCGGTGGGGGGCGGTGAGGCCTCCGCGGAAGCACAGCCGACCACGGGAGGCAGGAGCATGCGGCACGACCGGTGCTGCTTTGGGCGGCTGGAGCAAGAAGACCTGAGGTTGAAGAAGCACTACGGCCGTCGGATGGACATCGTACGGTCACTGGAGCTAGAATCGTTCATATTGACTAAGTTGACAAAGCCCTTCGTCCCCGTCAACTTAGTGGGCCCACAAGTCAGCATCCCACCAAGGTGGGTCCTAGCTAGCCGGGGGAGTATTCATTTTTTTATGTGTAATAAGGAGGCACTTCCGGTGGGTCCGAGCTGATAGCGGGGGGAACGTTTTTTTCGCGAAATACGGTGGCCCGTCCGGTGGGTCCCAGCAGTCAGGGGGAAACAATTTTTTTCGCAAAATACTGGTGGCCCATCCGGTGGGTCCCCGCTGTTAGGTGGAGGAATAATTATTTTCCGTGTAATAAGGTGGCACTTCCTTGCGGCTGCCGTGGACCCAGCCGTCAGCCTCTCCATGTACAGTACTCTTCCGATGGAAGTCGGTCGTTGACCACATTGACCACGCCGTGCCGAGAGCACCACGGCGGTGGACGACGGCGAGGCCTAGGAAGGGGACGACGCGGAGCCGGGCAAGACGTGGCAGTGGATGCCCACACGGAGAGGAGTACGAGCGTTCACTGGTCCGGCTGCGGTGTGAGGCTGCCGTCGCCGCATAATAACAGGGGGTGTGGGTGAGTGGAGGGATGGCCTGGCCAGTGGTGGGAGTAGTATGGGGGCGGTGAGGCCTCCGCGGTAGCATAGCCGACCACGGGAGGCAGGAGCAGGCGGCACGACCGGTGCTTCTTTGGGCGGCTGGAGCAAGAAGACCAGAGGTTGAAGATGCACTATGGCCGTTGGATGGACATCATACGGTCACTGGAGTATTGACTAAGTTGACAAAGCCCTCCGTCCCCTCAACTTAGTAGGCCCACAAGTCAGCCCAACAATATGGTGGGTCCCAGCTAGCAGGGGGTATTCATTTTTTGGGCGTAATAAGGAGGCACTTCCTTGCGTGTGAAGATATAGCTGGTGGGTCCGACCTGTCAGCGGGGGGAACGTTTTTTTCACGAAATACAGAGGCCCTTCCTATGGGTCCTAGCTATCAGGTGGAGGAATCATTATTTTGCGCGTAATAAGGAGGCATTTCCTTACGTGCGGCTGTGGACCCAGCTGTCAGCCTCTCCACGTACAGTCCACTTCTGATGGATGTCGTTCATTGACCACGTTGACCAGGCCGCCCCGAGAGCACCAGAGCGGTGGACGACGGCGAGGCCTAGGAAGGGAACGACACGGAGCCAGGGAATACTCGACAGTTGTTTCCCACGCGGAGGAGTACGAGGGTTTACCGGTTCGTCTGCCGTCGCCGGAGAATAACAACATGTGTGGGTGAGTAGAGGGATGGCTGGGCCAGCGATGGGAGTACAGTGGGGCTGTGAGGCCTGTGCAGCAGCATAGCCGGCCGCGGGAGGAGGGAGCAGGCAGTCTCGCCGACGCTTGTTTGAGCGGCTGAAGCATGAAGATCAGAGATTGTAGAAGCACGACAACCATTGGATGGACATCCAACAGTCACTTCTCTCGTGTGTTGACTAAGTTGACAGGGCGTTGCGTGTGCGTCAACCTTTTTTTATGAAAGCATACGCGTCAACCAGTAGTAGGCGCACAAGTCAGCCTCAAATCTGTGGAAAACAACATACATCCCATCTGCCATTATTTCTAATAATGTACAACCCATTTGCTAATTCTTAAGAATTTTTTTGGATCCCATCTTCTTTTTGTTAGCATTACACCCCGTATTGTGGCCACGGTTAAAAAGTATACAGAATTTTGCATATTTCGGTGCCGTCAACTATTTTTAATCCAGAAATATCGATTCACATTCAAACTATTTTGAAAAATAATTTATATAAATATAAAATCCAAATAATTGTCCACGCATAAAAATCAATGGAATTTAAGATCTTGTAATGAAAAAAATTGAAAATAATTCCCGGTTTGATGTGTTTTAAAAATGTACAGCCCATTTCTGGGCAAACCGAATGAAACTCTCCTCGTCTTGAAAGATTTGCAGCCCAGCAGGGCCGATAAAGCAAGTAGGCCTTGTTTGGGTATTTCTTTTAAAAAATAGAACTGGGCTAGCCATTTTCAGGAAGAAAAAAACACAACTGGGCTCATGATGTGGTAAACATAAATAAAACCCTGGCTAGACGGGCCACAGCCCCCGCACATCCCCGTTCTTACCCTAATCGATCGCTAAAACTAGTATAAATAACAACTGCTTGTTCCTCAAAAAAAAACTGTGCGACTTGCTGGGTCCCTGGTGTCAGCCGCTCGTAGTGTAATTCTCTCGTTTATTGACTATGTTGACAATGGCGTGAGCCCCAGATGTCCAACCATTAGGAGGAACCATATTTTTGGGCTTGTACTATAGAGGCACTTGCTTGCGTACTGCCATGACGCTGGTGGGTCCCTACTGTCATCCTCTCCACGTATAGTCATCTCATTGTTCCTCTCGGTTGTTGACGACGTTGACAACACAAGAGGGCGGCGCACCTCGCACGGCGAGCGAACCAAGGCCGCAAGGCGGAGGACGGCGGCGAGGCCTCAGACGAAACGAACAGGAGCCATTGAAGATGCGCCGGTCTAGTCGTAGGCGGAGAGGAGTACAAGGGTTGACTGGTTCGGAGAGCTAGTAAGTTGACACCACCTTGGATAGGCTATTTCCTCGCGGGTCCCAAATGTCAGAATCCAAATCTGTCACGGTCATGTAGCCTTTCCTATGAAAATTTATAGCCCATTTGATGTGCTAATTCGAAATAAGTTTGTGGGTGCTGGTGGGGGCTAATCACTTGGCTTCTGCAATGCACAGTGAGCTCAAGCAGCCGGCGAGAGTGATGTTATTTCCCTTGGTTGGGAATTGTTGCAATATTTCACTCTAAATTAAATGAATGGCAAGCCATTTGCCTTGTTTCAAAGAAAATATGACAGCCACAGCCGAGTTGAAAAGGGCAGGAACATCTAACTCTAGCTTACAAACTGTACAAAAGCACGAGGGTTAATTGTTCATCAGGTTTACAAAAAAACCAGATTGAAAAGGGCAACAACATCTAACTCCAACACTGTTTTCGGCAGTCACAGTCAAATGGATCGGTCAGGTCCATAGAATGAACATCCTGGGTCGTAAAATTTACTGGATTATGACCACAATATGTTGTAAATAGAAGCCCGTCACGTTTAGAAGCTCTTTTGCCCACTTGAAACTCCTTTTTTTTGCTCTTCGACATACCCATCCGTCAATTCGGTAAATATATGGGCTTTTGAATTGATTTTAGTATTTACTAGTGTGGATGGGCTGTTTTGTCTTGGGCCCAGAGAAACAATTACTACTAGTACAGCGGAGACACTCTACAGCTACCCAGAAAAACAATTACTACTAGTACAGTGGAGACACTCTACCGCTTCTGGCTCCTCCTAGGTCATTGAAACATCTCCCTCTACTGAATGCCGTTATACTTTTGTTCACCAACATGCGGGCCATGCAGCGCGCGGGCCCAAATGCCATCCACCAAATTAGAAGGCAGTATGCAGGCGAAGAGTCACCCCGGTCGTAGCGCGGCAGTAACGAGCCATCGTATCACAAAACCCCACCTCCCCGCAGTCTAAGTTTGACGGACGAAGCAACGATCATTTCACTCTTAGCTGAATCCCCTTCTCCCTCACCGTCTTCAAGAAAGGCAACACTCGCATCTGCCACTGTTCTTCTCTCTGAACGAAGGGAAGGTAAGCGGATCCGTGATGTTGGTATATTTTCGTTCAGAGAAAAAAAAGAACTTTTGCAAAGCAGTAACCGATCCTCACTCTCTTTTTTGTTTCATTGTCATTGCGATTGTGTTTTCCTTTCAGTGGTCTCCTAGTATTCAGCAGTTTCATGATGGACCAAGGAGAACCAGGCAAAGATCTGCCGATATTGGAGCAGACGCGGGAGGCTGATCCCCACGAGACAGAGAGCTCCAAGAAGATGGAGGTAACCACCGAGCCGACCCCAGATACGCTCACGGCCACTACTGAGATGGTCAACGCCCTGTTTGAGGTTACAACCCCCGTGGCACTGTAGGAGCAGTTTCCCCCCATCGAGGATGTGTCCCCCCCGCTGAGCTGCCCAAGGTGATTTCCTTCTTTGCCGATCTCGATTGTGGTTTTTCATCTAAGTATGTGGTGATTTTTTTAGAAAAGGAAGTATGTGGTGATTAATAATACAAAATTTTATTAGCTTCGATGCCATGCTATACATAGTGGTTTAAATAACTTGTGTTTCTTATAATGAAAAGTAATTCAGAATTTGTTTCTGTTTCAATTAGAGCCCTGATTGTGTGGTTGTACATGTCACTCGCTATGAGGCGGACGACCTGAATATACACACTAGGAAAACAGAGTGCTTAGGCTGTTGGATCCTGGAAGCCATTTGTGGTTATACCAATGAAGAGTTGTATTCTAGCCTCACTGTTGTCAGGCGTGTCGTCCAGGGTGTACTGAAGCACAAGAAGTTCAAAGCTACTCCTTCGTTTGTGAGGCATACTGTTCTTGTCAAGCTTACGCAGGAAGATGACATGGCATGCCTCCACAAACAAGTTTATCAGTGGCAAGGCCACAAGGTTGTCTTCATGAAGGTTCACAGGATTGAGCTGCTGCGGGACGTCCTCGATGATGTTCATGGCAAGGTTCGTCTTGTCTCCAGCCCAAATTAGACCGAGGCATGAAATAGTTGCCCCAGCTAGTGTTTAATAGTAGTTTGTATTGTGTCTAATTATCCGAACCTTTCCTGTTATCGACCCCTCTGGGGCTAGTACTCTGTTTGAATCCGTCTATGGGAACTGCTGCTACTTTTGTGTGCCCGTGAATCATGTGAGAACCATCGTAATTGTTGCCGAAACAGATGCGTCCTCACTAGTTTTTTCATGAATATGGCATGGTAAGACATAAGTTGTCACGGTTTATCATACGAGCAGTGTGTGTTTTGATGAAATAGAGCACTCGTTCGAGAACCGTGCGCCGACGAATACATAAGTACTTGTAAACACTATTGGTGCTACCCCACTTGTAAGCAGTTGTGCAAAACACGGCACATTGGCTCAGCTCGCTTCAACACTAGGCTATCGACCAGCTAACAATCAACAATCTGCTGTCTGACATATAAGCAACTATGTATCTTGTTACAGTGGTTCATGCAGTTAATTGAGGCCACAATGTAATAAATTCCAAATATTCACACGCTAGTCCAGCGCTCATGTGGAACACTCACATTAAACTCGTCTTCATAAAAATCTTGAAAAGCATAAGTTAAGCAATTTTATACATCTCAATGATTCATAGAACATAACAAACATATACTAGTTCACACCAAAAGACAAAGTTGTGAGAAGGTTTACAAATCAGGAAAAAACAAGCAAGGCTTCTTTGAGCAAAGGGCCTCCCGGCAGGCTTAAATTTCCTGGAGTTCACTCTTGTTTTTTCTTGTTGCCACCATCCAGGGTTAGGTTCTCTCATTCCAGAATAACCAATTATAATTGTAGTCTCAGCTGGAATGCTGAACTGAACCATGCAGTGTACTGACCAGCTGAAATGCTTGTGCATTCCACTAAATTTAAGCACCGCTATTTGCAGAAATAAGCAGACCACAATGCCTCTTGTCCGCGCACCTGTCCAAAAAACCGCCGTGCAGCCGTGCCAGCTAGTCCTCGGTCCATGGATGAACTGGTAGAAAGTGCATTCCGGACTAGGATGCAGTTGTTTTCGCTCGTACCTGCACTGCAATTAGGAAGTAAAACGTACGAATCAGCTTCTTTTAATTGTGTTGGTCATTCTACCTTAGTTACTACCAATGTAGGGATACCTTGAAGACGGGAGGTTAGACAACGGCAACGAGGGATAGCCATCTCATTTTGCGCAGTTGTACTAAAGCCGAGGTGTGTGCTTTTGATTGCGCGGATAGAAATGATATGGAGACAGACATCCCAAAACAATATGGAGACAAATACGAAATACGGTTATTTAAACAGTGATAGATATTACTACTTTCCCCCGTTTCCTCTTAGAACCAAGTCCTAGATTCATGCTATAGCTTTCCCACTTTCTTCCCTGTTTGAACCAATGCTTTGAGTCGACTGTATGAACTAGCTTTACTTCTAATAATAGTAGAAGTCTAGGTGGCTTTGGAACAGCAGACGGAAGTAGAAAAGGATCCACACGAAGGGAGCTGGGGTAGTAGAGCAAGGCAGGTTTCGAAGGAATATATACCTGAGGGTCGTCGGCATGTGGCAAAGATGGCGTCGGGAGGCCGCATCTTGGCCACAATACCACAGGGAGGAAGAAGGGGTCGGAGGCCCTCCCGAGCCGGCGCTCTCTCAGAGAGAACGGCACGGCCGCCGATCAGGACGCGCAGGCAGCCGTTGGTCTCCTCCCTCACCGCCGACGACAGCGTGAACGATGCACCTACACCCCTGCCCCGGTCGAGGTTGTCCGGCCGGATTTGTGACCTGCCGTGAGCTGAGAGAGAGTGTGGCCACCTATGTGTTGCTTATATCTGGAGAGCATGAGAGAGTGAACGAGGGGAACCCTAGTAAAGAAAGTGCTAAGGCTCCTGCTTTTATATATAGTGGAGTGATTTTGTTGTACCAGCTTCAAAAAAATGCGCTCCTACGTGTACCCGCGAGTGGGTGTGAGAGAACTAGTGCGTGCGTGCACCGCTTCTCTCCGTGAGAGTACAATATACTATGCCCAAAGAACGTTCGCCGCAAGACTAATGGTATAAGTGTGTGACGTGTGAGCTAAAATAAAATGTGCGCGCCGTCTTTTGTTTTTAGAAGTTCTGAGAGTAGGGTGTGAAGAGCACATATGTGCATGACGTCTACCTGCAGATAGATGGTGGGTGCGACGTGCGAGTCTGCGAGAGGACTCGGGAGAGTCGTGACTCGTGAGGGTGCGTGTGCATGAGAGAGAGGGGGGCACATATCAATGCAATGCATGTGTCCATAAATCATTATCCGACAAATGTTCACCACAAGCCTTTTCCTGACGAACGCCGTAAGAACCGTTAGAGCGGCATCTGACAGTGTCAGTTTTGCCATGTCATTTAACAGAACAGCCACTCCTCCTACACACAAATCTTCCACGTGAGTGTTAGCAACTGTCGTATGCTCCCTCCGTTCCGAAATGCAGTGCATATAGCTTTATTGAAAATTCGAACCTCCCAAACTTTTACCGAGTTTTCGTGTACCAAATTGCACATGTAGAATACCATGTATATATCATTTCATTCATCTTCGAGAGGTAACTATAAAGATGGGTGAGGAGTCTACAAAGAAAGACCATCATATCACCCGCAGCAATTTCAAGCATCCTTTAGTGTCTAGGAATATCATAGGAACTCTATATGATATGATTTTTATAGGATTTTTTCCTTTAGAGCCAATTGGTTCATAGGAATAGATTCATATACTCCACATTTCAAAGGAAATAAACATGATATCATTTCTATAGCTTTAGAGCCACTTGGTTCATATGAATGGATTCCTATACTCCCTTAATTTCAAAGGAAAATAAACATTAGCGTATATTCAATAGAAAAGTTCCTATGATATGAACCAAATTACATCTCTTCTCTAATCCCTCCTCATAGGAATTGAGATACATGTCATCTCTAGATTCAATAGAAAAGTTCCTATGATGTGAACCAAATGACATCTCTTTTCCAATCCCTACTCATAGGAATTGAGATGCTCCATGTCATCTCTTTCCCTACAACTTCCATGTATACATCTTCTGTTCCTAAATAGATAGTACAACGCACTAGTAGCTTTTTTCCAAAACATGCAACTATGGCACAAGAACTATATAGTGTGCCAATAACTTTGAAAGATGGTCGCTGGATGAAGCTAACCCGACAGTGCAGAGATAGGCAAAACCGAGCACTACTGGCCGTTGGATATCATCAACATTCCACCAGATCTGCCACATGTACAATTTAGAAGACTCCATGGTTGAACTTAAGCATAATGCACAAACCTCAAAACACAAGCACTTCTCCTTTGTTCTAGAATCTTATGTATCATAATTGATTTTTTTTCTAAATGAATTGCCATTATTTGTTTTTTACTTTATGATTTACAATGCACAGCCCCATGAATCTTAACATTTTTATAAAACTAATTGATTTTGAATGAGATGAACTATAAGAACTAAACGAACATCTACATCATGCATATATGACTCAAAGCTTTACATGCTATAGTGTGTATTTATTCATAATTTGGTTTCAAAATCTCATGCGTTCAATACATGTGTACCTTACTAGTTTTGAGTAGAGTAGCAAATTTCACACGGCCCCAGGTATATCAAAATGCAGGGCCCATGCATCATTGCCTTTCGGTCGAACCTACGTCCACAATTTTTTGTACGTACTATATCTCCACTGGTCCCCGAACCCAAAATGCTGCCTCGTTCCCGTAAAACCAAGCGGCCCACATATATTTAAGGCGTCAACTCGAACCCGTTTACTACGACGTGGCCCCGCACGCCATAGTACTCCTACAAACCCTACAGCCACACTCATCATCAGTTTCCTTCAAGAGGACGAGGGAGAAGCCGATTTGTAGTGGAGGCGCTTAAAAAAAGGATCTGTAGTGGAGGCCCCTACCCGAGGGTGTCCTAGGTAGCTGCCACACGCATCATTGTTTTCTCTTTTCTTTATTCTCTTGCGCCCTAGAGTGAACTGATGGTTTCTTCGTCCGTCCAGCTTAATGCAGGAAAGGTGGGGCTTTGTGATTTGACCCCTCATCGCTCATTTTCTACTACTACGGCGCTACGACCGGGGTGCCTCCAATTCCAACTGCTGTTCCAAACTGTAATTTGGTGCATCGCACGTGGAACAAGACGGTGGATGAGCCACATGTCGGCCAAAGGGGTCCTGTTAAGTGTGTCGCCATTTCGTGTGCAGACTGACCCTGCTTGAGTTGCCACGCCAACACGACAGGAGCAGCCTACCACTTGGTTTTGCTCCTTGGTGAATCCCGACTATATTGATCTAAAAAGATACATGCTGAACTACCCTCTCCATCTTGGTTTTTTTATTTTTAGGCGTCTCGGTTTATAGGGCCTTCACGTAGTTCTAGGTCATCCATTTGACTAACTAAATATGAGTTACTATGTCACAAAAAGTATATCATTGGATTCTTAAGCGGATGTAGTTGTATTTAAAAGTCGAGGGCGGGGCTTTTCCTGCGCGGTAGGTGGGGCAGTTCCGCCTAGTCGGTTCGACAAAGACGCGAGAAGACGAGGGAGTAGGCTGCTGCAAACGTAGGGCTGTGTGATTTGACAGCGAGTTACTGCTGGATAGGTGGGGCCCCGTGATTTGACTTGCCATTATCATTTTAACTGCGGCGCTACGACCGACATGAGTCTCCCGATTCCTAACCACCTCCATACAGGTGCCTCTCCCAATGCTCCACCATGTAGTAGAGGTTGGCTCTTGCATGAGAGCCCACTTCTCCACTTTTTCCTTGCCTCCCTTTCCTCCACATATGCCAAAATGCCATGTAAAGCGCACTATTGTACTTACTTTTACTTGCTCCTACAGGTGCTTAAGCTTGCCACATAGGCATAAAGTCTGATGTTGCAAGTTAATCAAGAAGGGAGAGACTAGTTTGGTGACCCAAGGAAGAAATGGTGCTAAGCGCATGTACCTAGGTTAAAAGACAATTTTGAGTCTATAGCTAATTAAATGAAGCAAACTTAGCAACACCATTTCATTGGAAAAGGTCACTCCTTGGCAAATGCAATAAATACTAGTACTCCCTGTGTCCCATAATATAAGAACGTTTTTGGCACTAGTGTAGTGCCAAAAACGTTCTTATATTATGGGATGGAGGGAGTACGAAGAAAGAGATAGAGAGGAGTAAAAAATACACTTATAGCCAACCTTATAGCCAACCTTGTTGTAGTATGAGCGACTAAGTGATGACTATGTATGACATGCCAACATCAGATAGCCTAACGCACCGTGTTAAATCTCCAAGGGCGCGACCGCGGGAGCGACGCGACGGTCGTGGTAGGCGCGACCATGATACGGGCTGCTGGCAGCCCTTGGATCTAAGATCAAACAGTCGCATGCTAAGTTGCTGAAAATTTGCATAATAACCCTCCAGGATAGGATATTCACCCATAGGTCTAGAATCATGCCATGCAACCGTTTGATCTCAGATCCAAGGGCTCTCGGAAGCCCGTATCATGGGAGAATGGAAAGCCACTACCCTGCCGTTTGCACGCTGGCAGTTCGCTCATACTCGTCCCCGCACGTCCTTCAATACTACGGCGGTTCGCTCCTAGTCGTCCCGTTTCACATTACGGCAGTTCCAC
This sequence comes from Triticum urartu, assembly GCF_003073215.2. Taxonomy (NCBI): domain Eukaryota; kingdom Viridiplantae; phylum Streptophyta; class Magnoliopsida; order Poales; family Poaceae; genus Triticum; species Triticum urartu. Next base: position 259,802,259 of record NC_053022.1, read on the forward strand.
TAATCCTAACCCTCCTCCCAAATCCATGGCATCCCAAATCTCCACGATCGGTGGTGAGTACAAGGTTAGAACCATCACCGGCGATGAGTTCGATGTCATCTACACCCGTTCTTCCGCGACGGTGAAAGGATGCCTTTCTTGCTTCAGACGCATGTTCGAAAACTCAGATGATGAGTCGGTCGCTGGGCTAGATGTTGAGTACACGACAGTCCTGGGACGAGAGAAGGATCTAAAGGACGAAGAGAGGAAGAAGCCCGCCGTGATCCAGGTTTGCGTACATAACGTTTGCTTGGTCTACCACATATGCCATGCCGACATTGAGTGCCATGATTTTAAGAACTTCCTCAAGGACAAAAGAGTGAAATTCGTTACTATAGGCTTTAGGAACGACAGGGATGTCCTGCGTCGGATAGGTCTCGTTGTAGGCCAGCCCTTCGATCTCCAGAAGGCAAGCCTGGTGTCCTCCTCTCAACCTTCAATGCTGACCCTGGCAGGAGCCATGGTTCATCCTTCGTACCGTAAACTGGAGAAACCTCATTACACGTTTCATCGTCATGCATGGCAGTGGAATGTACTTGATATAGACCACATTCACTATGCTACAATGGATGGCTACCTTTGTTTCAATATCTACAAGGGTTGGATGAAGAGCAACAACCAAGTGTGCGGTTCAAGCAAAGAAGTATCGGCCAAGAGGGAGAGGGACAAGGACGAAGTCGAGGACGTGGACGAGGACTCCGAGTAAGGTGGCAGTGTCATTGCTCATGGTGGTTCTAAACTTCTAATGCAGTGCCTACCGTATTAGTTGCATAGTTTAATTTCAGGTGTGCTTAGTTTAATTTGAGGGGTGTGTTGTGCTGAGCCCCCAGCAGAACTATGTTATGTTTCTTCTTGTTACTTTAACTCTTTAGTATGTACATACTACTAGTATTTCTTTAATAGAATTTAGCACCCCAATTAAGCACGTACTAGCTTTTTTAATAGTACTATATGCATAATTTGGCGACGAGCGCTCTCTATATGTACCACCTTTTTTTAATTTCAATTTTTGCTCCATGGCGCAATCCATCGATAGTACTACTGTACAAAAGTATACATTTTTAAAAGGCTAGAGTACTGTTCATCACATATATAGCCCATTAAATTCTTGACCTAGAACGATGTGCATGCCATGTAGTAAACCGATACGGAGGAAGTATAGTAAAAATGAGGTGATTTTACTGAGCGATCGGCGGGGGAGCATGGCCTGTCATGCGGTCCCACGTGTCATGATGTACCAAGGCGATGCACGTGTCCCTCTTGAGGCAGAAGCAATACTACGTGGTTTGAGATGATGGCGAACCGAAGTGTGAAATAATGGTTGCTTCGTCCATCTGGGAAGGTGCGGCATTGTGATTTGACGTCTCATTGCTCATTACTACTACTGGGCCGGTACAAGTGGGGTGCGTCCCCCCTGCTGTTCTGCACTATTATTTGGTGCTTGACACGTCGACCCGATTGCTATATGTCGCACATGTCGGCGACAGGAAATACAGAATTCATGAAAAGGAGCGTCGACAGAGGAGTATACTACAGAATTCATGAAAGGGAGCGACTTAGTTTTGGAAAAATCTGTTTTTACGGAGTACGTACCCACTAGGGTTTATAGGGCTCATCTAAAAAACATTTGTTTTTCCGTTTGATAAGTCTCAATTCTACTATACTAGTAGTAGTACCATTACATGTTGGATTTCGAGGTGCGTTAGATCACCCGACGCAAGCAGTGTCAAGAGGGAACTAACCAATGCATGTACAAGTTCATGGAAATTTAGTGGTCATTCATGCATTTGTTCTAATTAATGCCTCGGTAAACATAACTTCTTGAGAAAAACGAGCGTACTAATTACTTGTGCAAACTACGAAATTAATTCGACCACTCACCGTCTACCTTGGTTGGAGAGATTTTGAAATTGAGCCATAAACTGGAAAGGAGGGAGTAGTAACTTTTGTCCCGATTACTATTTGTGGCCTTGTATAGATGCAAAATATTTTTTTATAGTGGCCTTGTATAAGTAAATGGAGGGAGTACTAACCAAAGTACGTAGTAGGGACGAGGAGTAAACGGAGGGAGTAGTAAAAATTTCTCCTCGTGCTGCGAGCCACCGCGCGCGTGGGCGAGGGAGCGGGCGTAAAGGCGTAAAGTAGTAGTAGTAGTACTACTACTCGTAAGCAAGCTTCACCTCATCCTGCGAGCCACCACGCCCGTGGGCGGGGGAGACGGCGTACTAAGCAAGCTTCTCCTCATTCTGCGAGTTGACGGGACACATCAAAAGTACTCCAGTGTATAGAGCCTTGCCTCTAAGGTAGGCCCCACATGGTTTGCCTCTTTTTTTTAATTTAACATAACGCATCAAGTCGCAATTTGTTTGTTCACCCGTGGTAGACGATCCTCTCTCCACCAAGTGGACAACCAATACACGTGCCAAATTACCACGTGGGCTGCCTTTTGTCGTATAGAAATGAGCTCCACCGTGTACCCGCGCGGGTGTGGTTGGGAAAGAGACGGGAGTACGTGCGCCGTGCGTGCACCTCTTCTCTTCGTGCACGTCCCCCACCTACGTGTGTGTGTGAGAGAGAGATACAAACCGAGACATAATGCGCCGTCCATCCCCATGCCTCCGCCCAGTACGACCACCAGTCACCACCACGCCCCACTCCTCCTCACCTTATCTCTCATCTTTCTCCCTCCATTTTTATATACAAGGGGCCACTATCAAAATTACAATTTGCAGATATACAAGGCCACTAACACTAATCGATGCAATATTAATGGTGTTTGCCTCATGGTACTAGCAAAGGAGGACATTAATTATCACTTGCATGCATGCGGGAGTTTGTAAAAAAATGCATCTTGATGTTCCGTGCAATGCACGGGCATCTTGCTAGTCCATGAAAACAACATAGGGCAAAATTCCACGGCGAACAAGGGATTTGAATCTGTTGGGAGGGGCTGTTTGGATCTTGCCTGGGGTAGCCAAAATATTGGCGACCCTTTTGTCCACCGGTGCCTTTGCCACCGATGAACGAGGAATGCCTTAGGCGCTCATGCTGTCATGCATCCTCAAGCGCGCACGTTGGAGACAAGCTCGCACGAGCTGTGTTTTTTTGTCCCATAACGCCGCCCGAGCTGCCGCAGACCGATCGGCGACCCGCAAATTACGCCATCCAACCGTAGCCGCACACATTATGACAACAACTCAACCAACCGGACGAAATTCACGCAAACACGTAGACAAACTGATATTTCATATAAACAACGACGGAAATCATATAAAATACCGGATTTTCATGCAAACATGACGGATTTCATTGCATTCAAATGAACTACGCGGTGCTAGTTCTGGACAGCACAGGTATATAATACCTGGCCTAAATGGTCGCCCGTCGATCGATTTGTGTTCCTCATGTCCGGCAACACAATCACTAGACTGCCGGGAGCCCCGGAGGTATCTGCTTCAGCGCAAAGGACGGCTCGCTTACCCACTGCCCAACTGATATCATTGGCTGGTGCCGAAGATGATGGTGGACGGCACCGGTTCGAGTTCATCACCGGCCACTACTTCGCCATGGCCGGCACCGGCTCGAGTTCATCCTAACATCCCCCTCTTCTGTGGAGCCCATGCTGGGTCGACGAAGGTCCTCGCAACAAAAGGATCCGGCAAGACACCTGCTGTGTACGCCGGCGTCGCCTCTGCGGTGGCCTTCATGGGACCCAAGCGGCGGCGGCCTCCCGTGTTCTACTTCTCCTCGATGATGGCGGCGGACGCTAAGGCGCTGGCCACCGACTCGTCGCTCTCCGCGCACCCGACTTCTGTCGCTGCTTGCATGGCGCGGTTGTCGGCATGGGAGTCTCGGCCATAGAAACGGGAGACGCGGTACGAGGCGGCGGCGTGGACGGCAGCAACGACGCCCGTGCGCCGCTCCTCGTCGAGCTGGCCTGGAGCGGCGAGTTGCTGAACCGCACGCCGGCTTGGGGCGGCAACTGGCTCTGTCGGGCGAGGGGAGGGGGGTGGATCAGCGAGCTGCATAGCTCGTATCCGGCGGGCTACCCAGCCGGCTTGGATGCAGAATAACTACTCTTCATAAGCGATTGTAAGAGTGGACAAAATGGTGGAGGAGGTAAGGAAGCGGCGGAGGTGTGCGATTCTTGGCCGGCGTTTGGCCTCGTTTAAATAGGAGATTAAGTAGATGTCGGACGGGAGGATCTCGGCCGGCGTTGCGTTTAACGCCGGCCCGGTCATGAACGGACGTGTGTCCAGAGTGGGTTTCTCGGCTTCCACACGGGCGGGTTTCATGGAGGCGTTTGAATGCGACACAGAGGCGTGTTCAGCCGGCGTGCCGCGAGTGGCGCCCTCGACTCTTACCTAAGACACCGCGCCGTTCTTCCACTGGCGTGTGGGCTCTTTGGGTGCATGGCCTGCATGTCAGTGACCCAACGCAGGCAACGCATAGTAGAGGAACCTTTGGTGGGCCAGGGCGGTCAGAAGCGGACATTTCATAAACCGATGATTGTTCATTGAGTGTGATGTCATCTTTTTCATGTAGATAAGCCTACTATGTTGATAGCCCGTTCGTTAGGTTGTGATTCATAAAGACCGCTGCAAACATCAATGTTCTGCTTATCACAGATAAGATTGATTAATACCCATAACAATCCATGTCCTTAACAAAGGGTGCATGCACATATAGGTTGAGCGTGTGTCTTGCGTCGTGTGCTGTGTGCATGCAGGTGTGCGAGTGTTGCATGCGTGCAAGGGTACGTTTCAGTGTTGCATGCATGAGTGCGTACGTGCGTGTGTTCGTGAGTGCATGTGTACGTGTTAGTGTTGCACGCCAGCATGCATGCATGTGTATGTGTCAGTGTTGCACGCCTACATGCGTGCGTGTCTTGCGTGCGTGCATGTGTACGTGTGAGGTGAGGCTACACGTCAGTCGACTGACTTTTTCATCTCTGGTCATTAGATTTTCCAGCTGTTGGATATGAAATCAAGGGCCTCCAGTTTATCATCAAACTCCACCCCCCTGAGCCGCCAGCCACCACCGGCCGAACCGCCAGCCCCCGTCGCCCGCGGCTGGCCCGCCCTCCCTGAAACCACTCCCCACCGCCGGTCCGCCGCCGCACCGGCCATCCCTCTAGCCCCCCCCCCCCGCCGAGCTTTTTCTCCGAGGATCCCCACCCCACCGCCCAATGAACGCCCCCCAACCGCCGCTGACTGCCAACCACAGGTCTCACGACTCCGAATACCCACCGACCACTAATTTATTACCATTTCTGTCCTTCATATATGCGCTGACGGGTGGGCCCTATGGTAATGTGCGCTGCTGAATGTGGACCATTTGACTGGTCAATTGATCCTGTTATCAACAAATTACAGAGCTGTATGGTGAGCCAGTGACCGTATGATCACCCTAAAATGTACTCCTATTTTATTAACACAATACATACTCAAACTACCATTTCTTTCTTTCATATACGGGCTGGCAGGTGGGCCCCACGGTTACGCGCCCTGATGGTGCAACACTAGTTGTGCCGCGTGGAACGTTTCACTAGTCAATTGATTGTGTCATCAACAAAATACGGAGTTGTACGGGTGAGCCAGTGACCGTATAATCATGATATGTAGTTTTTTAACACGGTATAGATGCAAGGGCTCATATATACGCACAAGCACTCACCGCTATAAGCGCACACACGCGAACCCTACCCCTATGAGCACCTTCGAGAGAGTGGGCTAGCATATATGATCTTGAGATTTTACAAAGTCACCATAGGTGCCTCGTAGTCGAGTGGAACGTCTCCTCCCACTTAACGTACATCGCCGGAAAATACTAAAATTAACACTAGATAAATGCGAGCATCGGGACTTTAACCTTGGTGGGCTCGAGAAACCACTGTCCTCTACCCATCCAACCACATGTTGGTTAGCACGACAAAATGTATGTGGTGACCGTGATGAGCTTATTCTGAAGTCCAGTAACCATATCGTGCTTTCGCTTCAAATACAATGACCGTAAGTGTCGTCAACAAAATACGGAGCACGCATCAAATACAAAGTCCATCAGTGTCATCAACAAAATATGGAGACGTATCGTGAGCTAGATATCGTTGTACTATTGTATATGCTTATTTTCTTAGTGGCCGATTGCGTGTGTGGTGTGGTGGGCACATCATTTCTAGTTGTGGTGGGTCAACATGAAGACTCATGGGTCGGTTCCATCCTGCGCCACATATAGGTTGGACCGGGACGTGTTATACGAAGACCCATGTGGAGGACTCGGCGTACAACACGAAGCTACCAGAGTCGCGGAGGACTCTATCCCCACTGGTGATAAGCCGACTATATATGATTTGTAACCCTAGGCCCTTAGTATGTTATACAAGCTTGGGGGCTAGTTCGTCGATAGTATACACACACGCACAATGCCTGGTATTCACGTGTACTTTGTACACACCCCTATCACTAATATACAGTACCGGGAGTAGGCTCTTTCTTCAACTGCAAGGGTCCGATCCGAACTAGGGTAAAACTTTGCCTCATATTACCATCCAGCCTAACAGCCAGGGATATCCTACCGAATGATATGATGAAATCATATCTGCCAACTACTAAGAGAGAGGTGTGTCGGGGGGCAATGTGTGCGAGAGAGGCCTAAAGATAATGTGTGTGCGGGAGACACGTAGGCACATATATGTGCGTATAGAGGGCTAGTAGAGACCATGCATGTGTATATATGCATGTGAGAGAAATAGTGTTTTCCAACTGAGATTAGTGAAAAGAGTGGTACATAGTAGTCAGAAAGAGAGAGAGAGGAACAGATAGAGCATGTGCGTGAGACACCCCGACACCCTGAGAGAGATTGTGAACATGTGTGAAAGAGAAATGCCGATGCATATAAAGTGTGTGCACTTATGCGTTAGATAGAGAGATATATAACACGTTTGTGAGAACGAGGCGAGGCATAGTGCATCTAGGTGTAAAAGGTGGTTCTATGCATTAAATTAAAATATAAATGGCATTGTTATTTTTGGATGAGATCATGAATTTTGCAAATTGCGTATGGACGAAAATCGGTCTATCAGACACCCATACTCTATTGAATTCTAGCATGTGCATGTGTTTATTTCATATTATCGATCCATAGAGTGAGAGCGGTTTGAGAAACAGGCAACGGATGCTTTTGCAATTCATATATAAACATTAATTAGTGCACTCCATGTTGTTAGTGTGAAGCACTTTATACATTTGTCACTTGCATGGATACATTCCAAATTGCTAGCTACGAAATAGAATACATGTCGAATTCAACGTAAAGGGGGTTTTGAAGATTCGAATTCATAGGAAGTGCATTCATCTATTTGAACCCGAGATAATGGCATTTGTAAATCAGATGTAAAAGGGGGCATCAATCTTTGTTGTGAGTTTGAACGTGCTATATATATTCGTACGCATATCTAACTTTTTTTTGCAACCAAGGAGATTATATCTGGAACCATGCATGAACTAAGTTAAGTTGCATATTTTTTAATATATACTCGTGTACAATGTATATTCAAATGTACCCCCTCCATTCCAAAATAATCGTAGCTTCAGGATTTTCAAGAGTAAAGATTTATGAAGTTTGACAAATCCTGAAAGTTCAATTCAAGAGAACCGAAAACGTTAATGCTTCTGCTCCCAAATATTGAACGAAGCGCCAAATAGGCCTCTGGTCACCCGAAACCGTGCGATACTAATGTTTTGGTGGTAGGAAATTACTGTCCTGACTCTGGCTCATGTAGCCTATCGGCCCGATGTCCAAAGGTCTAAACCGGGGTAGGTTTATAACTTCACGAAGACGCCAGTCTCAACTACCTCCGAGAAGCATTCATACGCCATGGGTGCCTACCCATGCGCTCGGCCGAAATCTATCCTGCCCACATTTGGGACACCTGACATGACTGTCCTACCCCCATCCCGGAATATGTCCGAAATGTTAGATGGGGGCAAAGTTTGTAACTTTCCCCAAATTTCAAACAAGCGCATCTCAAACCGAAACATTGTTCCCCCTTAGTTCCCCGCCTCCCTCAGTTTCCCCATTCATACTCCGTGGGCGTGAAAACGCCCTCTCCACGAGCCGCAAAACCCCAGCCTCCTCCGTCCTCCACCCCATAGCGGCCAATCCACCGCCACCCTCCTCCATCACGCCGGAGCCGGTACCCCGACATCGTCGTCCAACGCAACCGCGACCGCAACGCCCTCAAGGACTTAGCAGCTGAAGCCGAGGCAGAGCTGCCTCCACGACGCCGACGTGCGTCGTACCAGAACCACTCCGACCACGCTGTCCTGCGCCTTACTGCTGCGGCTCCACTGTCGCAACCGTCCACCGCACCGGAGCTGTTCCCGCTATGCCGTCGTTCGGCGCCTCGTATCTTCTTCCCCGCCGCCGACAGACGGCCACCGCACCACACTCAACAACTTGGCCATGGGTTCGTCCAAGGCTGCACCGTCCTCCAGAACTTCTGGTTTCCGGCTAACAACAAGAAGATCATCGGAAAAATAGAAGGAGGACACAACACTGCCAATAGAAAGAGGTACTCCTCTTCCCTTATTCGTGCAAATCTTACATCTCCGCTCACACCGTATTCATCCCACGAAAGAAGCTAGTTGAGCGCTTCTTACTACATCTTCTTCGTGATACTAAATGCACAAGGTTTCCTCCCTTTTACTATTTCACCTTTGCTAGAGGTCAGTAGCCCGCCTGTATTTCAATTCAGGGTCAGTCGAACCGCAATTAAAAGAAGCAGCACCCGCTTAGGCGCGTGGAGCACCTAGTCCGCCTGTTCCCCGGGGAAGCGGCGCATCGGTGTCTATCATAGGGGTGTGGGGCGCAGGAGCTGCTTGCGCCCGATCTGGAGGTCGGCAGGGCTTGAATGGATGGCCGGGGGGCGGGGGGGTGCCAAGCACGGCGGTCCGATGAGGTCGAGGGGAGGGCGCAGGTAGGGGAGGAATACTGGGCCGGTGGTCGCTGGCGTTTCGAGGAAGATCGTCAACACTAACTGGCTGGAGGTAGATGAAGGCGATCTGCCCGTTCTTTGTACATCGGACGGTGCAGAAAAAATGGACTGACCTATTTGCTTTCAGTCGACTGTTATTTTCATAGAATCCTGTAGTAATTTAGTGTGCCATGCATGTTGTAGAGCTATCATATGTCTCCCGTCATTAATTTCTCACCGACCTGCTATCTGCTACATTTACACTGTACTAATTGTGCACACACTTCACCCATACTCACACTATTGTTTTTTTATGCATGGGTATTTCAGACTCTGACGCAGTGTTGATGAATGCAGAAAAGAAAAGACAGAAGTCACTCTAGTGTAATTCGAAGATAAGCACTAAGCGTTTCAGTGCTCTAATGGGTGCAGTGTCAGCAGTTGGAGACAGTAAACGTAGCTCTGCAGTTGATGATCTCAATTGTCACACACAACCATCCTAGGTGTTTGCTTTAACTTCGCGTTGTCAAATGTGGTTGCATGTTGCATATGGTGTCTAGCTTGTATTGCTTCCAATTTGGTTAAATTGCATCTGCTTACTTTACACATTATACCTTTGATAATGACATGCCTTCCTGTTTTTGATACATACTACATATGTCTATTAACCATGTTCGTACATCAAACTAATGCTCTTTTGTATCCCTCGTCAATCACTTATGATGAGACAGTCACCCGAGTGGGTTACTGTGAGACGCCCTACTCGTTTAAAGAGTGCAGTGTCATCCTCCCCACATGATTCTCAAGAAACAGCAAGGCTAAATGAAGATAGTCAACGTAGCTCTGTAGTTGATCACCGCAATTCCCCCACACCACCATCACAGGTTCTTGCTCTTACTTGGCAGTGTGATATGTGGTTGCATGTTGCATATGGTGTCTACCTTGTAATGCTTCTAATTAGGGTAAATTGCATCTGCTTAGTTAACACATTATACCTGTGAATATGACATGCCTTCCTGTTTTTGGTACATACTGCGTCATTCTATTAACCATGTTCTTACATCAAACTAGTTTTCTTGTGTATCCCTCATCAATGCTCCTAATTTGTTAAATTGCATCTCCTTAGCTTACACATTTACATGTGAATATGACACGCCTTCCTGTTTTTGGTACATACTACATCTGCCTATCACACCATGTTCTTACATCAAACTATTGTTCTTGTGTATCCTGCGTCTATCGCTTATGATGAGACAGTCACGCGCGTGGGTTAATATGAGACGCAATACTCTTATAAAGAATGCAATTTCATCCTCTCCACATGATTCTCAAGAAACAGCAAGCCTAAATGAAGATATTGAACGTAGCTCTATACCTGAAGACCGTACTTCCCCTACACCACCATCACAGGTGCTTGCTCTAACTTCGCAGTGTGATATGTGGTTGCATGTTGCATACTGTGTCTAGCTTGTAATGCTTCTAATTAGGGTAAATTAAATCTGCTTAGTTTACACACTATACCTGTGAATATGACATGCCTTCCTATTTTTGGTACACACTACATCTATGTGTTAACCTTGTTCTTACATGAAACTACCTCTCTTCTGTATCCTGCATCAATCACTTACGATGAGTAACTTTTATTCGTTGCATATTGCATATTATTTCTAGCCTGTTGCCATGTATTGCTTCTAATTTGATCAAATACATTTGTTAGGGCACCCTTTTAATTTGGCAGAGTGATATTGGTTTCATCTTTCATATGGTTTCTAGCTTGCACTGATTCTAACAAGTTCAAGCACCTTGTGCTTAGTTTACACTTTATACATCATACATGTCAATATGTCACGTCGTCCTGTTTTTCATACATATTCCATCCTCCTATCATGCGGCTGCCTTACATGAAAGTAGTGTTCGTCAGTATCATGCATCAATGAGTTCTGAAGAGCAAATTTTATTCCTTTTTCTTGTGGGTTTGACTTGACAAGGCAAAATCAAGAAAGAGGAAGGAAAAGAGTAAGGAAGGCGATGATGGTGGTCCTCTGCAGCAACGTAAACGGAGCATCTGTACCGATTCTCCTTGTACTGATAGTGCATTACAAGGTCCAAGTCTCCGCTCCCCTACTCCACCATCCAAGGTGCTTCCTCTAACTTGGCAGTGTGATATCTGGTTGCATGTTGCTCTAACTTGCTCGTATTGCTCCTAATTAGTGTAAACTGGATCTGCTTAGCTTACACATGATACATGTGAATATGACACGCTTTCCTGTTTTTGGTACATACTATATCTGTCTATCACACCATGTTCCTACATGAAACTACTCTTCTTGTGTATCCTGCATCAGTCACTTATGATGGGACACCTTTAAGTTGGCAGTGTGATATTGGTTTGTGTCTTGAATATGATTTCTAGCATGTATTGCTTCTAGTTTGATGAACACCACCTATGACGAGATAGTTTTAACTTGGCAGAGTGATATTGATTGCACCTTCCATATGGTGTCTTGCAGTGTTTCTAATTTGTTGAAATGCCTTCTGCTTAGTTACCACACCATAGGTGTGAATATGTCAAGCCGTCCATTTTTTCGTACATATTCCATCCTCGTATCATGACTTTGCCTTTCATCAGAGTAGTGTTCATCAGTATCATGCATGAATGAGTTCTGAAGAGCGAATGATATTATTTTTTCTTGTCGGTATGACCTCACAATGCAAAAGCAATAAAGCTGAAGGAAATTGGCAAGGCATTGGATGATGGTGGTCCTTCCGAGCAACTGAAATGGAGGTTCTCTACAGATTCTACTCCGCCATCCTCCCAACAAGATTCGCAAGACAACACAAGGCTAGACAGTCAACGTAGCTGTGTAGATGATGAGCACATCTCCCCTACTCCACCATCACAAGTGCTTGCTCTAACTTGGCACTATTATATGTGGTTGCATGTTGCGTATGATGTCTAGCTTGTATTGCTTCTAACTTTGTTGAATTGCATCTGCTTACTTTACACATAATGCTTGTGAATATGACATGTGTTCCCGTTTCTACATCAGACTACTATTCTTGCATATCCCGCATCAGTCACTTATGATAAGGCACCTTTAAGTCGCCACTATGATATTGGTTGTGTCTTGCATATGATTTCTAGCATGTACTGCTTCTAATTTGTTGAAACGCCATACAGTTTGAACTTGGCAGAGTGATATTGGTTGCATCTTTCATATGGTGTCTAGCTGTAGTGCTTCTAATTTGTTGAGATGCCTTCTGCTTAGTTACCACATCATAGGTGTGAATATGTCACACCATCCTGTTTTTCATACATATTCCATCCTCGCATCATGTGTTTGCCTTTCATCCGAGTAGTGTTCGTCAGTATCATGCATGAATGAGTTTTGAAGAGCGAATTTTATTCCTTTTCTTATCGGTTTGACTTCACAATGCAAAATCATTACAGCTGAAGGAAATTAGTCCGGCGGTGGATGATGGTGGTCCTTCGGAGAAACTCAAATAGGGGGTCTCTACAGATTCTACTCCGCCATCCTCCCAACAAGATTCGCAAGACAACACAAGGCTGGATAGTCAACGTAGTTGTGTAGATGATGAGCACATCTCCCCTACTCCACCATCACAGGTGCTTGCTCTAACTTGACACTATTATATGTGGTTGCATGTTGCGTATGATGTCTAGCTTGTATTGCTTCTAACTTGATTTGCATCTGCTTACTTTACACATAATGCCTGTGAATATGACACGTGTTCCTGTTTCTAGAACATACGTGTACATGATGAGCACATCTCCCCTACTCCACCATCACAGGTGCTTGCTCTTACTTGGAACTGTTATACGTGGTTGCGTTTTCCGTATGATGTCTACTTTGTATTGCTTCTGATTATGTTGAATTGCATCTGCGTAGCTTACAACTTATACCTGCAACGATCACTTACCCATAAGACACATTTAACTTGGGACTGTGATGTAGGTTGCATCTTGCATTGTCTTCTATCTTGTACTGCTTCTAATTTCTTGAAATGGCACTTACGATGAGACACTTTTTACCTGATAGAGTGATATTGGTTGCATGTTCATATGGTGCCTAGCTTTCATTTCTTCTAATTTTGTTGAAATTCCTTCCGCTTACTATTTTTTCATACATATTCCATCCTCCTATCGTACGTGTGAATATGAAACGCTGTCTTTTTTGTATATATTCCATCCTCCTATCCTGCGCTTGCCTTACATCAAAGTAGTGTTCGTTTGTATCATGCATCAACTAGTTATGCAGAGCTAATTTTATTCATCTTCTTGTGGTTTTAACTTCATAAGGCAATATCAGAAAATAGGAAGAAAAAGAGTAAGTTAGGGGATGTTGGTGGTCCTCCGCACCGACGCAAACAGAGACTCTCTAGATTTGCCACTGCTACTGCTAATGAAGTTGAAGTCCCAAGTCTACATGATGAGTTCATCTCCCGTACTCCACCATCGCAGGTGCTTGCTCTAAGTTGACAGTGTGATAATTGGTTTCATGTTGCATATGTTGTCTAGCCTGTATTTCTTATATTTTGATTAAATTGCACCTGCTGAGTTTATACGTTATACATGTGCATATGACATGGCTTTCTGTGTCTAGAATACACTGCATCTATCTATCAGACCATGTTCTTACATCAAAGTACTGCTGTTGTGTATCCCGCATCAGTCATTCATGATTGGACGCTTTTAACATGGCAGTTTGATAGTGGTTGCATCTTGCATTGATCTACGTTGTACTGCTTCTAATTTTTCGAATTGCCACTTATGACAAGACACTTTTAACTTGGTAGACTAATATTGGTTGCATCTTTCATATGGTGTCTAGCTTGCATTACTTCTATTTTCTTGAAAATCCTTCTGCTTAGTTTGCACATCGTAGCTGTGAATATGTCACGCCGTCCTGTTTTTCTTACATATTCCATCCTCATACAGTTGTCTTACATCAAAGTATTGCTTGTCTGTATCATGCATCAATGAGTTCTGAAGAGTGATTTTATTCTTTTGTGTTATGGGTACAACTTGACATGGCAAAGTCAAAAAAGAGCAAGGAAAATAATATAGTAGGGAGTGCTGTTACTCGTCGGGTGAAACAGAAAAGGTTCTGCTATCGAGATTCTGCTAGTACTTATAGTGCAGTAGAAGGTCCAAGTCCACCGGCTAAATCTACAAACACAGTATGACCTACTCCACCAGCTGCAGCATCCGCTTCAACTGTACCAGCATCTCAACCAGTTACTCGTTCGTTTGCTCTGAAACTAGCCAGTTCCCAAGCGGCCTTCACACCTAACACTACTTCCGAAGCACTGCTGACACAACAGGACTTGGCAAGATCAGATGAACCTCATGAGCATCAACACCAAGACGGTACCTGACCGAGTCAAGTTGCAGTTGCATGCGCCTTTATATGTACTCTCACAGTTTGATGTACACTAACACTTTCCATATTCGTTGTTGAACTAGCACCACGGCGCAAGCGGAAACAGACATCAGGGATAATGCTTGACAGATTAACAAAATCTAAAGGAGCAAGAATGGAGATCCATTTTGAGGCAGGTTTAAAAAGGCCACATGATGCAACAGAGTCAGCCAAGTTAGTATCAGAGGCAGCCGTTGCCGTTAGGTGTCATGCACGTATCCTCCCAACGTGGAACTAGTACAAGAATGAGAAAGACAATACCCAGTTTAACACCTTCCTTGACCATTTATCCGTAAGTAATGTTATTCATCGCAATTAGTAATATTGTCTTGCTCTGTCCCATACTTTCTAGCTTCCTCCTAATAAGACTCACATTCTTTTTTCAACAGATGAGGTTCAAGTTGGATCCAAAAGATGATGCAACTAAACAAGCATGCACTCATGTTTTTCAGTCTGCTCTGCGACAGTATCGGTACCACCTTAGAAAATCTCACTTTGAAGGCAAGGCTAACAATGAAATCGCCCAAACATCTTCAGCGAAATATATTACAGATGAAGACTAGACAACCCTCGTTAAACACTGGTCTGATCCAAAGTATCAGGTAGGCTATATGTATTTGATTAGACCACATATTGAACTTGTATTTATGTATGTGCCTTACAAGTGTATCTTCTTCTAGGCTAACTGTTTGAAGAACAAAACCAACCGTTCTAAAGTGAAATTCCAACGGACAACAGGATCTCGTAGCTATATTGCACACTGCGAGGCTCTTGTAAATAGCTGCTACTTCCTTCTTTTTTGTGCCATATTATCGTATCTATATTGACTTGTCCCAAATACAGAGGAAAGCCCGTGCGGACCAAAACGAACCTGAACCGAATGTAGTGCAAATCTTCAAGGATTGCCACACCAGCAAGATGAAGGGCATGAGCACACCAGTTCAAGCCGATGTTGTAAGTCCTTTTACTCCTCCTGCCTTGAACTGATTGGTATTGTGATGTGTTCATTTAACTACTTGGTTTGCAGCCAATGTCAGTTACTCTATTCACTTTTATTCACAGTTGTCTTAACATATCATTTCACCTTACATGGTTTAAAAGAGATGAAGTATATTTTTTGGTCTTGATCTGTAATCTAGTTGTTATGTTCATGTGCGCACACAATGATAAAATAGCCTGTCTGTTTTATATCTGCTTGCCCATGATATGAATGATGTCATACTATGTTCATCCTACTTTAAACCATGTCTCTTTATCCTTAGATGTCAACGAATGTGAGGAAATTGACAATACAGTAGGCATGCTACATGGACATATGTTCCGAAAGTGATTTTATTATGTAGTTGGCACTACAATACATGCTAATGTATTACAGTAGTTCACCAAAATAAGTTATGTATAAACGTTTAACCTACTTTGTTTGTTTTTATCTCATTAGTAACTTATCTGGTACACTAATCTACAAGTTCAAACTTTCAGGAAGCTATGGAACAAATGATTGAACAGCCACAACCACCTGAAGGTGATGAGGCTACTACAGGCACAATGTCACCTCTTGCTGCAGTGCGTCAGTATCTCTCCACTAACAGTGCAAAAAGCACCTCCCTGCGTAATTCTGGGTTGGTTGTCAAGGTAACCTCGTCCAAATCGCCTACTGAACAAAATCTTCCTGCTAGACAGAGTGATATATCTGTGCTCCAGACACAAGTCCAATCACTAATGGACGTTGTTTTGGAAACAAGAATAGTGGTTGAGAAATGTCGTCAAGATATGAATGGTTTTGAAACCAGACTATCAGACATTCGCTTCGTTGTTCAAGAGCAATGGTGGAAAAAAGGTGGAGATCGTGCTGCTCCATCAGATTCTACAGCCTGAAACATTAGCACTCAGGTCAAATGATCTGTGCTTCTATACATCTGATGGTGCTTTTATCTGGATGGACTGTAAACTTTATGCCAACAGGCCTTTTGTTGTATGGTTGGAATTTATTTTGTTGTGATACAACATTTATGATGCTGCCTCAGGCTGCAGTAATTACGACGCTATTTTTGTATAGTGTAGGTTTATCTTAGTAATGTATTCGGCCGAAAGCTTCGTAGGAGCCCAACATGCCAACATTCGTCGGGCCCATTCCAATTGGGCTAAAAACGATTACGGGCCGAAATTGGCATGTAGCCCACTAAAAATATCTGGGCCTAAATCAGCATAAGCTTTCATATTTTTCTGGTAGGCCTGTGCCCATAGTGGGCCTTTAACATGCCTAAACATAATTTGGGCCCTCGGTAAAAATAGGCCGTTTATAGGTGTAAATATCTCGAGCCCATAAAAAACATGGGCATTTAATAGACCTAAAGTGAGATTGGGCCCTGATTGTGCCAAATAACCCACTAGGCTTAGCAGGACGAAATGGTGGCCCATTTACGATGCGGATCTTTGACAGGCTGAAATTCGAACGGGCCGTAAATGCGCCGACCAAATACACGGGCCTTTAATAGGCCGGAACTTCGGTCAGGCTAGATTATCGTCATTTTTATGTGGGCCGTTAATGGGCCCGATATGACGTTGGGCCACATATGACCCATGATTTACGTCCGGTGTTAACAGGCGAAAAATGAAAACAGGACGAAAGTGGACCAAAGCTATAGTGGGCCTCTAACAGGCCGAATGTCAAACATGGCCGAATATGACCCAAATCCTTCACGGTCGTTTATGGGCAAAAAAAATTGATGGCCTGTAAATGGGCCCAAATGAAGCCGGACCTTTAACAGGCCGGAAATACACTGGGTCGTAATTCGGCCCAATTACTTAGCGACTGTTAACGGGCCAGAAGTGACCATGGGCCGCATTGATGACAAGTTTAGGACAGGCTGTTGACGGCCGATTTGACTGAGAATGTTGGGCCTTTAGCTAGGCCAGCCCATTATGGTCTGCAGAATCTTGTGGGCCTTTAGTTGGGCCGGCCCATCGTGGTCCGCAAAATCTTGTGGGCCTTTAGTTGGGCCGGCCCATTATGGTCTGCAAAATCATGTGGGCCTTTAGTTGGGCCGGCCCATTATGGTCCGCTAAATTTTGTGGGCCTTTAGCTGGGCCGGCCCATTATGGTCCGCTAAATCTTATGGGCCTTCGGTTGGGCCGGCCCATTTAAACTTTGTGGGCCACTTTTGGGCCTGTCCACGTGTCAACATATCATAGGCCCATCTCGACCGTTGGATGAGTGACACCTGTGCCAATGCGGAGCTGACGCGTGGATCCGTCAGCCAATGAGAATTTTACATGTGGAAAATCGGCATTGGTCATGGCTGTTAACGGGTTATCGGATCCAAAATCCGACCCGATAGCTTAACGGTGTTCCGTTATAGTGGATGCCATGTGTCGATCACCCTTGACGAAAGCACTTCTGTGATGCGCGATTTATCGTCATGGAAGTGGACACTTCCGTGCTGATAATTTTGGCAATGTCATGGAACACTTGTACGACAGCACAGGTATGACTATCTTGATTCTGTCATAAATTTGTCATGGATGTACATGCATGACAGAAAACGCGACCTACTGTGACAAACACGTATCATCACGGAAGTGTATTTTTTTTGTAGTGCCACTAGCCAAGTGAGCTAGGCTCACTTCCTTCATCTGATCTATGTTTACTCTTACCGAAATGTTGAATAAAACCAATGCTAGTGAATATGTTTAGCTCTGCATTACTCTTGTCAGTACCTTTTGGCTGTATGTTGTACCTACATTTATAGCTAGTTGATTATGTAGCATCACTCTGCATCTTAGCTAAAATAATCTCCATTTGTTCCTATATTTTCACTTCTATATTTACTCTTAACAAAATGTAGAATAAAGGCAATGCTTATGAAGAAGACTTTGTAGTAAACTTCTTGAATTGCCCGCCCATCGACATGGAAAAGGGTTTTATAGAGCTGGTCTTCATTACTAACGTATGTTTGTCCTTCTCGAGCCTTCAAACTTTGTTGTGTATATTTGGATAGCAATGACTGCAACTGCTATTTATTTTTGTCGCTTGCATCAAATTGCATGTTTAAAATTTATTATGAAGTCCATAAACATAAGTTTCTCCTTCTCAATTTCAGTTTTTAGTTATACAACCAAGTTCCTTCTTCATACCATGTAAATTAAACTAAACATAGCAAATGATCTTCCTTAGCATTGCATGCATGCTTGTTGATCTGTAATCCAATGGTGTGGTCCAACTACCAACTCCAGGACAATGGCATATCCTGCTATGTCTTAGCTATGAACAACGCATATTATGTTCATGTTATTTAAATTGTGTCTCTTTATTTACCAATCTAAAATGGGATAAATTGACAGTACACTCATCATCGATGCTTATACATTCTTTGGCACTACATCTATGCCTGTGTTCTTGATCTGTAATCCATTGGTGTGGTGAAGCTGGCCACTCCTGCACAATGCCATTTCCTGCCATGTCTTAAGTGTGAACATTTTTTATTCTATTATAATCCAGGTCTCTTTATTTGCCACTAAAAATGTGATGAATCAACAACACCGTTGCTTATATGTGCAAAGCATGTTATCTGTCTGCTTTTTTCTCTTTCAGGGTGATATCA
This sequence comes from Triticum urartu, assembly GCF_003073215.2. Taxonomy (NCBI): domain Eukaryota; kingdom Viridiplantae; phylum Streptophyta; class Magnoliopsida; order Poales; family Poaceae; genus Triticum; species Triticum urartu. The sequence goes on from NC_053022.1 coordinate 259,821,317, forward strand.
CTAACGCCAAGTACTGCCGTTGATGTTATGTAGCTAGAGTTGGGTATACATGTCAAACAAGTGCAGTCATCAGCTTGCTCAGCAGCTTGCACTGCAGCTCCCAAGCAGGGCTAACCTTTCTTGAACCGTGTTGAAGTGATGTCGGTTCTGTATATTATTTTAGGCGGCGTGTTTATTTGCACTGGTGGCATCCTTTGATGCCCAGTGTATGTAATCTACTGTTTGGTTGCGCTTTATTATCGCTGGCGGCGAACTTTTATGCCCAGTGCACGTAATATGCAGTAATTTCTTTGTCGTATAGTCTAGGTATATTCTTCGTCATGATGCCATAATTTAATTTCTGTATATGATGTCGTCGTTTCCTGGAAAGGTCGTAAGCTTTGACAGAGCGCAATGGGCCTAAACGTTCGGTTTATTATATAAAAAAATTACGGTACTAAAACTGGCCGGCCCGCCAATCACTGTAAATGGGCCGAAACATGGGCCTACAATCATGTCCGGCCAATAGCAGGACGAGTAAACCAGTTGACTAAGTTGGGCCAGAGAAAAGAATGGGCTTTTAATAGTTCGAAAAGTAGATTGGACCTGAACGGTGTCAGAGGCCCATGATCGGCTCAACCACAAGATGGGCCGTTAACAGGCCAAAATATTTGTCGGGCCACATTTGGCCGAATAACATAATGGGTCGTAAGCAGGCCAGGCGCAAAGCGGGCCATCGGTAGGCCTAGTTATCTCACATGCCTGTAATGGGCCAATAGTTGGGTTGGGCTAAAATATATCCATGAAGACCATGGGCCTTTAAGAGGCCGAATGTCGGTGCAACAAACCTTGGGTCTATTGCCCAGACTATGCACATGCACGGGAGTAAGTATACAGCACCAAGGGCATGCCAAAGTACAAGAAATCAAGATTCTCAAAAGGCCAACATGCAGATCAAGAGGACCAAGACCAAGCCAGAGAAGTAAGAAACCACCAGTAGAAAAGCCTCCCTTGCCGGGCAGGCGAGCCCGACAAGGACGGGGTTACCCCCGGAAGAAGACCTCCAAGACACCCCGGCAAGGCCTGCCGGGCTCACGGAGACGGAGCCACCTCACTAAACCACTTCACCACGACGTACGTCATCGATCAGTGCAGTGTCAAGCCGCAAAGTGACTAAGTGGCAGCCATCTTCCACATGGCGGCCTCTTTCTACGGGGAATGCCCATAGATGACACTCGTCCTACAACGTGTCAAGTGAGCAGGTGCGAAGCTGGCAAATCTGCCCGGCAAGGCTTGTCGGGCAAGCGGCGATGTAACGTCGAGTGGCGCATTTAGTGCTCTGTCATCCTGCAGAGTTAGGTATGATAGCACTGTTTGCTATCTTACCAGTGCATAATGAATGATTTGCCACTGTGGTGACCCCTTAACCTATAAAACAAGGCCTGAGGCAACCTTAAAAAGGGTTGGACACTGGATTAGCAAATCCACCCCCTCATATTTCATATGCACGTAGCCATTTAGCCCTGAGGCAACCCTGCCGGGCAAGCGGACTACGACCACCACCATTTTTCCACCATCAATCCACCAAAGCAGGAGTAGCTTTTAACGCCTCACGGCGGCCCGAACCTGGGTAAAAATTGCCTGTGTGATCCCTGCCATGCTGCCCCACGCTCCTCTGCTCTTTGTGCAATGTGCCATCCCCCCGCTGAACCAGCAAGGGACCTTTGGTCCCAAAGGTGGCCGTGGTTTCCTGTGACATCTTTGGCGGGCCAGGTAGGGGGATCACTTGCACGAACCTGAAAGTGTGAGTAGCGCGTCATCTTCATCACCATCTTCATCTTCGACGGTGCCATCGACCATGGCGCCCAAGAAGAAATCTGGTGCTTTAGCTCACCCGTCCACCTCGAAGGCTCTGCCGCCCACATCCACCAACTCTACGGGTGATGCGAAGGCGCACGAGGATGTGAATGCTGCTGGGGATGTGGTCGGAGCAGCCGGCGCCGTCACCACCTCCCCCGTGGCCGAAGGAAGAGACATCGGAGGAGAGCAACATCATCAACATCTCGATGGCCATACTCCACGAGGAACGGGTGAAGGGGTTATCCCATCCGCGACCCTTCCTCTCGCCGATGGGCACAACCACGGCGATGGCACTCGGTCCAGGGCGAATCCCCGCCCTCCAGCCGCCCCCACCACAGGAGCGACCACAGCACGCGCACCTCCCCCAGGGCGAGTCGGCCAGGTCGTTGTGCCCAACGGAGCCGCTGGCCCTCAAGCGCCTTCACCACGTCACCATGCCATCCAAATGGCCGCCTCGGAATAGCAAGGGAGTGGTGTTGTCGCCGCTGGCACCGTCAGTATCCGAGCGATGGTGCGGTCCACTTCGTCATCACCTATGCCAAGCACTGCCACGGAAGCCATGGCACGAGTCCAGCTACTATTGAGGTTTCCGCCGGCGGCCGAGCAGATGGACGAGTGGTGTGCCACCATCCAGAGTCTGCTCGGCTTCGCCGAGGCTGGGGGCTCGCAGTGAGCTAGCCCGCCACAGCCTCCCCAATAGACAATGACGGTTCGCGCTGCGAGGTCGAGAGAAGTTAACTTGCAATGATGAGAGTGATGGAGGGGGTGAAGAGGAAACCAGTGAGTAGGAGTTCCAGAAGGCCACTGACGCCCTGTGCATTGACGGGGGTGCATCCCTGCACTCCTCTCACCGACAACTCAAATGGTGGGCACGCGCGGTCAATGCCGTGCAGCCAGCAGCAGAGGCTCGGAAGCTGCTCAAATGGTCAAGCACGCCCATCATCTTCGACGAAGAGGACCATCCTGACCGTACCATTGCGGTAGGATGTCTGCCATTGTTGGTATCTCCAACAATTCGCAACCTCAAAGTCACAAAGATGTTGGTTGACGGCGGGGCTGGGTTGAATCTGATTTCCCCAAAGGTCATCAGCAAACTTCAGATAGCAAAGGAAGAATTAAAGGACACAGGCACGTTTCAAGGAGTTAATCCCGGTAGGAGTCATCCTAAGGGAAAGATCATGTTGCCCATGACATTTGGGGGAGAACTAAACTACCAGACTGAGAAGATTGTGTTTGATGTGGTCGACCTCCCCCTGCCGTACAATGGGATCCTTGGACGCCCAGCCCTGGCTAAATTCATGGAGGCATCTCACTATGACTACAACACCTTGAAGATGCCTGGGCCTATAGGAGTCATTTCCATCCCATCCGATGAGAAGGACACAATAATTTGCGTGGATAAGATGTACAGGGACATAGCCGTGGCAGAAGTAGCGGCAGCAGCAGTTCCCGCCAAGGAGAGTAGAGGAAAGAAGAAGGATATCAGGGACACCAGCAAGGAATCCGGGAAGAGTATCTATTCGGAGTGCGCTACGCCTGTTGATGACTTGCTGGAGAGTTCCAACAACAAGAGGTCCAAGGTTGCCACACCACAAGTGACGAAGGTCCTGTCAGGGCTGGCTGGCATTGATGGTACCTTCACTATCAGCACCCCCTTGAAGACCAATAGGATAGCGCGCTCGTTGCCTTCCTGCAGGCGAATGTTGATGTGCTTGCTTGGCAACCATCTGATATCCCTGGTGTTCCCAGGGAGGTAATCGAGCACCACCCTGCTGTCTTCCCATATGCCCGACCTGTCAAACAGAATGTTCAGAAGCAGGCCTTGGAGAGGCAGTAGTTTATTGCAGAAGAGATTAAGAAGCATGAGGTAGCTGGTTTGGTCAGAGGAGTACTACAGCTAACATGGTTAGCAAATCCGGTGGTCGTTCGCAAGGCTACTGGGAAATGCAGGCTTTGCATAGATTTCACAGATCTCAACAAGGCTTGCCCGAAGGACCCATTTCCCTTGCCGCACATTGATCAGATTGTGGATTCCACTTCAGGCTGCGATTTGCTCTCCTTTTTGGATGCATATTATGGATATCACCAAATCTTCATGTCCAAAGAAGACGAAAAGAAGACGTCATTCATCACCCCATGTGGTACGTACTGCTTTGTCCGCATGCCATTCGGATTAAAGAGTGCCGGGTCCAGTTTTTCAAAGGCGGTCCAGATTGGTTTTGAGCCATAGCTGCACAGAAACATTGAGGCTTATATGGATGATATTGTGGTCAATACCAAGGACAGAGCAACCGTCATCCAGGATTTGGAGGAGATGTTTGCTAATTTACGCAAGACCAACTTGAAGCTCAACCCAGAGAAGTGTGTGTTTGGCGTTCCCTCCAGCAAGCTACTTGGGTTCTTTGTATCCCACCGAGGGATCGAGGCTAACCCCAACAAGATCAAAGCTATCAAGCAAATCCTGGCGCCCAGGACAGTCAAGGATGTGAGGCGTCTGACAGGGTGCATTACCGCACTAAGCAGATTCATTTCCAAGTATGTCGAGCATGCCCTGTCATTCTTCAAAATCCTGAAAAAGGCCGGGCCCATGAAGTGGACCCTAGAAGCAGATGTAGCCTTGCAAGAGTTGAAGGGCTACTTGTCCTTTCTACCCACCTTGGTTGCCCACAAACCACAAGAGCCATTGCTGCTATACTTGGCGGCAACCGATCAAGTGGTTAGTGTAGCCTTGGTGACACAGTGAGAAGTGGAAGAAGTAGAAAGTGAGCAAAGCCCGGTAGAGCCAAATAAGGATCATGACAGAAGGGAGCACGACAGCGAGGGTGACCCCAAGGACACGACAAGGAAGAAAGTGTTGCAGCGCCCAGTGTACTTCATTAGTTCCTTGCTACAAGGAGCTATAGATCGAGGTACTCTGGTGTGCAAAAGTTGATCTTCGGTCTCATCATGTCCTCAATGAAACTGCGCCACTACTTCCAAGCCCATGAGATCACGGTTGTCACTCACTTCCCGTTGCAAAGGATACTCCAAAACCCTGAGGCTACCAGCAGAATAGTGGAGTGGGCTTTGGAGTTATCCAGTTTTGGTCTGAAGTTTGAGAGCACATATACAATTCAGATCAGGGCATTGGTAGAGTTTATTGCAGAGTGGAAGCCAACCCCGGATGAGAAAATACCAAAATAGTTATCCCCGGCAAGGAAGCGCCCCTGGAATGGATCATGTATTTCGATGGTGCCTTTTCCCTGCAAGGTGCGGGAGCTGACGTGCTTCTCGTTGCCCCCTCCGGGGAGCACTTGAAGTACATCGTCCAGATGCACTTTGCCCGGGAAGAGGCAACCAACAATACATTAGAGTATGAAGGGCTCCTTGCCGGGCTCAGGATTGTTGTAGAATTGGGAATCAAGAAGCTGATCATTCGAGGAGATTCACAGCTTGTAGTGAGACAAGTCAACAAGGATTACCAAAGTCCATTGATGGAGGCATACGTTGAGGAAGTGAGAAGATTGGAGGAGCACTTTGACGGATTGCAAATAGAGCCCATACCCTGTGCGGAAAACATCATAGCTGATCATCTATCAAAGTGTGCTAGTCCTTGTTGAGGAACGTGCCCCGTAGTTGAGGAGGTGCCGCTAGTCCTTGTTGCTGAGCCCTAGGCTCCAACTTGGGTGAGGCACATAGTCCACTTTCTCCAAACCAGAGAACTTCCCGATGACCAAGATGAGGCTTAAAGAGTAGCCCGGAGGGCCAGTATGTATCAGGTTATGGATGACACTCTGTACAGAAGGAGGCCCAACAGTGTGAAATTGAAGTGCATTTGCCGGGAAGAAGGAAAGGAACGGCTGGCTGAGATACACAAAGGCATGTGCGACTCCCACATTGGATCTAGGGAATTAGTTGGGAAATCATTCCGGCAAGGATTCTATTGGCCCACAGCCCTCCAAGATGCGGTTGAGATAGTCACCAGGTGTGAAGCCTGCCAGTTCCATTCTAAAAACATCCACTTACCTGCACAAGCTCTTCAGACAATCCCATGGCCGTTTTTGGTCTGGGGGCTCGATATCCATCACTCTTTCCCCCGAGCCGCCAGGGGCTTTGAATTCTTGTTCGAAGTTGCTGCCATGAGAAACGTGTCTGCTTAGTCAGCTATCAAGTTCTTAAAGGAATTGGCGTGCCGTTTTGGAGTCCTGGCAAGGATCATTACTGACAATGGCACCCAGTTAATGAGCCGCGCCTTCATGCAATATGTTCATGCCCTCGGAAGCAAGATTTCATTTGCCTCTGCCGCACATCCTAGAAGCAATGGACAAGCTAAGGGGGCGAACGCTAAAGTGCTGCGAGGACTCAAAACAAGAACCTTTGATATACTGCAGAAGCACGACAGGCGGTCGATCGACGAGCTGCCGGTAGTTCTCTGGTCCCTCAGAACGACATCAAACCGAGGTACCGGGTAGACTCCCTTCTCCCTAGTCTATGGGGCAGAAGTAGTTAGCCCCACATAACTCATTTACGGATCTCCTCGAGTGCTTGCCTATGATGAAGTAGTGTCGGATTGTGGGTTCTGGCAAACCCTTGAGGTTCAAACTTTGGGATGCGCATGAAGATCTCTCCATAGCTCTCTGTCGCAATGATCTCAAGGCCTAGCTCGCCGAACCCAAGGAACAAGAGACATGAGAGTTTATACTGGTTCGGGCCACCATTGTGGTGTAATACCCTACTCCAGTGTGGTGTGGTGGATTGCCTCGTGGGATGAGGATGAATCAGTACAATGGATGAACAACCTCCTGAGGGGAGGTGTTCTTGAGCTTGATGAGCTGGTGAGATGGCCTTGGCCGAGTGGATCCGATCCAACATGAGCCGATCCTTGACTACGGTGGTGGCTAGCCCTATTTATAGAGGCCCTGGTCCTCTTCCCAAATGTTTAGGCGGGAAGGGATCCCACAACGGCCAATTTCAAAGGGAGACAACTAGTACAAGTTATCCTGACAAAAGGTGGTCTTCGCCTGCCAAAGGTTCTGGTGGTGACGCCGCTGTGGGCTCCATGGTGACCTCCATCCTGCCGTCCTGCTGGTCTTGGTCTTGTTGCATCGATATGGAAACCTTTTCCTCATGCCTCGGGACTCCTCACCTGCGCTTGCCCCTTTAGCACCAAAGAGGAAACAGGTACTTTGCGCCCGCGTGGCCTTGGTCGTCATGGCTCATGTCACGCAGACCTCGCGAGGTGCCCCTTTCATAGATATCTCTGCTCCTCGGGAGCCAGCCTAGTGAGGCCGCCCCAAAGGAGGTCTTAGTGTCGTCCGCCTCGCGAGGCTTGGCCCCTCGGGAGGGTTTTGAGTGGTTGCTGATGAAGATGGGCCGTACCAGGCCGTTGGTGGAGCCACGCCCTGGGCCGCAGGTAGGCAAGTCTGGGTACGTACCCCCGTTCCCGGTACGCCGACAGTAGCCCCCGGGCCCAAGGCGTGCTCGAACTTGGCGTCGAGGTGAAGCCAAAGGGCAAGTGCGGAGCGCCACGGGCCCCAACCGCTTGCGGCCTTGATTGACACGTGGCGATTGATGGGACGTGGGAGTCTCCGCTTCCCCACGCTGCCTCAGCAACTGTCGGACTTGACGAGACCCCTCGTTGCTCATCTCTTCCTCCACCCCGCTTGCTTCCTCTTCTTCCAACTTGCTGTGTCTCTCATGGCGACGATACAGAGGTTCTCCACCGTTGAGAAGGGAACCCCCCTGCCCCCCACCACGAAGAGCTTGGGCCACTCCCACCGAAGAAGAGGCTGGCCCGCTCCCACGACATCGTTGTGAGGCCGAAGGTGACGAGGCCTTGGTACGAGCGGCCTCCCCCCGGCTACTGATATGTCTCCATCGTATCTACTTTTCCAAAAACTTTTGCCCTTGTTTTGGACTCTAACTTGTATGATTTGAATGGAACTAACCCGGACTGACGCTGTTTTCAGTAGAATTGCCATGATGTTGTTTTATGTGCAGAAAACAAAAGTTCTCGGAATGACCTGAAACTCCACGGAATATCTTACAATAAATAAGAAAAAATCCTCGCCAAAGATGAAGACCAGGGGGCCCACACCCTTCTCATGAGGGTGGGGGGGGGCACCCCCCCTAGGGCGCGCCCCCTACATCATGGGCCCCCTGGAGACCCCCGACTCCAACTCCAACTCTATATAACTGCTTCCGGGGAGAAAAAATAGGGGGGAAGAAATCATCGCGTTTTACGATACGGAGCCACCGCCAAGCCCTAAAACCTCTCGGGAGGGCTGATCTGGAGTCCGTTCGGGGCTCCAGAGAGGGGGGTTCGTCACTGTCGTCATCATCAACCATCCTCCATCACCAATTTCATGATGCTCACCACCGTGCGTGAGTAATTCCGTCGTAGGCTTGCTGGACGGTGATGGGTTGGATGAGATTCACCATGTAATAGAGTTAGTTTTGTTAGGGTTTGATCCCTAGTATCCACTGTGTTCTGAGATTGATGTTGCTATGACTTTGCTATGCTTAATGCTTGTCACTAGGGCACGAGTGCCATGATTTCAGATCTGAACCTATTATGTTTTCATCAATATATGAGAGTTCTAGATCCTATCTTGCAAGTCTATAGTCACCTATTATGTGTTATGATCCATTAACCCCGAAGTGACAACAATCGGGATACTTACTGGTGATGACCATAGTTTGAGGAGTTCATGTATTCACTATGTGCTAATGCTTTGTTCCGGTTCTCTATTAAAAGGAGGCCTTAATATCCCTTAGTTTCCATTAGGACCCCGCTGCCATGGGAGGGTAGGACAAAAGATGTCATGCAAGTTCTTTTGCATAAGCACGTATGACTATATTCGGAATACATGCCTACATTACATTGACGAATTGGAGCTAGTTCTGTGTCACCCTATGTTATGACTGTTACATGATGAACCGCATCCGGCATAATTATCCATCATTGATCCGATGCCTACGAGCTTTCCATATACTGGTTTACGCTTATTTACTTTCCCGTTGCTATTGTTACAATCACTACAAAACACCAAAAACATTACTTTGCTTTCATTACTCTTTTGTTACCGTTACCATCACTATCATATTACTTTGCTACTAAACACTTTGCTGCAGATACTAAGTTTCCAGGTGTGGTTGAATTGACAACTCAGCTGCTAATACTTGAGAATATTCTTTGGATCCCCTTGTGTCGAATCAATAAATTTGGGTTGAATACTCTACCCTCGAAAGCTGTTGCGATCCCCTATACTTGTGGGTTATCAAGACTAATTTCTGGCGCCGTTGCCGGGGAGCATAGCTCTATTCTTTGAGTCACCTGGGATTTATATCTGCTGGACACTATGAATAACTTGAGAGATCCAAAAACCAAGATCTATCCCTCAACTATGAGGGGAGGTAAGGAACTGCTATCTAGCTCTGCACTTGATTCACCTTCTGTTATGGGTAAGCTTGCGACACCTACACCTGCTTCTGCTATTCGTTCTGATATGTCGCATGTTATTGATGATGCTACTTCTGCTATGCATGATACTTATGATGAAACTACCTCTATGCCTGATACTACTATGCCACTTAGTGATTTTCTAGAGGAACGACTTGCTAGGGCTAGAGAGATTGAAAATATTGAATCTGATTATGAAGATGAAAGTGATGATGAAGAATCACTTGTTATTCCTGAGGGTTATTTATTTGATCAAGATGCTTCTTTAGCTATTTTAGCATGCAAAGATAGATATGAACTCAAAAGGTTATTAGCTAAATGGAATAAGCAATCTCCAAATGCTAGGATGAGACCTGACCCTGCTTTTGCTACTTCACCTATATGTGTTGCTGATAAGGATTATGAATTCTCTGTTGATCCTGATATAATTACTTTGGTTGAATCTGATCCTTTTCATGGCTATGAATCTAAAACTGTTGAAGCACATCTTACTAAATTAAATGATATAGCCACCCTATTCACTAATGATGAGAGATCTCGCTACTTTTATATCCTTAAAATATTTCCGTTCTCATTAAAGGGTGATGCTAAGATATGGTTTAATTCTCTTGATCCTGGTTGTGTGCGTAGTCCCCAGGATATGATTTATTACTTCTCTGCTAAATATTTCCCTGCTCATAAGAAACAAGCTGCTTTAAAGGAAATATACAACTTTGTGCAAATTAAAGAAGAGAGTCTCCCACAAGCTTGGGGGAGGCTCCTGAAGTTACTTAATGCTTTTCCTGATCATCCTCTTAAGAAAAATGAAATACTTGATATCTTTTATAATGGACTAACCGATGCCTCCAGAGATTACCTGGATAGTTGTGCTGGTTCTCTTTTTAGGGAAAGAACACCCGATGAAGCTGAAATCTTATTGAATAATATGTTGACAAATGAAAATAATTGGGCACCTCCTGAGCCAGCTCTTGAGGCAGCTCCTGCTCCAATTAATGATCCTATTCCTAAACCAACCCCGAAGAAGAGAGATGTTCAATTTCTCAGTCCTGAAGATATGCAAGAGGCAAAGAAATCTATGAAAGAAAAAGGTATTAAAGCTGAAGATGTTAAGAATTTACCTCCTATTGAAGAAATACATGGTCTCAATTTACCTCCTGATGAAGAAATATATGATCTTAATCCTTTATTTATTGAAGAACCTCTAGACCTCGATAACCCGACACAGGTAGTAAAGGTAAATTCTCTATAGATATGATAAAGCTCAAATCCCTCCTACTAAATTTGCTAGTCAATGCTTGGATGAGTTTGATAATTTTATGTTTAAGCAAGAAGAGTTCAATGCTTATTTTGGTAGACAATTAAAACAAGATGCTGATATGATTAAATACTTAGGTGATTATATGGCTAATATTAGAGGTGAACTTAAACTTGTTAGCAAACATGCTTCTATGGTTACCACTCAAGTAGAACAAGTACTTAAAGCTCAAAAAGAATTGCTCAATGAGATGAATAGTAAGAAAAATGATTATGTTGTTAAAGTGGCTACTAGAACTGGTAGAATGACTTAGGAACCTTTGTATCCCGAAGGCCACCCTAAGAGAATTGAGCAAGATTCTCAGAGAAATAAAATTGATGCACCTAGTTCTTCAAAAAAGAAGAAAAAGAAAAATGATAGAACTGTGCAAACTTCTAGTGAACCTATTACTGAACCACCTGATAATCCAAATGATATTTCTATTTCTGATGCTGAAACTCAATCTGGTAATTAACATGAACCTAATGAAAATATTAATGATGATGTTCATAATAATGCTCAGCCTAGTAATGATAATGATGTAGAAATTGAACCTGCTGTTGATCTTGATAACCCGAATCAACGTTATGATAAGAAAGACTTTGTTGCTAGGAAACATGGTAAAGAAAGAGAACCTTGGGTTCAGAAACCCATGCCTTTTCCTCCCAAACCATCCAAGAAAAAGGATGATGAGGATTTTGAGCGCTTTGCTGAAATGATTAGACCTATATTTTTGCGTATGCGATTGACTGATATGCTTAAAATGAATCCTTATGCTAAGTACATGAAAGATATTATTACAAATAAAAGAAAGATACCGGAAGCTGAAATTTCCACCATGATTGCTAATTATACTTTTAAGGGTGGAATACCAAAGAAACTTGGAGATCCAGGAGTACCTACTATACGATGCTCCATTAAAAGAAACTATGTTAAAACTGCTTTATGTGATCTTGGAGCCGGTGTTAGTGTTATGCCTCTCTCTTTATATCATAGACTTGATTTGAATAAGTTAACACCTACTGAAATATCTTTGCAAATGGCTGATAAATCAACTACTATACCTGTCGGTATTTGTGAGGATGTGCCTGTTGTGGTTGCAAACGTTACTATTTTAACAGACTTTGTTATTCTTGATATTCCCGAGGACGATAGTATGTCTATTATTCTTGGAAGACCTTTTCTTAATACTGCAGGGGCTGTTATTGATTGCAACAAAGGCAATGTCACTTTTCATGTTAATGGTAATGAGCATACGGTACACTTTCCGAGAAAACAACCTCAAGTTCATAGTATCAATTCTATCAGAAAAATTCCATCGATTATATTTGGAGGTTTTGAATTTCTTCTTCCTACTATCAAGAAGAAATATGATATACTCATTATTGGGGATGTGCATATCCCTGTTGAGGTAACCTAGTGTTATTCGAAATTTCTCCGGTTTCATGTTAATCGGAATGGGTTTGTTAACAAGACTTGATCAAACTTGTTTGTGGATTCTTTTTGACGAGCATGAGATGGATGAAACTAGAAGCACAACCCTCTGTACCCTTTCTATACTTTCTGTTATTTAGTTGAAATAAAGTAAAAATAAATAATTTTATGTCTGTTATCTGATTATCCGTGCAATATAAAAATACCTCGAAAATAAAAGTTCTCCAAATGCCCCCAGTATCATGAGCTCACAAGCTCTTTTGTGAGGAGGTTTGAGTATTCATCTTCGCGTAATTCTCCTTCAGTCATGTTTGATCTTTATGACAAATCTTATACCATGGAGTTAGAGGATTTCACTTTTGCTTGCAAACTTCCACAATGGGGTAGTGTTAGGGATCCCCCTAAATCTGAATTTAGAAACTTTCTTGCTAGTATAACTGTAGGGGAATCTAGAGATATAACGCAAGCTACCATAGGGAGCATTCACTTTCCTGCTATACATTATTTTGCTCTCTTCATAGGTAGGTGCATAAATGCTAAGGATGAAGCATGTCACATGTGTGTCCCTGACCTTGGCATTCTCAGGAGTGCTGTGTCAGGAGACCAATCTTATCATATGGGAGCCATTGTAGCTCGTAGGTTGCATCATAATAGACATAATGGAGATTTCTTTGGAGGAATTTATGCAACCTGCTTAGTTATATTTCTTGAGATAGACGTTCGTGAAGGAGACATGGAGTTGCCTCCTGCTTATTTAGATTTTGATTCTATGGTTTCCCACCATTTTGTCGAGAGGAACGAATCACCTCTCCAGTACCGACTAATCTTTGACAGACATCGTGTTGTCCATATTACTCTCTCTGCTCCTGCTTTCTTTGATTATCAGGCAAGAGGAGGATATACTATTACCAGAGAGGAGGCAGATGAGTACGAGAGGAGAGCGGAGGCCGCTCGTCGCCACACTGCAGCTTAGGAGGCGATAGCCGTTGCATCACAGTACGACCCCAACAACTATTATTATGGATATCAGCCAGGCCAGCCGTGGCCATAGACCAACTTAGTCCAAAAGCCTAAGCTTGGGGGAGTACGTATTTCCCACCGAGATTACATTTATGATTCACACACACTCATTGCTAGATGTCGGTGATCATACTTTTTCATTGTATCATCCATGCTAGTTTATTTCCTTTTATGCTTTCTTCTTGTGTGATTAATAAACCTTAAGAAAAACCAAAAAATTAGTTTTAGCTTTTAATTAATTTACTTTCCATGCTTGTAGTAGTAAATAAAAAGAAAACCCAAAAATATTTCCCGTCCTTCTTTTGCTTGTTGGGAGCTTTCCCGTGTAAATAGTTTTATTTCTTTTCTTTTCTTTGGGGGTCAGTAGGAGAAGACCATGATTAAATTGTTGAAGTGGCTCTTACATGCATTATTGTTTATCTGACAAAAGAGCCCATATTGCCTTGTCTTCTCCTGTTTATTGAATGCTCGCAGATTCCAGCTTAGTCCAATGCACGTGCACTCTTATTATTATTCACATCGTTCGGTCGTGCAAGTGAAAGGCAATTATGATGATATATGCTGGAATGACTGAGATGAGAAAAGCTGGTATGAACTCGACCTCTTTTGTGTTTGTAAATATGATGAGTTCATCGTTCTTGATTCAGCTTGTTATGAATAAACATGTTTGCAATGACAATTAGAGATCATAGTTGCTTGTGCCATGCTTGATTAGCTATGAGTTATAATGATTTACCTTGCGTGCCAACATGCTATTAAAATGGTTATGATGTGGTATGATAGGGTGGTATCCTCCTCTGAATGATTTAAGTGACTTGACTTGGCACATGTTCACACATGTAGTTGAAACAAATCAGCGTAGCCTTCACGATATTTATGTTCATGGTGGATTATATCCTACTCATGCTTGCATCTAATGTTCATTAATTTTAATGCATGTACATGGCTGTTGTCGCTCTCTAGTTTGTCGCTTCCCAGTCTTTTGCTAGCCTTCACCTATACTAAGCGGGAATACTGCTTGTGCATTCAAACTCCTTAAGCCCCAAAGTTATTCCACATGAATCCACTATACCTTCCTATATGCGGTATCTACCTGCCGTTCCCTGGTATGCTCGAATAGCTCATGTATCAACTAGGGCTGTCTGTATCTTCCATGTTAGGCGGGTTATTCTCAAGAGGAGTGGACTCCGCTCCTCACTCAGGAGATAAAGGGCTGGTCACCGGGATGCCCAGTCCCATGCTTTATGCAAACTAAATCAAAATAATTGCAAACAAAACTCCCCCTGGGACCTGATGTATGTTGGAAGCACTCGTTGTTTCGTGCAAGCCATGGATTGATGTTTGTTGGTGGAGGGGGAGTATAAACTTTACCATTCTATTTGGGAACCGCCTATAATGTGTGTAGCATGGAAGATATCGCCATCTCTTGGTTGTTATGTTTAAAATCAAAGTATACCGCTCAAAATATTATTCACCTCTATTTTAAAACCGATCTCTGGCACCTCTATAAATCCCTGCTTCCCTCTGCGAAGGGCCTATCTATTTACTTTTATGTTGAGTCATCACCCTCTTATTAAAAGCACTAGTTGGAGAGCGCAGCTGTCAATTGCATTCATTGCTATTAGTTTACATTGGGTGTGACTATGATTGGATCTCTTTTACCATGAATTACAATGTCTAGTCAGTCCTTGATCTTTAAAGGTGCTCTGCATTTATGTTTTGCGGTCTCAGAAAGGGCTAGCGAGATACCATCTTGTTATATCATATTATGATTGTTTTGAGAAAGTGTTGTCATCCGAGATTTATTATTATGGCTTGCTAGTTGATTATGTTATTGATATGAGTAATCATGAGACCTGAGAATTATTGCAAATGTGGTTATGTCGGTGTACTAGAGTAGGGGTACCCTAGTACCCCGAACTCGTGCACGGGCAGTCGCAGCATCCCCGCGGCAAGGCTTGCCGGGTGACCGCCAAGACCCTCCGCGGCTACTTCGAAGACCATTCAAGAACAAAGTACTCAAAACAAGGCCCCGGCAAGAGGAGCTTGCCGGGAAGGCAAACCAAGGCCCCGGCAAGAGGAGCTTGCCGGGAAGGCTATCAAAAGCACCTTGAGATCCCGGCAAGAGGAGCTTGCCGGGAAGTCCACTCGAGGCATTTCAAGGAACTTGCCGCGGCGCGCTACGCGCCCCGGCAAGACCCGGTGAGCGACAAGCTCCCGGGCACGACAAGACGACGACCGCGGCAAGGAGTTTGCCGCGGGAACCGCCTCTCCGAGCCCGCGCTCCAGCACACCCGCCCACGTGTCGCTCTCCCGAGCACACGTGGCGGGAGGCCGTGCAGCTAGGGGTGCGTGGTGGCGAGCAGGCGCTGACAAGATAACCATCGTGGCAAACGGTGGCGTCCCTAGCGGTCCCTCTCGGTACTGTTTAGGCGACATAGACGGGCATTTAATGCCCTTGTCCCCTGCCGTCAGGGTTAGGCATGATAACACTGTAGCGGGTAGCTGTGCCTACTACAACACCTAGCTGTGCCTATCCTCGGCACCCTTTCCATTTTTGCCCTTGGCCCCCGTTGCTCTATGTCGGTAACCCCTTGAGTATAAAAGGAGGCCCGTGTGCAACGTAGAGGGGGGTCAGCCATTTTGAGAGCCTTCGGGAGGACGCCATCCCAACACCCACGCTCGGTCTTGCTAGTCGCCGGTGTGTACTGTAGCACTCCGCGCTCCCGAGCTAGAAATCAATACCAAACCACAAAGCAGGAGTAGGGTTTTACGCATCCGTGCGGCCCGAACCTGGGTAAATCGCTCGCGTGCTTCGCCTCGATTTTCCCTTCGTACGACCAACCGCCCGCGTGTTTCGCCTCGATCTGCTCTTTGCACGACCTCCGCCCCCCGCCGAACCAAAAGGGACCCGGTCCGCCGGTCCCATAGGTGTCCGTGGATCAGAAACCCCGGCATCTTTGGCGCGCCAGGTAGGGGGCGTCGAAGTTGTGTGAACCAGATCCGGCGTTCTCGCGTACTAGATCTACATCGTCTTCATCGTCTTCATCGACATGCCGCCGAAGAAGAAGGTTTCGGAGGCAGCTGCTCTGTCCGCACCGAGCCAGCCACCCCCAGAGCAAGCGGTTGGTGGGGCAGGTGCCGGCGGAAGGACGGGCGTCGACGAGGGAGCTCGCGGTGCTGCCAGGTCCAAGGACAAGGCTGCGCTGCCCATCGGCGGCGTAGACGGCTCCCACAACGACCGGGCGCACTCCAAGACCTCGGCGTCCGTGCATGCACCGCGCCCGTCTCAGGAGGCGCGGGACCGGTAGCGTCATGGTACTCACGGTGCCATGCGCTCGCTAGACCAAGACCGAGCTGGTGGATCCCAGAGCGCTCAAGACCACCACGCACGTCAACCTGCTGGCGCGAGCGAGACACGGTCGCCTGGACGGGATATTGCTCCTTCTAACATGGTTAGAAGTCCGAGCATATCCCGCTCCTCGCACCGTTCGCTACCGCCGCCCGCCACCGCAGCCGAAGCTTTGGTGCGAGCTCAGCTGCTCCTAGACTACCCTCCAGCGGCGGACAAGATCGACGACTGGAGGGCCACTATCCAGAGTCTCATCGGCCTCGCCAACGGCGACACTCCTCGACAGCCGGGCACATTGCAGCCGCAGCGAGTCAGCCATGTGCGAGCCGGTGGCGACGAGGCTGGCGAGGGTACGACCACCGTGCACTCTCCGCCCCGAAGGCCAAGATCGCCGACTCACCGGATCCACCTCGATAGCGACTCCACCGCGTCGTCAGATCCGCGAGCTCATCGCGATCAGCGCCAAGTTCTTCAAGAGCGACAGCGGGAAGACGCTCGTACTCGCATCGAGCGCCGAAGGGAAGCGCGGCGTCAATCAGACCAGCGCTCTGGGCCCTCTGTTGACATGCATGCGCCAGGGGAACCCGGTGACTTGCCGTACACGGTAGGTTGCCCTGCGTTCACTCGTGAGCTGCGGCAAGTCCAGTGGCCCAGTACGAAGAACTTCAAGCCAGATGTACCGGAGAAGTACGACGGCAAGTTGCATCCGTCGGAGTTCCTCAACATCTACACCATCGCGGTGCAGGCTGCTGGGGGACGGGACGACAAGATCCTTGCCAACTACTTCCCGCTGGTGCTTAAGCCCAACGTCAGGTCCTGGCTCATGCACTTGCCGGATAACTCCGTATCCTCCTGGGCAGACTTGTGCCATCAGTTTGTTGGCGCCTTCACAGGCAGCCACAAACCCCATGGCCAAGAGAGTGATCTACATCTGCTCGTCTAGAAGGAAGGCGAGCCCCTACGCCAGTATATCCAGAGGTTCAGCCGTGTACACCACAACATCCCAAATATCCACCCTGCCGCGGTAATCAGCGTGTTCCATCAGAACGTGCGTAACCGCAGGATGCGGGAGGAGATGGCGATGTGCAAGATTCGGGACGTCAGCGAGCTATATGCCCTGGCCGACAAGTGTGCGCGCGCTGAGGAAGGGAGGAAATTCCCCGGAGAAAGCACTGGAGCAGAGGGATCTGACAGTGAGGATGCTGCCCCGGCAAAGAAAGGCCGGCGGCGCAACAAGAAGAAGAGAGGCAAAGAGGTGCTGGTCGTTGAGCAGTCCGGCGATGAAGGTGACGCCAAGAAGGCTGCGGTTGGTAGCTCCGGCAAGGAAGTTGCCGCGTGCACCAACTACCAGGCTGTGGCGGTCGCCGACAAGCGGGACGGCTCCAGCAAGCAATATTGCAAGATTCACCGCACCAAGGGCCATGACCTCCAAAGTTGCAAGAAGGTCGAGCAGCTCGTCCAGCAACAGAAGGCCGAGTACAAGCGGCGCGACAAGGAGAGAGCCCAAGGGGGCGCCGAGAAATCTGGCCAGAAGCGCACCGGCCAGGAAGGACGCCGCGGCAAGGCCAAGCAGCGGCAAGGAGACAGACCTCCCCGCGGTCGCGACAAGGATGAAGACGACGATGACGACGAAGACATGGATGATGTTGAGACCAGTGAGCAGGAGTTTCAGAAAGCCACAGAGGTCTTGTGCGTTGACGGTGGTGCTTCTCTGCATACCTCGCACCACCAACTCAAACAGTGGGTGCGGGAAGTCAATGCAGCAGAACCACCCATCGAATCGCGCAAGCTTCTGAAGTGGTCCAGCACGCCTATCATCTTTGACATTGAGGACCACCCTAACCGCACAACTGCGGTCGGGTGTCTGCCGATGTTGGTTTCACCAACTATCCGCAACCTCAAAGTCACCAAGATGCTAGTTGACGGCGGGGCCGGCTTAAACCTGATCTCCTCCGCTATACTCCGAAAACTCCAGATCCCTGACAGTGAGCTCGAAGAGACCGGCACATTCCAAGGAATCAATCCGGGAAGGAGCAAGCCGAAGGGGAAAGTCACGCTGCCGGTGACATTTGGCAGCGAGCTCAACTTCAGGACTGAGAGGGTCACGTTCGACGTTGCCGATATCCCGTTGCCTTACAATGGGATACTTGGCCGTCCAGCACTCGCCAAGTTCATGGCGGCCTCTCACTACGCGTATAACGTGCTGAAGATGCCAGGCCCGATAAGCGTCATTTCTGTCCCTGGCGACAAGAAGGATGCTCTTATCTGTGCCGACAAGATCTTCCGGGAAGCAGCAGCCACGGCGGATCGCGATCCACTTGCCGCTGAAGCTCCCGGGGGGGAGAAGACCAAGTCCGGCAAGAGTTCTGGTGCCCACTCCGGCAAGCGCACCTCTTCGGAGTGCTGCGCCGCCGTCGAGGACGCACCATCGAGCTCCACCGGCAAGACCAAGCCCGGCAAGAGCTCTGATGCCCACTCCGGCAAGCGCACCTCTTCGGAGTGCTGCGCTGCCATCGAGGACGCACCACCGAGCTCCACTGGCAAGTGCAAGAAGACGATGGCAGCTCCGCCGGAGACGAAGAGGGTATCCGCCAAGGTGGACGGCGCTGGTGGTACCTTCACCATCAGTGCCACGCTTGACCCTAAATAGGAAAGCGCGCTCATTGCTTTCCTGCGGGCGAATGTCGACGTGTTTGCATGGCAGCCGTCTGACATCCCCGGTGTTCCCAGGAAAGTGATTGAGCACCACCTTGCCGTTTGTCCCCATGCGCGGCCCATCAAGCAGAAAGTCAGGAAGCAGGCAATGGAGCGCCAAGAATTCATTGCAGAGGAGATCAAGAAACTGGAAGCAGCAGGCCTCGTCAGAGGAGTGCTCCATCCCACGTGGTTGGCCAATCCTGTAGTCGTGCGCAAGGCAAATGGGAAATGGAGGCTTTGTATCGATTTTACCGATGTTAA